>NC_081418.1:144326456-144626456 GCF_949786415.1 Peromyscus eremicus | reverse complement strand
GGGGAGCTGGCTTTTGTGGTCAGGGAAGCAGGTAGCTCTAGCAAGAGCGAACTGAGCCCTTGAACGCCAGCCTCAGCATGCAGCGGAGGCTTTGGGAAAGATACATCTAAGTGTGTTTAAAGGGCACAGCAGAAAGAGAAGAGACCTGTGGGCTCACTTGCCTTCTCTCTTTCTCTTATGGTTCCTGTTTTGTGATTTCTCCCGCCTCAGTTTTTGTGGTAAAGCCAGCCCCACTTCCTCATTTCCAGAGGTGAGGGGTGTGTGTGTGTGTGTGTGTGTGTGTGTGTGTGTGTGTGTGTGTGTATGCTTGCGTGCATGCATATGTGTGTGTATGCATGTGTGTGTGTGTGTGTGTGTGTGTGTGTGTGTGTGTGTGTGTGTGTGCTGTTGTTTTGAGACTGTCATTTTGCTCTGTAGCCCTGGCCAGCCTGGAACTAGAAGGCTGGCCTCAAACCTGCAGGTATCCTCCGGCCTCTGCCTCCTGAGAGCTGGGATTACAGTCATATGCAACCATGCGAGACCCACCAGGAATGTAATGCAAAACTTCACTTCCATTTAACCTTTGCAAAGGCCTTCTGCTTAGGTCTGATGGCATATATTTGCAATTCCAGCAAATGGGAGTTTGAGGCAGGAGGGTAGTGAATTCTAGTCCAGCCTGAGCTGAGAGAGTAGTGAGTCTGTGCCTCAAACAACAGCACAACAAAAACCCCTTCTTCCTGTGACCCTGTTTGTCTTCCGGTTCAGTAAGCATGGTGATTCTTATCTAGTCCAGAATCCTAGCCAGGGGATGGTGCCACCCACAGTGTGTGGGTCTTCCCACCCCAGTTCATGAAATCATGAAAATCCCCCACAGGCATGCTCAAAGGCCCATCTCCCATGTGATTCTAGATTCTGTCAAGTTGACAGTTAACATTTACCATTACACAGATGTACACCACATGCTGGACTCCTGCCACAGTTATTTACTGAGCACCTACTATGTGCCAGGTAATATATCTGATGGGAAGAAATTGTCTCTGGATTTGAGCAGTTCGCCATGTAGGGTTAGGTGTCAAGGAGTGGGGACAGTGGCCCCTGTGAGGCGGGACAGTTTCCTGAATCCTCAGGAACCATTTTCACACTGTTAGCCTGCTAACAAGAGAGGGACTATCAGGAGGAAGAAGCGGTAGGTATGCATCAGAAGGGCTGACCCAGTTCCTGGCAGGATGGAGAGCTGGATGTATGGTTTTGAGTCCTGAAGTGCTTGGACTGGTGATGTTCCAGCTAGACACCAGGACAGGAAGTAAGATCAAGAGGATGAACTGAGGAGTCTATTTTTAAATTTTTTTTTTAAAATGTTTATTTTGGGATAGGATCTCACTAAGCTGCACTCAAACCTGAGATCCTCCTGCTTCAGCTGTCCAAAAACTGGGACGACAGGTAGGCATGTGTCACCACCATGCCTGTCCATGCCTGGCTTAAAGTGGAAATCTGTCTCTGTCTCTGTCTCTGTCTCTCTGTCTGTCTCTCTGTCTCTCTCTGTCTCTCTCTGTCTCTGTCTCTGTCTCTCTCTCTCTCTCTCTCTGTGTGTGTGTGTGTGTGTGTGTGTGTGTGTGTGTGTGTGTGAAGCCTGAGGTCAGCCTCAAGTGTTCCTTGGGATGCTGTCTACCTTTTTTATTTCTTTATTTTCAAGACAGGTTTCTTACTGGCCTGACCGGAGGCTAGACTAGCCAGCGAGCTCTGGGAGCCGCTGGTACCCGCCTCCCAGCACTGGGGTTACAGACACATGTCACCACACCTGGCTTTCACTTGGTGCCAGAGATCAAATTTAGGTCCTTACGCTTGCTTGGCAAGCACTTCACTGACGGGGCCAGGTCCCCAGCCCGTAGGACAGAAATCTTTAAAAACAAACACTGGAATGTTGGTCGCACGGGGGAAGGCACAGGCCGTAGCTGTGTGGCGTCCCTCACGGCTCCCTTTCCCTACAGGAGTCTACTATGCGACCGCATACTGGCTACCTGATTCGAAGACAGTGGAAATCAAGAATGTACTGGACAAGAGCGGGGACGCCTTCGGCTACTACAATGACTCCATTGAAACCACAGGCTGGGGCATCCTGGAGATTAAAGCTGGGTATGGCTCTCAGACCCTGAGCAATTCCATCATCATGTTTCTGGCTGGCTACCTGGAGGGCTACCTCACCGCTCTGTAAGTACACCTCCCTCTGCTTCATCCAGCGATGGCTTCTGGACCCTGGTGGGGTGTGTTAGGAGTGGAAGGTAGCCGGGGTGCACTCAGCATCCCACTCTACCCAGAATCATACCTGCCTAAAAGACTCAAAGCACCCGTTCATTCTCATAACACTTCTTTCTTGACATCTTCCACTTTCTTTTTTTTTTTTTTTTTTGTTTCGTTTTGTTTTGTGAAATAGGGTTTTTCTGTGTAACGGCTCCAGCTGTCCTGGAGCTCACTGTGTAGACCAGGCTGGCCTCAGCTCTCCATGTGGGTTCTCAGGGTCCTCATGCATATGTGACAGGCACTTTACCAGCAGCCATCTTCTCAGCCACCAATTCTCTCTTATGAAACCATTTTGAAAGACATAAAACCATTGTTGAAATGTTATGCCATTCTACTAGCCATTTGCCGCTGGGTAGAAAGCAGGTAAGATGTGGAATGACATCCTGAGAGGACAATGCAGGGAGGATTTATTAAACGTAAAATATAAAGGGCTGAAGAAATGGTTCAGTGGGTAGAGGCAATTCCCGCCAAGCCTGGCAGCCTGAGTTCAATCCCAGGGACCCACAAGACGAAAGGACAACTCTCATAAGATGACCTCTGACTTCCTCCCATATACCATGACACACTCACTTCCTTACACACACCATCAAAGTATGAAGAAGTGAAAACATAATGGAGATTGTTTAAATTAAAATGTAAGAGCATTTATTTTCTTCCATTTTGAATCAATACTTCCCAGTAGACCAAGAGGTTTAAATGGAAATCTTAATGAGTAGACAGTAACTGTTCCTCCTAAGTCTATTGTTATTCAATCCTGGTGTCTCTGCCTTGTCTTTTTTTTTTTTTTTTTTTTGAGCTAAGGATCGAACCCAGGGCCTTGCGCTTGCTAGGCAAACACTCTACCACTGAGCTAAATCCCCAACCCCTCCACCTTGTCTTATAGAAATAACAAGGACATAGTTAATAATTCAATCATCATACTTAAGCTTTTCTGGAGTTTGAAGCAGGGTCTCATGTATCCCAGGCTGGTCTTGAACTCATGAAGTCAAGAATGACCTTAAACTTCTGATCTTCCTGTCTCCACCTCCCAAGTGCTGAGATTATAAGTGTGGGCCACCAAGCCCAGTTTCCTGCTGTGCTGGGATCCTAACCAGGGTTTCCAGCACTCTACCAGTATCAAGCTACCAACTGAGCCGTGTCCCCGGCCACTTTGTTTGCTTGAAACAGAGTCTCATTCCACCTCACTCTACAGCTATGACTGGCCCGGTAGACTGGCATACTGGCTGGAGTCATTAGAGAGGAAGGAGCCTCAGCTGAGGAAATGCTTCCAGGAGATCCACTCAATTAGTGATGGGGGAGGGCCCAGCCTGTGGTGGGTGGGGCCATCCCTGAGCTGGTGGGCCTGGGTCCTATAAAAACCCAGGAAAACCAGGGGAAGCAAGCCAGTAAGCAGCACCCCTCCATGGCTTCTGTATCAGTTCCTGCCTCCAGGTTCCTGCCCTGCTGGAGTTCCTGTCCTGACTTCCTTCAGTGATAAACAGCAATGTGGAAGTGTAAGGCAAATAAACCCTACCCTCCCCCATTTTCTTTTTGTTCATGGTGTTTCATCACAGCAATAGAAGCCCTAGTTAAGACACCTGGGATTCATTAAGCAACCCAAGCTGGACTCAAAGATGCAGTGATCCTCCTGCCTCAACCTCCTGAGTGCTGGAGAATTACTTTACAGAGAAAAACCTTTAAAGGGAGCAAAGTTGCATCTCATTCAGTCACATCACACTTGATATAAAACTGTCTTTCCAGCTTGGCTTGCTTCTTTTATCCCCTGTGACCTAGTTAGGGACAGTTTTATCCAACCTTCTGGGGGCTATTAGACGCTCGTTGTGATAAGTTAAATATGGATCTTAACCTTGTTCTGAGCTCCTGAAATAGTATCAGTTCTGGACTCCGGCTCCTCTTTTATTATTTAGACGTAAGTGTGCCATGTGTGTGCAGTACTTGTGGAGAATGAAAGAAGGCATCAAGAGCCCCTGTAACTGGAATTACCATGTGCATGCTGGGAACTGAACCCAACCCCTGAGCCATCCCCCCAACTCCTTGGAAATACTTTTAAAACGTCTTTAAAGCTATATTATATGATAAATCCAACCTCTAGGCTGTCCTCGAACTCTGTTTGCACTTCCTTCTCCACTGAGTTGTGGCTGTGTGATTTAACCGAGTTGCAAGTTTGGAGAAATAATTCAGACCGGAATCGTTTGGTGATAAACAGATAAGGTTAAATTCTCAGTGGCATGTAGAGAGGCACTGAGGGAAAGCGAGTTCTGAGGGAGCAGCTTGGGTCTGGGGGACGTGCTAAGGATAAAGGCATCTTCCTTGGGTGTTTCCACCGAGGCCCACTGTTGGAAAGAGCCCACGGGGTTTGACAGGTCTCTGATGGGTGTGTGATGTCATTCTCATGTTGTGACATCTCACAGCAGACACTGGGGGTGGGTTAGCGTTAGGGTATGGGTTTTTCAATACGTGTGTGTGTGTGTGTGTGTGTGTGTGTGTGTGTGTGTGTGTATCATGGCATGCATGTGGAGGCTAGAAGATACTCTGTGATACTTAGTTCTCCTTCTACCGTGTGGGTTCTGGGAATCAAACTCAGGTTGTCAGGCTTGCTGGTAAATGTCTCTACCTGCTGGGCCATCTCACCAGCTCTGTACCTCCATTCTAGATATAAAGCATTTATCTTTGAATAACCTTATTCATTTGCCCCACCACCACCCAAAAAAAAATCCATGAAAAGTATGTCTGTATAAATATTACATTATTTTTTTGTCCCTCTGGTTTTTTTTTTTTTTTTTTTTTTTTTTTTTTTTTTTTTTTTGAAACAGCATCTCACTATGTAGCTCTGGCTGTCCTGGAACCCACTAGGTGGACCAGGCTGGCCTTCAGCTCACAGAGATCTTCCTGCCTCTACTTCTCAAGTGAGTGCTGGGCTTAAAGGCATGAACTACTGTGCTCGGCTGCTTAATTTTATTTTTAAAAAAGCAGCTATGATTCAATAACTATGATTTTTTTTAATTGATCAGCTTTATTTTGTTTTTCGAAGTAAATTCTCATGTTTTGACTCTGTTTTGGTTTTGCTTTGTTTGTCGTTTTTGTTTGTTTGGGTCTTTTCTTATTGTGAAAGGGTCTCATTATGTAGTCCTGGCTGTTTTGGAACTCGCTCTGTAACCCAGGTTGGCCTCAAACTCACAGAGATTCACTTGCCTCTGCCTCCCGAGTGGGATGATGTGGGCATTGTGGCTGTTACAAGTGATCTGTGAGAGTTCTGTGAGCATAGTATAGAGTCCCAGGGAACAGATATCCGGGAACTGCTCCTCAAGATCTGTTGTCCTGTTTACTGAAAGGCAGATGCAGGCAGGAATCTCAGCATGAGGGTGAGTTTGGATCACCTTTGTGCTCAGCACAGAGCTGCAGAGTTGGCCACTTTCATAGTGACCATGCATGCTTCAGACCCACACTTGACCAGAAGAAGGCATCAGATTCCCCCAGAACTGGAATTGTAGGTGGTTGTAAGCCACCTGATGTGGGTGCAGGGCACCAAACTCAAGCCCTTTGCAAGAACAGGAAACAGCCCTAACCACCAAGCTATCTCTCCATCCTCCAGTGATGTCTTCTTGATAAAGTTTCTTAGGATTGTATCCCCACTGACTCACAGCTCCGTCTCTTTCTTCCTCCATCTGTGAGAGCTTGAAGGTAGGGTTCCTGTCTTAACCACATTTATGCACCCAGACACCCGGCTTGGTGCTTCTGCCCCAGCTGTTAATTATATGCTCATTAGGTTTAATTGAATCCTGTTGTTGTAGTTGATGAATCAGAAAGAGCATGCATTTCCATATAATACAGCAGGTTGTAGCCCCAGTCACGCTGAGTTTCTTGCTTTGTTTTTGAACTTGATTGGGTGGCTCCCTAAGAGTTGTAAATTCAGTCTCTGGTGTCTCCTTGATGTTCTAAAGTTAAGTGGTCTTGGACTGATAAAATGAGGCATGAAACCTTTGGATGGGTCATTGATAAAAGGAGGCATTGAAACCTTTCTGGGAAGAAAGGGGAATGAGGATGTGGGGCCCTAGGATGCTCCTTCTAGTGGTTTAACTAAAGTAGCTTAAAAAAAATGGGGTGTCTGAGGCAGCTACTGAAGCCTCCTCCTCTGTGTTACATGGAAGGAGTGAACTCAACCCCACACACCTGTTTTGTTGCTCAGACGGAGGGACAGAGGTGGGCACAAGGGCATTCTTCAATGGACAGTGTTTGACATGTTGGCACAAGCGTTGCTCAGGCTGGTACAGTTTGCCAGCACCATGGTCCCAACAAACAGAAGGAAACAGTCCATCTCTTGTGTTTGGATACTGTCAAGAAATGCCTCAAGAATTTCTCCCACATGCCTGGTTTGCTCCTGTTGATGTTAGAAACTGAATATGCTCCCAGGTCAAGTCCATAAGCAAAGGCAAAAATTAAGCTAGAGCCCCACCCTCAAAAATATCTAAGGAACTACCAACTTGCAGATATTAGTGAGGACACTGACTATAGAAGACAGGATGACAATCCTGGGAAGCGCGACAGTAGTCCCCGCCAGCTAGCTGCGAGCCAACTAGTGCGCCGTGCTCCAGAGTGTTCTGAGAATCTTCGTGTTAACTCTTCCGTCTGTACTAATTCTATGTTCACTGGTGTCCACACACTAGGAACATGAAAACCTGGGCACAGAGAAATGTGTTAAGTAGTTGAAAGTTAGAAAGCCAGTAAGTAGGTGTCTTAGTTAGGGTCTCTATTGCTGGCATGAAAGACCATGACCAAAAATCTTACACTTCCACATCACTGTTCATCATCAGAGGAAGTCAGGACAGGAACTCAGGCAGGGCAGGAATCTAGAGGCAGGAGCTGATGCAGAGACCAAGGAGGGGTGCTGCTTACTGGCTTGCTCTCCATGGCTTGCTCAGCCTGCTTTTTTATAGAACCCAGGACCACCAGCCCATCCACAATAGTCTGGGTCCTCCCCTATTAATCACTAATTAAGAAAATGCCCTACAGCCCGACCTTATGGAGGCATTTTCTCAATTGAGGTTCCTCCTTTCAGATAACTCTAGCTTGTGTCAAGTTGACATAAAATTAGCCAGCACCGTAGGACTCCAGATCAGAAACCAGGCTCTTCAGTCAGAGTTTGTCCATTTGTGCAAATGTATGCATGTAGGTTAATTACTGTGGAAAATACTAAGCACCCTGTCCAGTCCCTGGCCCCAGAGAGCCAGACTAACAGAAGAGTAGGATGCAATGCTTGGCAAGTGCTGAATGATGTGATATTGACATGAGGCAAAAGATTTAGAAAAAGATGGGTGGTCAAGTGTCTTTGAGATGTTCCACATCTGAACGTGTGTGACAGGCATAGACAGGGTGAGCAAGTGTTAGCGCACTTAGGAAGAACACAGCAGGACCTGAAGCTAAGCTTGAGAGATACACAAAGTTCATGCTAGTGTCCGCTCTGCTGCATGAGACACGGAACCATGGAGAAGTCAGCAATCTCCCTTTTAGTCATTAGTAACTGTAGGAGCAAGCTCTGAACTCCGAATTCAAAGTCTATGTCCTTGGGGCTTGGCTTAGCCTGTAAAGAGCCTGCCTTTGCATGCATGAGGACCTAAGCTCGATCCTACAGCCCAAGTGACAGAATAGCATGATGGCGCTCGCGGGAGGCAGAGACAGGCATGTCTCTGGGCTCACTGGCCAACCAGCTCAGCCTGCTTGGTGAGTTCCAAGTCAAAGGAAAACACTGCCTCAAAAACAAGGTGGAAAGTGCCTGAGGTGCAAAAACCACGGTTATCCTCTGGCCTCCATGTTTGTGCACGCACGTGTACACACACACACAAACACACACACACACACACACACACACACACATATGCGCGCGCTTGCGCACACGAATATGATCAAAAAATAAAATTTAAAAATAAAGCCTCAACAAAATAAACAAACAATAGTTTAGCAATTGTATCTCAGTTGTCTTTCTGTATTTCCATCTGTCTCCTGGTATGTAGGTCTCCTTAGCAACCATCTCCAAGTCAAGATTGACATTCCTCTGCTTCAGGATTTCTCTGTGTTGGAAATACTGACATTTGGGGTGTGATTGTTTTTCACTGAGGGTTGTAGGATGTTTGAGAGCCAACATGTCTCCACAGATGCTCTCTGAAGTAAAATCCACAGAACTGTCTTCACTTGAGACGTGCTGTGCTATTGAGAGTAAAACGTGCAGAGAGCTGAAGCAATGGATGAACCCTAGTTCATTTAAGGTGCGGGGATGGAGACTGGGGGCAAAATGCCCGGTATTTTTGTTTCCTTACTTAAGTGAACATTGTATATCAAAAGTCCACAGTTTACTTTTTTTTAATTAAATTTGTATATACAGTATATTTTATATACTTTTAAAATATTGTTTAATTTAGTGAGTGTGTGTGTGTGTGTGTGTGTGTGTGTGTGTGTGTAAAACGTGGTGGGGAGAGGAGAGGGTGCTTGCCGTGATGCACCTGTAGAAGTCAGAAGTCAACTTTCAGGAGTCAATTCTCCCCTTCTGCCTTTCTGTGAGTTCTGGGTATCAAACTCAGGTCATCCGGCTTGCAGGGCAAGCACTTTTACTGGCTGAGCCATCTTGCCAGACTTCTAACTTTAAAAAAAAAAAAGCAACCTTGTGATTTCATTGTTTTAGTAACAAAACCAGCTTAGACAGCTAGTCCTGTCTCTTAGCACCTCCCAGTTCAAAATGCTTGCACCCTTACAACCCAGCATTCTCTACAGGTGAGTCCACACATTCAAGCCTCGGCATAAGCAAAAGGCTTAACCTTTTTCCAGAAAACAGGTTTTATCTGCCCATGGTGGCCTCTGGCTCCGATCCCAATGCCACTTTCCCCAGGCAGAGAGGCCCCTTGTGCCTCCTGTGCTGTGTTGCTGAGAGGGCTTGGTGGTCTAGGAACACTCACCATGTCTGTAGGAGTGCTTGCAGCTCAAAAACTCGTGCACTTTTAACATCTGTTCTGTATTTATCTTATTTTGTGTAAGAACGTTCTGCCTGCATGGATGTGTGTGCACTGTGTGTGTGTGTCTGGTGCCCATGGAGGTCAAAAGGGAGCATCGGATCCTCTACCCCTGGAGTTACTGATGGTTGTGAGCCACCCTGTGGGGGCTGACACACTCAGCAGGAAACACTCAGCCACCGAGCCATCTCCCCAACCCACAAAAATTATATGAGCACATAAGCAGTTATCTATGAAGGAAATCAAGCAATAGAGTAAATATAACATGGAAAAACAAAGACTTTGAATTCAGTATTCAAGATTCAAAGTTTGACTCCATTATCCTGGGCTAGATTCTATAAGCAAAATCCTGACTTCTCTGTGGTCTGAATCTCATTCCTCCAGACAAAAGTCTTAGAGAAGTCACTTCTACATAACCCAAATAAGGTGCAATTTAAACAATCGATCCATACTTCTCCCCTCCTCCACTGACCAGTGACCCTCCTCCCCCGCCCCAGAATGGGTCTATGTTACTGATGGATCTTGTAGGGAGGAAGAGGTGTAGTCAATGGTTGTGTTGTACCATCCCCCAGCATCCACACAATAGAACAATCTTTTATTCTTTCACTTTTCTAAAACCATCTGATATATGACAAGACCTGAATACTCTCCATAGTCTGGGTCTGTGTAATCATTGCTACCTGAGATTTCAATAGGCATCCCCTACGCCTGCCAGGTCTATGGTCTTCAGTGTCTGCTCACTTCACCCAAGGCCACACAGAACATTTGGTTATCTTCTGAAACTCATTGAGATGTGTAGGGACATCTTGGACTAGGAACCCCTAAATCTGTTGCCCTGAGAAACCAATTCAAATCATCAACACCCCGGCCCAGGGTTCTCGAATAATTTCCCATCTGTGACAAGGCACTGAAGGGGAGCAGCTATAAGGGGAAAGGCTCGCTGGGCTCCGGTGTCAGAGGGTTTAACCCCTGGTCATTCGGGCCCATGGAAGCGGTGTGACGTGTGAGAGCCTGACAGGAGGGAGCGATATTAGTGACTGTCCCCATTGCTGGTATAAAACACTTGCAGGAGGCAGCTTTAAATGAGGAAAGATTTACTGGGGATTCACGGTTTGGGGGAGCCCATCATGGCAGAATAGGCAAGGCCACAGGAGTAGCTTGTGGCTGTTATCAGTAGGAGCATGTGCAGGCGGTTACACGATGTCCAGAGTCAGAAAGCACAGGACTCCAGTAGGAGGATGACCCAGAACCCTCTAGCCCCAATCTCACAGCTCCACCTCTGACTTCCAGGCTGCATGTCCAAAAGATTGCAGTGTCCCCAAATAGCACCGTCCAAGAGGAGCCACTGGTGGGCATTCACATTCAAACCACAGACCGCAGTGACTTATGGTGGCCTCCTCATCTGCATTCCACATTATTTCAAAATTATGTTGTTATTATTATTGTGTAAGTGTGGTGTGTATGTTTGTGTGTATGCGCACATGTGTGCACATAAGGAGTCAGAGACATGTTGGATTCTTTGGAGCTGGAGTTATAGGTAGTTGTAAGCTTCCTGATATGGGTACTGGGAATTGAACTCAGGTCCTCTACATGACTCATATGCACTCGACCACTGATCCATCTCTCCAGTCCCACCGCCTTATTTTTTTAAGGCAAGGTAGAGACTGATCCTGGAGCTCATCATTCACTGGCACTAGGCTGGCTGGCCTGCAAGCCCCCAGCATCCACCTCTCTGCATCATCCCATCACTGGAGTTACAGTCACATGCCACCACACCTGGCATCTATGTTGTATGCCGGGAATCAAACTCAGGTCCTTTGGGAGAGCAGTGAGTAAGTGCCCTTAGCTACTGAACCATCTCTCTAGCTCCTGGAAATATTTCTGAATTTTAAGTTATGCATTTGTTTGATTTAAATTTTAAAGAATGATGGTGGAGGTTTGCAAGTGGTGTACATTCTAATTAGCCAGAGCAGTAAGTTATTGCAGTCGTGAAAACCAATAGATTGTAATGTGTTTTGTTTCAGACACATGTATGACCACTTCACAAACCTGTACCCACAGCTGATCAAGGACCCTTCCATCATGGACAAAGTGAAGAACTTCATGGAGTATGTATAAAAGCTTCCTGTCCTCATCGCCAGGGCTGCCTTGCAATCCTGCCCTTGCCAAGTTCCTATTCTGTCTCTTCAGCAGAGCCTGGAGCGGGTCACATTTTCTGTAATGAGTATAACCTGGTTGTTAGCAATTTCAGCTCTTTCAGAGGTCAGCTTGAACGTTACATTACTAATAGATGAAACAGCTAGAAGTCATTGTCAGTGGCGAACAGACAAAGCCATATCCCTGAAGCCTCCCACGCAGGTGTCCCTCACTTTCTTTCTAGGCATCCCTTCTCCTCCTTCCTTGAGGTGTTTCTGGGTCATGCACCCGGCAATTAACTCTAGCTGGGTGTTAGGGCCTATCCAAATCCCTAGCCTGGAAGGTGGGGAGACGTACAGGGTCTGACTATGTAGCACAGACTGATCTCAAATTCACAGTCCCCCTGCCTCAACCTCTAAAGTACAGAGATTACCTATGTACCCAGTTCTAAAGTCAGACTTGTAGTGCTTTCTGGGGGTATTTCCATTTTAATTAAATTTTCTGGAGAGTAAATTTTAAATATAATGAAATCAATGGCATGACAGGAGAGTCACCTGGGAACACAAAGGTTCTTATGTGGCCTGCTGAATCACACATTAAACATCCCATCCGTGAAAGACTAAGAAGCCAAACTATGAGGCTGGATTCCCTGAGGTGTGCACTGGATTGTCTTAGCAAAGACACCCTAAACAAACCAGAAATGACTTTCTGTGTGAAAAATTATGTCAGACCATTAAATCATCCCATAGAAAGAACAGAGAACTAAGAGAAGTGAAAATGAAAGAACTGTTAAAATAAATCATGTGTGGCCTGGAGAGGTGGCTCCACAGTTAAGAGCGCTCGCTGCTCTTGTAGAGGACCTGGGTTCTGTTTCCAGAACCCACATGGTGGCTCACAACAATCTCTAACTCCAGTTCCCGGGGATTCAGCGCCCTGTTCTGGCCTCCACAGGTACTGCATGCACATGGCTCACAGCCATATTGGCAGGCAAAATAATCATACTGCATAAATTACAAAACAATCTCTTTTTTTCTGAGAATGCTAGAACAGAAATGTGGAGGCAGACACCAATAACAAACTGAGATGGGATGGAGAGATATAGGACAAGCAGAACCATGTTTAAACGGCCTTGTCCTCAGAGCATTGTCTCCCATCGTCCGTTCAACTCTTCTCCACACAAAAGTGAAGTTAACCAGCCTGTCTTTACTGCTGAAGCAGGGCTTTAAGGGCTGCATAGTGACAATCTGCCCTTGGCTTTCACAGGTTAGTATCACATGCTAGATAGGGCCCCCAGGAAGCTATGACCGAGTCAACATCCTAGGGTGAAATTAGAAACAGTTAACGTGTGTACTGAAATCACTTGGTGACTGTAATAAAGTTTAGAAGTTAATTATACCAGCGTGTGTGGGTAGGTGACCTCTAGACTCTTGGTTTGATTTGGCTTTGAGTGAGTCACCATTGAGATCTGTGGTCAAATCTAATTTCTCCCCCAGTAAGCAGGACACGTGGACTCGGAAAAACATCAAAGAACAGACGGATGACCCGTTTTGGAGACACACCGGCTACGTTGTGGCACAGCTAGACGGACTTTATGTCGGAGCACTGAAAAGAGCTACAGAAGAAAATGTAAAGGTAAAACTTTCCAAATGTGCCTCAGAATGTGTACGGTCTGAAGGACGAAAAAGAATTTTTAAATCCAAGGTTAGGGATATGGCTAGATGCATGTTCTGGGTTCTGTCACTAATGCTATAAACAAAAAATAAAATAAAGTATCCTCACCTAATTGTCCTTCCTACAGAGATCCATTTAAATAAATCCAACTGACGAAACAAACAAGCAAGCCAAATATCAAGAGTACATGGTCTGGGTTGAGGATTTAGCTCAGTGGTAGAGTGCTTGCCTAGCAAGCACCAGGCCCTGAGTACATAGTGAGACTCTATATCAACAAAGCAAAAAAAAGCATTCCAAGTTAGTAGCAGATCAAAGTGGGACCAGAATATACATTCCTCCCAGACAAGCACTGTTCTGTCTGTCGTACTGTGCCATCTAACTGCCCAACACAAAGTTTCGGTGCAGAACATAGTTTGTTTCTGTTTTCCAGTCTGCTCTATACACAGCTGGCGCTGACACTGAAGAGCTAATCACAGATGTACAGGCTTTTTAGCCAACTTGACAGGAGTTTGTGTTTTAGATTACCACCTCACTAAGGCAAAAATGTCTTAGTACATAAATTGATTGCCACAGCCAGTAATAAACACACAAATGTGCAAAACTATGTGTATTCATTCTGGAAGGAAACTAAGAAACCTTGAAGCAGTTAAGGTACCAGCTGGCACAGTCCCAAAAGTTATGGATATTTTGTTCCCTTGGGGTAATGTGTGTGTGTGTAGATCTATATGTGTATACATAGGGCAAAATATTTGAAAAAAGCTCACCAAAATGATGTTCATAATCCTTAATCATAGGAGACTACCCTTGCTCACAAATTAGAAATACAACTTAAAAGCTGGGCGTGGTGGCTCACGCCTGAAACTCAAGCCCTTGGGGTGTGGAGGTAGGGGGATCAGGAGTTCAAGGCCATGTGCTGGTTAGTTTTAACTGTCAACACAACTAAGAATCATCAGGGAAGAGACTCTTGAGGGATTGTCTAGGTCAGGTTGACTTTTGATGGTTAACTGAGATGGGGAACCCACCCTGAATGTGGGGGCACCATGTGATGGGCTGTGCCCTGGACTGCAGAAGAGAGAATGCTGGATGAGTACCAAGTGCACAGCAAGGATGCATTCTCTTCCTCTCGGCTTGGATGTGTCTTGACCTCCCTGACATGATGGACCGGAACCTGGACTTGTAAGCCAAGCAGATTCTTTCCTTCCTTCAGTCGCATCTTGTCAGACATTGTATCACATCAACAGAAATGAAACCAGAACAGCCATCTTCAGTTGCTGAGGGAATCTGAGGCCAGCCTGGGCTTCATGAGACACTTTATGTGCTGGCTAGTTTCGTGTCAACTTGACACAGGCTAGAGTCATCTGAGAGAAAGGGACCTTAAATGAAAAATGCCTCCATAAGATCTGGCTGTAGGCAAGCCTGTAGGGCATTTTCTTGATTAGCGATTGATGGGGGAGGGCTCAGGTCATTGTGGGTGGTGCCATCCCTGGGATGGTGGTCCTGGGTTCTGTAAGAAAGCAGGCTGAGCAAGCCAGGGAAAGCAAGCCAGTAAGCAGCACCCCTCCATGGCCTCTGCATCAGCTCCTGCCTCCAGGATCCTGCCCTGTGTGAGTTCCTGCCCTGACTGCCTTCAGTGATGGACTAGGCTGTGGAAGTGTGAGCCACATAAATGTTTTTCTCCCTAAGTTGCTTTGGTCATGGTGTTGCATCACAGCAACAGTGTCCCTGACTAGGACACTGTATAGGAAAGAGAAGGAAAGGAAAAGGAGGGGCAGGGGAGGACAGAAGGAAATGTGAAACCATCCTGATAAAAAGTTCCACAGCAGTCTAGTGGTTGACAAGGCTGTGAGAAAAGAGGGCATTGTCCTAAACACTGGTCAGAATTGGTGTAGTTTGTATGAAAACCAGGCACTCGTGCCCCTGACCCATCAGCCCCCTTCTAGGGTTACCCAAGGACACACTGGCAAATATGTAACGAGGAGGGTGTGCGAAGCTGCTCATTACAGGTCAGGAATCAGATTCACACTAGCCAAATGCTGAGAGGACCAACCGTGCAAAAGAAGGAGCCCTGACAAGTCCAGCTTCTGTTTGGGGACAGCCTCGGGGGCTGTCACTAAGTATAAAACAAAGTAAGATGAAGAGCATGCTTCTTACATGCTGCCTTCTTCATAGGAAGATAAGGATGGATGGAAGGGTAGAGAGATACATAGATGATAGGCAGGTAGGTAGGTGGTAGATAGATAGATAGATAGATAGATAGATAGATAGATAGATAGATAGACAGACAGATTTTTTTCTGATCAAGAATAAACAATAAGTCTAGTGAGAGGGTTAGGGGTAAAGTATCTTGTTGCCAAGCCTGATGATCTGGGTTCAATCACTATGTAAACATAGTGAAAGGAGAGGACTAACTCCTACAAATTGTCCTCTGGTGTCCATATGTGCAGAGTGGCATAAGTACACACACACACACACACACACACACACACACACACACACACACACAACCTTCCACCCCCTCCCAAACAAAAATATAAAATATAATTTAAACATTTTTAAAGAACAAAACCCTAGGGGTCTGCAGAGATGGCTCAGCAGTTAAGAGCACTGGCTGCTCCTGCAGAGGAGACAGGTTCAATTCCCTGCACCCACAATTAGGTTCACAACATGTATGTGACTCTAGTTCTTAGATCTTGTGCCCTCTTCTGGCCTCCTTGGGTACTGCATGCATAAAGATGACAGGTCACGAATCAGTGCTCAGTGATACTGTGTGTCCTTTCACAGCCCTTGACGATGTCCCAAGTTCAGTTTCTGAATGCCGTTGGCGACCTGCTGGACCTCATCCCCTCGCTATCTCCCACAAAAGACGACAGCATGAAGGTGTTTAAGAGATGGGACATGGGCCACTGCTCTGCTCTTATTAAGGTGAGACCCAGAGCTCCCGTCTTCTTCCCCCCACACAGACTTTTTATTGGCATATACTAATTAGACACCATTACCAGTTTCACTAATCACATTTTCAACCCATTTTTTCCATATGTCTGTCGCCCATAAATAGCAAACCTCTCCCCACCCCTGGCTGGCTACGGACCACTACATAGACCTTCTGTGGTAGTAAAGAACCAGCAGGAACTTGGATGTGGGGAATGGGACATGATATTGCCTACTTCTTCCACAATTCTGCCTGTGCTGGATACATGTGCCATTCCTACCTTCCAGATTCTTCTGTTTTACACTTTTGAAAGACAGTCTGTGTCACAGACATTCAATGTTAATGTTGGCCATATTTTCCAATAACAAAGAAAGCAATAATAGTGGAAGAGATCGCTCAGCAGGTAAAGGCTCTTGCAGCCAAGCCTGATGGCCTGAGTTCAATCCCTGGGACCCAGAAGGAGAGAGCTGACTCCCACAAATTGTCCTCTGACCTCCACGTGTATACCATGGCACACTCACATCCACAGGAATACATACACATGCTCACACAAGTAAACAAATGTAATTATTTTTTAAGAAGAGAGCACCATAAATATAAGTTGGCACAAATCCCTGAGGGCCACCCACATGTTTTATTCACCCAGTTTCTATATGCCTGCGACACTAACTATGATTTTGACTGCAGGTCCTTCCTGGATTTGAGGACATCTATTTTGCCCACTCGAGCTGGTACACATACGCAGCCATGCTCAGGATCTACAAACACTGGGACTTCAGCATAAAGGACAAAGACACCAAAAGCAGCCGGCACTCCTTCAGCAGCTACCCAGGTAAATACATTTAGGGGGAGATCTGAGGATGTTTTCAAATAAAACTTCGGTGATCTGAAGTTAACTGGAAGGAGAGATGAAATGTCCCCAGCTGGGGTACAGTTGGATGTTTGGAGGGATGTTTGAAGAAATAAAGTTGTCTTATCTGATAGACTGCAGTACATGGGTTCACAGAGCTGCCAAGTACTTTGCAAGCATAAGTAGATGCGTCTGAACTTCTGTCGAATGCCAAGAGAACACTGAGGTGTCTATTTCCCAGGCTGTGTGGTGCTAGCCGAGAAACTCCCCTGCCTTTGGTGTCTCAGTTTCCCTCATTCACAGCAGTGTGCCCACGCTTCACCTGGCGTGTGAGCCCTAGGACATGGCCGGTGGATGACTGAGTGTGCAGACTTTTAGCCCCGGCACAGCAGACAGGAGAGCCGGGAATTGCAGGGAATTGCAGTTTCGTTGCATAGCATGGGTTCTGTTGCCGCAATAGAGTGCCCTGGCAAAAGCAACTTAAGGGAGAAAGGGTTTGTGTTGGCTGACAGTTAGGGGTGTGGAAGTCCTAGAGGCAAGAGCTTGAGGCAGCTGGCCATGTTGTATCCACCGTCAGGAAGCAGAAAAGAGATGACTGCTCCTCTTCAGCCTCCTTTCTTCTGTTTCTCCAGCCTGAGACCCAAGGCAGGGAAAGGGACCATCACCTGCTGTTAGGCTGGTGTTCCCACCTCCATTAACCTAGTAAAACAATCCTCCACAGGCTTAGCCAGAGCTAACCTAATCTAGGTAATCCCTCACAGGTGTGCCCAGAGGCTTGTCTCCTGGGTGACTGAAGATCCTGTCAAGTCATGATCAGCATTAAATTAACCATGACAACTATAGAAGGTTTTTTATGTTTGTTTTGTTTTGTTTTAGTGTGGGTTTTGGTTTTGTTTTTCGAAACAGGGTTTCTCTGTGTAGACCCAGATGTACTAGAACTCACTCTGCAGACCAGGCTGGCCTCAAACTCACAGAGATCCGCCTGCCTCTGCCTCCCGAGTGCTGGGATTAAAGGCGTGCACCACCACCCAGTGAGCTATAGAAGTTTGATAAACTTTTGGATTAGCCCAAAGAGGACCATCGCCGCGCCACATCCACTTTGTGAAGAAAGAGCAGTTGACACTTGAGATGAATTGTAACTAGAATTAGAACAGCAGAGAGGGATGGGAGGTCTAGCAAATGCCAGTGTCAGAGAGGAGGACTAGCAAATGCCAATGTCTAGAGGACACTTGGGGATTGTCAGTGAACAAAGGCCAAGGATAACGAAACGGAGAGGGCACAACTGTAGTGATCAGCGGGCATGTTGAGAGATGGGGGCAGAAATGGGAAGCCAGTATTTCCAGAGCCCCAACTTCTTGAGAATAGAATATAGATTAGGGATGGGCATAGTGGAGCATGCCTTTAATCCCACCACTCAAGAGGCAGAAGCAGGCAGGGCCTTGTGATTTTTTTAGGTCAACCTGGCTTACATAGAGAGTTCCAGGTCACTTAGGACTACATAGTGAAACCCTTTATGAAGAAAGAAAAGAAAGAAAGAAAGAAAGAAAGAAAGAAAGAAAGAAAGAAAGAAAGGAAGAAAGAAAGAAAGGAGAAAGAAAGGAAGAGAGAGAAAGAAAGAAAGAGGGAGAGAAAGAGAAAGCAGAAAAAGAGGAAAAAGAGCAAAGGAAGGAAGGAAGGATGGATGGATGGATAGATGTAGGTAGGTATATAGATAGATAGATAGATAGATAGATAGATAGATAGATAGATAGATAGACAGACAGACAGACAGCTAATGAGATAACTAGTTGGTAAATGAGCCTGCTGCCAAGTCTAAGGACCTGAGTTTGATTCCCAGGACCCTCATGGTGGAAGGAGAGAACTAACTTCTGCAAATTATCCTATGACCTCCACATGTGCACCATATGTTATGTGCTTCCACATACAATAATTTAAAATGT
This sequence comes from Peromyscus eremicus, assembly GCF_949786415.1. Lineage (NCBI taxonomy): Eukaryota > Metazoa > Chordata > Mammalia > Rodentia > Cricetidae > Peromyscus > Peromyscus eremicus. Next base: position 144,607,655 of record NC_081418.1, on the reverse strand, counting down.
AATTTTAAATGTTTTTAAAAGAATACATAAGTCAATACAGATAATACAAAGACCCTTCTAGATCAGCTGAAACTCCAAAGACAACAAAAGACTTCTAGAAGCAAGGTCTTGCTGTGTGGCCTGTCTGGTGTCCATACCCCTGCCCTGACCCCCCAGCCATCACCCCTTGCGCCTCTACACCCAGCACAAGAGGCATTTTCATCCTCCAGGTATTTTTTCAGGAGCCCACAGAACAATGTAACCCATGTGTCCTCTAATTAGAGAGCTCTGTTTTCAATAGGAGCTAGAAGACAAGACTGGTTGGTTAAGGGATCAGCCATGTTGGATTCATACTGTAGATGTGGAATTGGCTTTGGCATGAAGCTGGCACCGTGGAGATTGGGTTCTCTTCTGTGGTTGGGTGGAAGAGAAGTGGGGTGTTAGTTTGGGGTTGAAGAGCTGTGACCTGGAAGCTCTTCTAAACCTGAGGGAGGAGATTAGGAATCCCTCAGTCAATAGTTCAGTGCAACGTGCCACACTTTTGAGATTTCCTAACAGTAGATCTTATATGTTCTTACCATGTACACACACGAAAAGGTGGCTATGTGAGCCGATGGAGGTGTTGTTTGGCTACTATACATGAATATTCTATATAGATGGCTTAGTAGTTAGAGCACTCACTGCTCTTTGTGAGGACCCAGGTTCAATTCTTAGCACCTACATCAAGCGGTTCACAGCTACATGTCACTTCAGCTCCAGGGATATAATGCCCTCTGGCCTCTGCAGCACCTGTACACAAGTACTACATATAAACTCATGAAGACACGCAAATACACACACACACACACACACACACACACATACACATACAGAAATACACATAAAGATTTTTAAAAACATGTGAAGCCTTGAATATATATACAGGTTTTATTTGTCAATTATGCCATAGTAAAACTTGAAGATGGAAATTAATTAGGACATAAGCAAATGACTTAGTTCAGATATTTACATTGAAATTAAACAAAAGAAATATAAAATTTTAAAAATTCCTGAGTCAGAACATACATATCAAGTCATGAAGCAAAGACTCAACACTTCTTGGAAATGACAGTGACTGGGATGATCTAGGCTCCTTCTGCAGATTCAGCCATGTTGGACATTTCATATGTTCATTTCACAATGTGCTATGCTCTTGACCTAGGGTTATGAAGTGGCTATTGAGATGATTCTCATGGAGCTAGGCATGGTAACTCAAGTCTATAATCACAGTACTTGAAAAGCTGGGGCACGGGCCAGGCAGTGGTGGCACTCGCCTTTGATCCCAGCACTCAAGAGGCAGAGCCAGGCAGATCTCTGTGAGTTCGAGGCCAGTCTGGTCTACAGAGCAAGATCCAGGACAGGCACTAAAACTACACAGAGAAACCCTGTCTTAAAAAAAAAGAGAAACAAACAAACAAACAAACAAATAAACAAAAGCTGGGGCAGGATGATTGCTGTGAGTTTAAGGCCAGCCTAGGCTATATTATAGTTCTGCCCTGTAGTCCTGGTTTGTGGGAAAAGGAAGCAGGAAGATCAGAAGTCAGAGGAAACCTCTGTTCACAGTGAAATCCTGCCTCAAACAACTATTAATGAGCATTTTCTTTGAAGTTTCTAAGCTTAAATGCCTGTTAAACTGTGCTCAACATTCCCACCCTGCTCCTTAAATGTTAGCGAGCTTCAGCTTTTTCAACAACAAAAAAAGGGCTAACAAAATGTCACTTTGTAAAGGTGCACACATTAGAGTATATTTATTCAACCTTGATTTTCTATTAAATCGTTTTTTATTTAGTAATTATTATTACATGTTTGGCAAGGTATTTATGATGAGGAGCTGGAGAGATGGCTCATCAGCACTCGCTGCTCTTGCAGAGGACCTGAGTTTGATTCCCAGCACCCACATGGCGACATCTGTAACCCCAGTCCCAGGGGATCCAATGTCCTCTTCTGCCCTAGTGGGCACCAGGCACACATGGTGCATACACACATAGAATAATAAAATAAAACTACAAAAGCATGATGGAGAGCAAGAGAGGCACAGTGTTTAATAGTTCAAAAATGTACATTCTTGTGACATAGACGAAATTAAAATAAGAAAGCAATGACAGGGATGAGCAGTTGGCTCAGCAAAGGAACTTGCTATCAGACCTCATGACCTGAGCTCCAACCTCAGGACCCACAAGGTGGAAAATAAAGTAAATCTTATTTTTTTTATTTTAATTTTAATTTTACATGAATGTATGCTTTGCCTGCATATATGTCTACATATCACCTGTGTGTCTGGTGCCCATGGGGGCCAGAAGAGGGTGTCAGATACCCTGGAACTGGACTTACAGATGGTTGTGAGGCATCATATGGGTGGTGGGAATTGAACTGGGTCCTCCACAAAAGCTACAATTGGTCTTAATCACTGAGCCATCTCTCCAGCCCCCTGAATATTTTTTAATAAAATAAAATTGAAGTTGAAACACAGAAGACAAGCCAAGTTAGCCATGCATTGGGGAGAAGTCAGTAAGACAGTACTGCGTGGGGATCAGACACTGCACGGGTGAAAGGCCATGTAGAGGAGGCCAGGAAGGAGGAGGTCAGTGCAGGACCCTTAAGACGACATGTGGAAGTGACCTAAACAGAGCTTTGCTCCCAACTGTCTAGCTCATCAAATGTGGAGAACTGGAGTGCTAATGTGAAATATGGAAAGCTAGTGTAGCCCTTCAGGTAGCCGGCACCACCCTAATGCTTCCTAAATGGTCGGTCTGTGTATAGGTAGAACGCAGTTGTCTCTTCCAGAAGGAAACAGAACTTTAAACGAGACTTCGAAAGTGCTGCTGCTCATCATGGTGTTATGTGTGCCCTCTGTCCTACCTAGCCAGGATCCTGTCAATTTTGGGGGGGGGGGGTATGTATGTGTCTGTAGTGTGTAGTGGTGTGTGTGTGTGTGTGTGTGTGTGTGTGATGTGTGTGTGTGATGTGTGTGTATGTGTGTGTGGTATGTTGTGTGGTGTGCGTGTGTGTGTGTGTGTGTGTGTGTGTGTGTGTGTGTGTGTGTATGTTAAGGGGGACAGCTTGTCGGAGTCAGTTTTCTTTTTCCCATGTGGGTTCTGGGGATTGAACTCATGTTGTTAGGCTTGACTGCAGACACCCTTACCCACTGAGTCATCTCACCAGTCCTATGGCAGGAATCCCTAAAAGTTAATTACCTACAGCAGGTGTGTGCCCCAGCACAGGGGAGTAGAATGAACAATATATCCCTTCACACTGTGTCCGTCAATATAACTGAGGGATTTACTTGTAGCGAGCACACTTAAGCTTGTCAAAGCCAACCTGTGTTCAGCAAAGCCTCCCTTAGCTCTACGGAGACAGGGGAGGTTGTGTGCCTTTGGCCGGGAGGGCCAGGGAAGAGTTTATCTCCCATACCCATGTCAGCTATTAGGCAAAGCAGACCATGACATTTCTAAATATTTCTAGTGAGGGGCAGAAAGCTTCTAGAACAGTGGTCCTCAGCTTTCCTCACGCTGAGACCCTTCTGTACAGCTCCTCATGCTGTGGTGACCCCAACCGTAAGGTTATTTTGTTTCTACTTCATAACTGTAATTTTGCTACTGTTATGAATCATAATGTAAATATCTGACATGCAGGATGGTCTTTGGAGACCCCTATGAAAGAGTCCTTCAACCCCCTGAAGGGGTCATGACCCACAGGTTAAGAACTACTGTTCTAGAATAACGCTGTCCAAGGGCTGTCTCTAGAGCTTCTAAAACGGTGAACAAGTATTTTCTTGTAGTATCACCACCTATAGAGACAACTTTATGTAACTCAGTGGGAGGCAATAAAGCCCTTGAAAGCCAGATTTGTCTTTGAAGCAGCCTCTGAGGGGGCAGGAGCAGCTGCTCTGAAAGACTGCCTACCACATGAAAGGAGCCTGTGGGGTGAGCTGGCACCACAGGGCCAGAGGCGGAGCTGTGAGTACGGTTTCCTGTCACATGGTCCATCCCCCACCCCTGGCCAGAGCTGGAACGGGAGATGGTGCTGCACCGAGGACAAGGCCCACAGGTGACCTTGGCAAATCTAAGGCTTTGAGCACACCCTCTGTGATAAAAGTTGCTCCGAGTCATGGTATGCTGATACGACAGCTTGGACATGAGCATGCTGCAAAGAATAGACCGAGGGCCAACTGAAGGAGTTCGCTCTCCAGGACCACGCAATGGGCACAAGTTTTGTGTGTGTGTGTGTGTGTGTGTGTGTGTGTGTGTGTGGTGTAGGGAAGCTAGAAAAAGGGTCCCAGGCAAAGAGACAGGTAGTAAGGGCCCATATGAGTCTCTCTGCACTTAGAGATGCCTGTGCTAGCCTAGGCATTCTCGGCCAACAGAAGGAGATTTAGAAATTTTCTAGAAAGATTGTTTCTACTCTAGATACCAATCAGGAACATGATATCTACTGTGATCTACCTGGTTAGTCACAGGGTGGCAGAAGATGTAGATGATTCTAAGGAAGGCATTTCAAAGCCAAGTAGGTAGGTGTATGGGTGGGGTGGGACTTCAGCCCAGGCTAAGGTTAGTGTTTAGATCAGCAGTACTTGGTTGGTGTACCTTGCTATACCTTCAGCCTTCTTGGGACATCGAATGGTAACTGCTACAGGCCTTCATAACAAGTTAACGAAATGACTAATAATTATCGGAATCATTTGAGTGTTAGTACTTAAAAAGATTAAATCTGAAGCTGGGTGTCGTGGTGTTTATCTATAGTCTTAGCACTAAGCAATAGGCTTAGGAGTTCAAGGCAGCCTGGGCTACATGAGACCTTGTCACAAAACGGAACAAGCAAACAAGATCAACCAGGTTGATGTAAACACCAGATCCATAGCAACTGACCTTCTCCTTGACTTGAGCATATGTATTCATTGAAGTATTTGGGTGGTGTCTTGTAGTTTTATATACAGCATTAATCAGTTTTTCATCACTATAATGAAATACCTGGTCAGGCATAGTGGCACACACCTTCAATTCCAACACTCAAAAGGCCCAAATAGGCAGATCTCTGTGAGTCCCAGGCCAGCCAGGGGTACATGGAGAAGACTCTCTCTTAAAAATAAATAAACAGAAAAAATGTATAAAAACGCTGGGTAGTGGTGATGCACGCCTTTAATCCCAGCACTTGGGAGGCAGAGGCAGGTGGATCTCTCTGAGTCCAAAGCCAGCCTGGTCTACAGAGGGAATTCCAGGACAGCCAAGGCTGCACAGAGAAACCCTGTCTCAAGAAAAACAAAACAAAAACAAAAACAAATAAGCAAACAAACAAACAAAAAAACAAAAATCAAAACAAATATCCCAGCACTCTGGAGGCATAGACAGGTGGATCTTTGTGAGTTCGAGGCCAGCCTGGTCTACAAAGTGAGTTCCAGGAAAGGCGCAAAGTTACACAGAGAAACCCTGTCTCAAATAAATAAATAGATAGATGGATAGGTGGGGAAAAAATGAAATGCCTGATGGTCGACATGAGGAATGAGTGGTTTACTTAGCATGCAGTTTGGGGAGTTTCACAGCACAGTGTTGGCAAAAGCTTAGTTCTGAGCTACAGCACAAAGCCAGAGCATTGTCAAAGCCATTGCATCTCAAGCCAGGACCAGGGAAGAAGGAGGAATGCTGGACAGCCCTTAGACCTTCTCAAGGAGCCCATGAGAAGAAGTGGTCAGCTTGGCTTCAGTGACAGGGTTCTCTTGGAAGGCCCCACCTCCCCAAAGTGCTACTGTCCCCCCAAAACAACAGTAAGACCCCAAATCTTAATAGACCCTTGAGGGACCCTAAACCATATTGAAGCTTGGGTATATATTTTAATTAAATTCATTCTTAAATAAGTTTTGGTGCTACCATAATCAAAATGAATTTTTTTTATTCCTTTTTCCAATTGTTGTTCATCACATGTTTGTGTGTGTGTATTAGTAAGTCCTTGCTACATAACAAAGAGTCCTAAAAATTAGCAGCTTAGCACAGTACTGGTCATTAGCATCTCATAGGTTTTGTGGACCTGCAACTCCGATGGGTCCAGTGAGGAAAGAGGGTCTGGGCCTCAGCTAGAAGACACACAGACTGAGGGCCTGGAGGGCTCAAAGCACTGGGGATTCCAAGGGCACTCACGGGGCTGGTGGGGTGGCTGGCACTCCTTCCTCTCCACTTTAGGCTTTCCTCGGGAGGGACTAAGTGTCTCCATGACAGGGTGCTTGGTCTCCACTAAATCAAGTGACACAGGAGACCGTGCTAATCTGCCTATTGTGACCTAGCTCAGAAGTCACACATGACCTCTCCTGCCACATTCTATTTATTAGGAGTGAGGGACTATGGCCAGCTTACATTAAAGGCAACAAACTAAGACCTAACTTTTGAAACAAAAAGTGTCCAAGTATTTGTGGGCAATTCAAGGCCACCGCTGTACCCTGCATTCAGGTGGCTGCATGCAGTTTGAGGCCAGCCTCGGGTACATTGTGAAACTCTATCTCAAAAAACCAAAAGCAAACAAGACACTATGTAGACAGTGATTTTTTTTTATTATTATTATTTTGTTTTTGAGACAGGGTTTCATTATGTAGCCCTGGCTGGCCTGACACTTGCTATGGAGACCAGGCTGGCGTCTCTCACAGATGTGCACCTGCCTTCACCTCTAGAGCGCTGGGATTAAAGGTGTATACCACCTGCCTCAGACAATACCTCTCATTGTTACTCACTTCCCTGAGACCTTTCTATATTTGTTTATTGTACATGTAGGTGTTTTCACGCCATGTGCGTGTGTGGAGAACAACCAGAGGGACTCTGCTCTCTTCTTGTCACGTGGGTCTGGGACTAGAACTCAGGTCTTCGGGATTGGGGGCAAGTACTTTTTTTACCCACTGAAACAGCTCTGAGTTCCATGAATTTGCTTCTCACCAGCCCAAGACGTCTCTAAACTGTTACTCCTAGTAGATTTCGTAGATGCCTTGGGTTTTTTCTATACACAAGAGAGTATCATCTCTGAAGGACACTTTACTCCTTCCTTGTGTACCTTTGATGACTTCCTCCCATGGTTAGTCTGTAGACCTTGAGGGTGATGGAGACTTGGCTGGATGAAAGCCTTCACCTGCCTCCTGCTGTCAGGACACAAAGATTCAGGCTTCAGCCGCAGGTTTCCTATTAGCTGTGGGCTCTCTAGCCATGCTTCTACTGTGATAAGTAACGTCGCTTCTCTTCCTACTGTGCTGAGTGACTTTGTCAATGAATGTTTGGTTTTTATTTTACCAAATCCTTTCTCAGCACCTATTGAGAGGGGCATTGATTTTTTTATTAAGATGGTGATTGCTTAATGTCTATTGATTTTCAGATATTAAGCTAGTTTAACATTCCTAAGTTAATCCTAATCATGACCCATTGTTCAGTTTTTTTATTCAAATTACCAATACTTTGTTAAGGATTTTTTTTTTTTGTATATCCAAGAGATATACAAAAGGTATTTTTGTAATGCCAAGAGATATTGGTATGTTTTCCTTCTGTGATAATAGTGTTAGTTAGCACCAGGGTGAGTGCACCTGTATGTCCTAGACATAGAACTATTCCTTCCTCTTAAATTCTGTGAAGGAATCTCTAAGGACTGATATTATTTCCTCCTGTAATAGGATTTGAATAGGATTCACCCGTGAAGTCACTAAGGCGTGGGATTTTTCTGGAATGTTCTTAGGAATTTAGTTTTTTTTCTTGTTACAAGCTCTAGTTGTCTAATTCTTGAATTTGTGTCTTTTAAGGGTTTTTTTCCCCCTGTTTCTTCTAAGGAAATAGTAAAAATAAATAGGAAGTTCTTTATAATATGTCCCTTGATATTTTGCTGTCTACAGTTAACTGTGGTCATGTTCCCAGTCCTTCTCATTATGAATATTTGATTATATCTATCAAAACATGGGTAAGGGTGGGGATATAGTTCAACTGGCAAAGTGCTTGGAAGTCTCAGGTTCAATCCCCTGTACCATATAAACTGGGTCTGGTGGCTTTTACTGATAACCCCAGAACTTGGGAGGTGTCGGGAGAAGGATCAGAAGTTTAAGATCATCCTCAGCTACATAGTGAGTTAGAGGTTAGCGTAGGATACAGGAGGCCCTGTCTCAAATAAGTAAATGATAGGGATCTGGAATAGTGATAATTCTTTGCTATTCTTTTCATATATATATATTCTTTATTCATACATCTTCTAATGAAATTAGGATTTTATATATATATTAAGATTGAAGTAGCTGGGCGGTAGTGGTGCATGACTTTAATCCCAGCACTCAGGAGGCAGAGGCAGGTGGATCTCTGTGAGTTCAAGGCCAGCCTGGTCTGCAGAGTGGGATCCAGGACAGGCACCAAAACTACACAGAGAAACCCTGTCTCGAAAAAAAAAAAACCCAAATAAAAAGATTGAAGTAAATTGCCAGTATTTTATATTTATATTTTATATTTACATTTATATTTATTTTATATTTGTGTGGCTGGTGGCTTTTGTTTTCTTTGTGTTTGTTTATTCTCATTCTGCTTGTTGAACTTATAGGATTTGTAAAATAATATTTTTCATCATCTTTCAAGATTTTCAGCAATTACAGTTTCAAGTATTTTTCCATCCATTTCTCCTCTCATTTGGAGACTCCAGTTATGACTGCTCTACCTCCTAAATGCTAGGCTGACAGGTGTGCTCCTACACCTGGCTCTTACTGTTCTTCTAAAGACAGCACTGTGACGGGGTTAAGTCTCCCCCACGGGATCTCGTATCACCTAAATGACCTCTTCCATGACCCCATACACAGGAGGGGTCAGGACGCCAAACCTTTCCGTTCTAGAGATCACAGTGCAGCGTATAACAGATGGGGGAAGGCAGCCTCATTCTCTGTTAACCAGTGTGTGAAAGGGTTCATTTCTCCCCACATTTGGCCATTTTCTAGAACCTTCCTAGTGATTCTGATGAGAAATAGCATGGAGGCACATACCTCTAATTCCAGCACCCAGGAGGCAGAGGCAGGCTAATCTCTGTGAGTCTGAGGCCAGCCTGGTCTAGGACAGCTAGAGCTACATAGTAAGACTTTGGAGAGAGAGAGAGAGAGAGAGAGAGAGAGAGAGAGAGAGAGAGAGAGAGAGAGAGAGAGAGAGAGGGGAAAATGCCAAAGATGGGGCCTGTTAAGCACTCTGAGACTTAGACCACACTCAAAGTTTGAATTAATTGGTATAAAGCTTGTTTGTGTTCATCTGTTATAGAGTAAAAAGGGAAACAAAATCTTTTTTTTCCTTTTTAAATTCCCTGCTGTGTGCCTGTGACTGAAATGTTGATAAACATTTGTCCCATACAGATTGGGTCATTTAATTTCTACCAAAAACCAAAAAACTGACCAAGGGTATTTTATTCGATTCTTCAAAGACAGAAACAAGTTGAGAGACGTTAAACAGGTCACATGGATAGATCAGAATTACACAACAACATGGCTGAGTCCTGGGTTCAAACACTGAATATCTACCTGTCAATACCCATGCCTCTTTCCAGAAATGGCTCAGTTCACATTAAACAGAAATGCCTACAAGGAAGGGAACCATGAACTCAGGCCCCAGGTTTGCGGAGCATTTGCGTAGGGACAAAAGCTGGAACCCATTCATCATGTCTCTAATTGAATCCAGTAATGGTGATCCCCATGAGACTGAGGCTTTCTGGGACATTCCGAGTGAGCGCCACCAAGCCTGCGTGTGTTCTCACTTTGAATTGTGTCTGAGGATCCTGTTTCCACCCAGAAACACACATCTGCAAACCTCTCAATGCAATTGCCCCTCAAAATTTTGGGGGGATTTGCTGAAAGTCCATATACAGTGTCACCCAAGGGAATACATCTTCTTTAAGTGCCACAGTGATTGTGTGAGGTCAGAGGGCAACACGGTGGGAGGGATCAGTTCTCTCTGCCCACCTTTCCATGGATCCCAGGGATCAAACTTGGGCCACTAGGCTTATGTAGTAGGGCCTTTATCCACTGAGCCTTCTGGCTAGCCCGAAAGGGCTTCTTTCTTATTCCCAGGTAGGGGTATTTAGAATAGCTCCTCCATAATGCTAACATGCTGGGACCAAGCCCATCCTTTGCGACGCCAGCTGCCTGTGTGGTCCCAAAGTACAAGCTTTGCAATAGGCACACATGGAATTGAAAGCCCAGGTTCCAAGCCCCAGGAGAGTTTAGTCAGTCTTCCAGGTCCGTCATGTGGTGGCTTTCCTAGGTTATAAAGTTGTCTGTTTAATAAAAGCATACTGTGAACATTTTAACATACCATAATTGCTTTTTCTGATTTCATGTTACCTCTTTGATCTTGGAGACTCTGTCGTAAAAGTAAAATCTATACAAATGATTCACAAGCACGCACAGGCCAAAGTCCCTGCCCCCTGTTTGGAAAGGCTTGAAGCTAGAGAAGAAGGGAGTTAAAGCCAGACACTCGTCACAGAAGATGACAGGCAGATTTTGTGGCGCTCGATTCCAGTTTCCTTAGGCTCCCTTTTGTGTGTGTTTACCTCCTGTGGCACCATCCCAGGACAGGATAGGGTGTCTTCTGGGGGTCACACCTCTCTTAGTCAACTCCACAGCCTGGCTCAGAGAGCATCCTCCCTTCATACCTCCAAGAATCCTGCTGTCTTTTTCCTTCTCTTCCTGATGAACTGAACACTCATTGATTCCCCCAGCTCCACCCTGTGTGAACAGCTCCCCGTGAGTCACTTTTCTTGTTTCTAATGTAGTTGTATCGTTGTGTGTGTGAATAATCATTGTTTTCTTTCGCATGACTACACATCTGTTCCCATGGCTTTTGTCAGGTGTGTGTGGCTAGGAAAGAACTGTGTTCAAAGTCTGTCTGAGATGATTCCTGACTTGTTTACTAGCTTCAAGTAATTTATCTACAGTGTGTGTGTGTGTATGTGTGTGCATGTGCACCTGTTTATGTGTGTACATTAAACGGTGGCTTCCACCCTTCCAGAGTGAGGAGCCCCACATGCCTAAAACATTATTCACTATCAACTTCTTTTTCAATTAATTTTACAATTAATTATTGATCACTTACAGTATGTTAAACCTTTTTGTGATGCCAAAATGAATAGGTATGAGGCAATAAGACAAAATTCCCTTTCTTGGTAGAGTTTATATGCTGTGGGACAGAAAGAAAAGACACAAGTGTTGCTGGAGAGCTTTTCTCCAGGTCCCACCAAGCCCCGCAGTCCCACAACCCACGTATAAAATAATCACTCAAATGCTTATATTACTTATAAACTGTATGGCCATGGCAGGCTTCTTGCTAACTGTTCTTATATCTTAAATTAACCCATTTCTATAAATCTATACCTTGCCACGTGGCTCGTGGCTTACTGGCATCTTCACATGCTGCTTGTCATGGCGGTGGCTGGCAGTCTCTCCCCCACTCAGCCTTCCACTTCCCAGAATTCTCCTCTCTCCTCATCCCACCTATACTTCCTGTCTGGCCACTGGCCAATCAGTGTTTTATTTATACAGAACGATATCCACAGCACACAAGTCAATAAATAATGAGTCCAGAGGAGAGGATTGGGTCCTCAGGGACCTGGAGTCATAGGCAGTTGGGAGCTACTCAATTTGGGTGCTAGGAAGCAGACTGGCGCTCCTGGAGAGCAACCAGTGAATCGACTTCCAGCCCACTGGTTATCTTTTATTTGGGTCTTACTTTTTCAGTCCCCCTGCCTGGGCCTTCTGAGTTCTGGGATTAAGACGGGAGTCATTACCTCATCTTTACAAATCTTACAGTAAGCATTGACTTTTTTTTTTTTTTGTTTTGTTTTGTTTTTCGAGACAGGGTTTCTCTGTATAGCTTTGCGCCTTTCCTGGAACTCACTCTGTAGCCCAGGCTGGCCTTGAACTCACAGAGATCCGCCTGCCTTTGCCTCTCAAGTGCTGGGATTAAAGGCGTGTGCCGCCACCGCCTGGCGCACTAACATTTTTTACTTTTATTTTAGTGTGTGTGCACAAGTGCCATAGCATGTGCTCACCTGTGTGTGTGTGTGTGTGTGTATGTGTGTGTGTGTGTATACATGCCATAGCATGCATATGGAGGTCAGAAGACAACTTTCAGGAGTGGGTTCTCTGCTTTCACCATGTGGATTCCAGGGATAGACCTCAGATCATCAAGACTTGGCGGCAAGTGCCTTTACCTGCTCAATATCCTCACTGGCCCTTAAAGTTTATTTTATGCTTTATTTACTGAAAAAGCCCCTTTCAGTTCTTAATCTCAGCAAGAAAGTTACCTTGAGATGTTATCTGCGGGTTGACATTTATAAACCATTGGAAGTTTCCACTTTTCCCTAGCTGCTATTAATTTGCCTTCCAGGGCTGCTAGTGGAGGACAGCAGCCAGAACAGAACTGACAGCCAGTGTTTCCCTTTCGGGCTCTGTGTGGGGACTTTGTACCCTCTTTAAGTCTTACTTGGTGTCTTTATGTTGTACAATATAGAGTCACCCTCCCCAAGTAGTTTCTGCAAACCAACTCGTCGTCGTTTTGTTTTTGCTGTTCCCAAACTCTGGGCAGCCTGTATTTTTTTCTCTCTTGGTAACGAAGATCCATCCTCTACAATGCGAGTTCATCCCTCAAGCGCTCGTTCACGTAAGCATGCCTGCCCTCTTGTGTTCAGAGCGGCTGCTACAGCAGGAGGGAGTTACCAAACCTGCTGTGTAGGAGCACTGGTTTAGGACAGGGATCTTCCTCCCAGGGCTTGCTCACCGAGGCCGCGCACGCTTGTATAGTTTGCGCACTGCTAAGGGAAGTAAGAAATGAATGCGATGTCCCTGAAAACTGACCCACCCTCTGTCCTGAGCCTGTGTCTTCCCAGAAATTGCATTCAAGGGTACCATCCAGCCTGTATAGACTGGAGCAGATAACTCACTCTGTCTTCCGAATCTCCTTGTGTAAGCTAATCCACCCTGTGGGAAGCTCATTAAGTCAGGTGGACATCCTCTTACCATTTCACAGTCTTACTCTGAGACTCTGGGAATTAAACTTAGATTGTGAGAGGCAGATGGTATCACATACTCTCGGGCTATCAGAGGGGAAATGGCCATTGCCAGGTTTGGTGTGAGCTGTGCATGTAATTGAAATGCAGTCTCGGCTCCCAAGCCATTTTGTTCTCATTTATTGAGGAAGATAAGAGTTTCATGTGGCCCAAGTTGGCCTTGAACTTGCTGTGTAGCTGAGGATGACCTTGAACACATGGTCCACTTTTCTCCACCTCTGCGGCACTAGAACTCCAGATTTGACCACTACACCTGGCCATGCTTCCAAGACTTTGCCTTGATGTGACCCCCTTATTGGACCCCCACTCTTCCTAGTCCATTCCAGGCTCCTAATGGTTGCGCAACAACATACATCATTCTGTTGGTGTGGTTTTAGGTGTTACATGTATGTTCTTTTTGTACATAAGAAGAAAGACATTTATTTTAGTGTTTTAGGAGAGAGAAAATGAAAATCAAACTCCTGTTTCTTTAGATATTAATGTATATGAAAAGGCTAATATATTTTGAGTGTAAAAAGGAAGTTAGTATAAAGAAAAGTATTGAGTAACATAGGTTAAAGAGTTTGAGTTAGCCATTCACAATGTGTACATTTATTTAAATATCAGATGTACTCCATAGACATATACAGTTTTACCTTTTAGTTAACAAACCCAAACAAGGGAACCCCCAGGGATGGTTCAATGGTTAAGAATACTTGCTGCTCTGCAGAAGGCCTAGATTTAGTTCCCACCACCCACATGGCAGCTCACAACTATCTGTAATTCCAGGCTCCAGGGGTTCTGATGTCCTCTTCTGGCCTCCTCAAGCACTGAACATATGTGGTATAAGGTATATACATACATGCAGGCAGACTATTCATACACATTGTGTGTGTGTGTGTGTGTGTGTGTGTGTGTGAGAGAGAGAGAGAGAGAGAGAGAGAGAGAGAGAGAGAGAGAGAGAGAGAGAGAGAGAATTTGCTTTTCAAGACAGAGTTCTCTGTGTAGCCCTGACTGTCCTGGAACTCACTCTGTGGACCAGGTAGGCCTCGAACTCAGAGATCTGCCAGCTTCTGCTTTCCAAGCACTAGGATTAAAGGTGTGTACCACCACTGCCTGGCTAAATTTAAAATATCCAAAAACTATAATACTAAGAGCCAGCAAGATGGGTAAAGGTGCTTGCTTTGAAATCCTTGGAACTTGGTGGAAAGAGAGAACTGTTGATTAGAGTTCCTACTGTTATGATAAATACCGTGACCAAAAGTATGTTGGAGAAGAAAGGATTTATTTCAGCTCACAGCCTACAGTCCATCACTAAGGGAAGTCAGAGCAGGAACCTGGAGGCAGGAACTGAAGCAAAAGCCATGGAGGAGTGCTGCTTCCTGGCTTGTTTGGTTTGATTTCTTATGTAAGTCAGAACCACCAGCCCAGAGATGGCACCACCCACAGTTAACTGGGCCCCTCAGAGCAATCATTAGTCAAGAAAATGCCCCAAGGCCTATAGGGCCATCTGATGGAGGCATTTTCTCAACTAAGATCCCTTCTTCCCAGATATGTCCAAGTTTGCGTCAAGTTGCCGAGACCAAACAAACACAACCAGGCAAGAGCCAACTGCACAAAGTTGTTCTGTGGTCTTCACTTGTGTGCCACAGCCAAGTGTCTGCACACATCATATACGCACACAACCCTGAGAAACTGAATACAAATAAATAATAAAAACAAAATAGTAACAGTTTAGATAAGAAAATATGTAGATATTTGTGCTCAGATATGCCAGAAAGGATGGGGAGGATATAAAATGGTAGACATCTGACTCTGTCACAGCAGAAGAGTTTAGACAGGGTCATTTTCAAATACAAGTTTGTTACCTGCAGTTCTAGACACTGGGGAGTCCAAGGGAGGGCAATGGCAGACTCACGGTCTGCTGAAGGTCCTTTCCTGTACCTGGTACCTTTCGCTGTGTTCTCACATGGTGGAGGAGGCAAGCCTGCTCCCTCTGGCCCCTCTTCTAAAAGCTCTAGCCTCACCTTTGAGAAATGATCAGAGGGGCCTCGCCTGCATCTGGCTCTCAGACATTCCTTTAACACGCTCCGTTGTCCACCTCCGCCAGTGACGACAGTGCTCTGCCTCGGCTGCTCCAGCTGTAACTGAGCTGCCTGTCCACACGAGCCGCAGCACAGACCTTGATACAATCCCACATTGTCTTCAACATTTAGAAAACTCAGTGAACCGGGGTGTCAAAGTCTACATTCAAAGCCATGTTCAGATTTATACATGTAGATTCATCTGTGTTTAAAAGTCTCAAGTAAAATTTGTAAAACACAGATTAGAAAAAGGAGGAAGATGTCTACATTCTTAACTGCCTAGCAATGTAGCCTACTGATACCCCCCCCCCCAATTACAGGTTCTTCAAAGTCCTGCCAAACAGGGACCTAGTTCTGTCTGCTGTGTTCGTACCAACCATGTAAACACATAGCACCTATCCCCTAGCATACATACACACACACACACACACACACACACACACACACACACACCCCTCTCAGGTTGCCAAACTTTCCTGAAAGAGAATCTAAGAGCATGTGGGGTACCTAAGAGGCACCTGTGTATGCAGCAGTCCATAGCTACAAAGTAGACTTGTCAAAGTTGGGGGCGGGGCTGCTACAGAGAAAAGGACACCACAGCAGCTACTTTGCCAGACCCACAGTTTATGTAAAGCCCTGACCAGTCGGTGGCTGCCTGGACCGTGTGTGCATGTGATGACCTGTGCCTATGTTGTTCCTCTAGGGTTCCTGGAGTCTCTGGATGACTTTTACATTCTTAGCAGTGGCCTCATACTGCTACAGACCACCAACAGTGTATACAATAAAACCCTGCTTAAGTTCGTGGTACCTGAGACTCTCCTGGCCTGGCAAAGAGTCCGTGTGGCCAACATGATGGCAGACGGTGGTAAGGACTGGGCAGAGATCTTTTCAAAGCACAACTCTGGTAAGTGGTTCTATACAATCATCCTCAGGCATGCACCTATGTTAATTAAGCCTTACAGTTGTTAATCAGTTGACAAGTTGATAGACCCATGTTGCCTTTGTGTCTCCCAACATTTCAGGTACCTACAATAATCAGTACATGGTCCTGGACTTGAAGAAGGTTCATATCAAGAAGCGCCTTGACGAAGGCACTCTGTATATCGTGGAACAAATTCCTACATACGTAGAATATTCGGAACAAACCAATGTTCTTAGAAAAGGTACCGTCTTCCCAGCCTGCTAGGACTGAGTGCCTGTCTGTGTGTTCTGGCTTCATTTCTGTTGTTATGATACCCTGAGAGCAAGCAACTTAGGGGTGGAATGGTTTATTTTACTTGCAATCCCATGTTACATTCAATCATGGTGGAAGAGTCAAGGCAGGAACCTGAAGCAGCTAAATCTTCATGTCTGTAGTCAAGGGCAGAGAGGAAACGTACCCATACACATGCTTACCACTCAGCTAGCTTTCTCTGCTGTTCCATAGTCCAGGGTCCAAACCCACCCACTTGGGGCTGTCCTCCAGACAGGCACACAGGCCAACCTGACTGAAACAATCCCTTGCTGAGATTCTCTTCCTTGATGAGTCTAGATCGTGTGAAGTTGAAAGAAAAACTAACCATGATGCTGTGTATGACAGGGGATGTGCTGTGTGACAGTGGGTGACGGGTCTGTCAGTGACAGTTATCCTGGTAAAGAATCACATGTTCAACACAACATGTGAGAGGATACCTCATTCTCTCATGGGCGGTTGGGATGTCGCCAAGCCCCTCTGACCTCTAACAGCTCTAACATTGCCTTCTGTCTTGAATTCTGGAAGTTTTAAGTTCTACTGAGCACATTTTTGTGGGGTGTTACTATGACTCAGGTGTCTCTATAAACTCTGGAGCGTCTTATAGCAAAGGTCATGGGTCCAGAATGGGGAGAACTGGAGCAGGCCTGATGTAGTGGGCCAAGCAGAACCCAACTAAAGAGGGTACCATTAGTGCAAGGGGTCAGAGACGGTGGCCTTGGCCATCAAGGGTACAGCCCAGACAGGCGGAGCCCAGGAATTGAATCTTGGCTTCCCAACAATCTCAGGTAAATGACTCAGCCTCTCCAATCCTTACTCTCTTCATATATAAGTCAGGGCAATTGTGATGTAGATCCACCATTCACTCATTATTTTAAATGCCAGAACTCGAAAGTCAAACATTATTGTTTTGATACTACATTACCTGGTTAAAAAAAAAAAAATGATCCAAACTAAACTAATTTGGTAGGAAAAAGCTCCCCCCAAACTACAAAACTGGGCTTGAGCGGTCTTCTGTCCTCACTCCTCATAAAGACATTGCTTATCATGATAGTCATTTTTTTGTCTCTGTGACAAATCATGTGATGAAAACTTAAAAGAGGCAAGATTTATTGTGAGTCACTGTCCTGTGCAACAGGTCCACAAGTCAAAATTTTAAGACTTGCCACTTTCCTACATTGACTCTTTTTAAACGTTTTTTTCATTGATATATATTGATTGTCTGTAACATTAGATTTCATGCTGCCATTCTTACACAGGTACGTGTTTTTATCATTCTCTCCCTCGCTTCCACCCCCACGCTCGCTCGTCCCTTTCCCCTTCCAAACTGGTCCCTTCTGCTTTCCTGGCTTGTTTTTCTCTGGGCACGGGGGAGACATGTCGAGTTTAACTAGGGTGATTGACAGTAGCTTGGGTGACTTACCAGTGGTTACACTACAGAGGAAAATGTCTCTAGGTCCCTCAGGCCAGTGCTTCTCAACTTTCCTAATGCTGAGACCCTGTAATACAGTTCTTCTTGTAGTGACCCCCAACCATCAGGTTGTTCTGTTGCTACTTCTAATTGTAATTTTGCTCCTGTTATGAATTGCAATGTAAATATCTGCTATGCAACCCTCAAAGGGGTCGTGACCCACAGGTTGAGAGCCACTGCTCTAGACACCCTTCTGGGCCTTTTCCTCATGTTCTGTTACTTGGTCACAGGAAAGTTCCAGATAAGCATCATGTTAACTATTCCACTGAGAGGATAAAAGGCTCAAGAAGAAATAGGAGATGCTCTCAAATAAAGATACTGTGCAACCATTCTTTAAATTAAAAAAAAAAATACCTCCTAGTCTTTGAAAGCGTCTCTGGGATGGAGGTAGTATTGCTTTTTAGAGCCAAGGCAGGCAACTGAGCTTGGTATCTTGCTTACAAGAGGGGAGGGTAATGCTTAAACATCACCAGGTTGATCTGGGAATAAATAAGCTTCCATAGTAAATGTTTTTTTTTTTTAATTATGAGACTTTAATGAGAATGTGAAGGACAAAAGAGACACTGTTTGGAGGGAGCTGTTCTTATAGTATTAATTATCAATAATTAATTTAATACAAAGACTGGCACTACTGTAAGTAACTGCAGCTGCTTGAACACACTTAGTGTCTACAGTGAACCTTAAAAAGAAAGGATTATTTATTTGTATGATACTGGATTAGTTACGTTGTATTGTTGTGATGAACACTGTTGTTGCTTGAATTCTAAAATGGTCTTTTAATAAAAAACCCTGGTGCCAGATATTAGGGTAAATGCCGAAAGATCAGAGAGACAAAGGAACAAGCCATTGCCACGTCTTACCTCTAGGACTCTTCAGCCTGAAAAAGCTCTAGCCAAAAGGCCTCTAGCCGTAAGGTCAGCTGAAAGGGGTCTAGCCGAAAAGCCTTTAGTTCCAGTCTCCTCACGTCTTATATACCTTTCTCCTCCCAGCCATCACTTCCTTCCTAGTGCAGGGATTAATGCCGTGTGTGCTTCCCAAATACTGGGATTAAAGGTGTGTGCCACCACTGTCTGGCTCTGTTTCTCTCCTAGACTGAGTCAATCTCACGTAGTCCAGGGTGGCTTTGAACTCACAGAGATCCAGACAGATCTCTGCCTCCCGAGTGCTAGGATTAAAGGTGTGTGCAACTACTGCCTGTCATCTATGTTTAATCTAGTGGCTTGTTCTGTTCTATGATCTTCAAGTAAGTTTTATTAGGGTACACAACATATCACCACATTTCCCCTTTTTGTCTAAAATAATAAAAGAAGGTTATAACTAATATAAGAAAAACTATATACAATAAGTATATACAATATACACAGTTAAAATTACATTAACAATGTCCAGTCCATAAACATTTGACAAATTCAGAGAAATTATCTATCCTATTTTGGTGAGTCCAAAGTGTTGTACCTAATTCACTTTCTATCCTAACTTGTATTACCAACCCCAAACTATATTTTGATGTCTTTTAAACTTATACACTTTACACCTCTTTAGTGAGTTTCTTTTCTGAATCTGATAACAAGGAAACCTATAACTATAACTATCTATTCTTCAACTCCCTCAGAGACCCCAGAAGGAAATAATATTTACTGAGTTAGCAGAAAGTGCAAACAAGCGACTTCCAAAATATGTGAGAAATGACAGAAACAGCTGGCTGCCTGGACAGTCACCCAAGGTTCCTCTGCAATGTTGAGGAATCCATCTTGAGCCTACGGGCCTAGCATATCTGACAGACTTTTCTGTGAAGCAGGATTTCTTGAAGGGCTGTCCTACCTTGTCTTAGGAAGGTTCAGCAGTCCTTTCTTTTGTGTCCTGCTTGTCCATTTTGGACAGCATACTGTCAGCAGTCAAGCAAGGACACTTTCTTGGCTAACTTTTGTCACAAAGAAAGTAAACTCAATATAGAGTTTTCTTCGATGCCCATCATCTTCTCTGAAGTAGACTAGTGCTGCCAGGAGCAGACATGTTTCATTGTCATTAAAAAAAATAAAAAAAGAATCTATGTTATTAAAACATCTTAATTGCCATATTCTGTAGATCTCTGAAGTGTTTGAAGATGACCTGTCTATCTAAAATATATCTGTTGGACCTTGAAAACATACCTAACCTGACTACAAGTTTGATTGTAATAGGTGACTAACTACTAACCTGCATTTCTTTATTTCCTAATTAGTTGGTAATAATAACTTTCAAGGACTAGCAATTTGCATTACATTGCTAAATGAACTGTATAGGTACAATAACTTGAGCAAGATTAGAAGTGTATATACAGTATCTTCTAACAAAATTAATCTCAAATTTGTATCAATATAAAAAATTTGTATATGATATATAAAAATCTAATCCAATGTAAAATATTTAAGACTAGTAGTTGCTTTTTAAAAGTAGATTCAATAATTTACCTTTTTATCTTATCATATCTATATCCTCCCTTTTTTCTTTTCAGAGTAGATTCAATAATCTACCCTTTTATCCTATCATTTCTATATTTTTTTTCAGATTCAATAATCTACCCTCTTATCTAAATCCTCTTTTTTCTTTTTTTTTTTCAAACAAAAACCCTGAATCTAATCTCCTTTGTTTAGCTTTTTTCCTGACCATTATCAATTAACAATTTGTAACCAACCATCCTAAACAATGACAATTATCCATAACCCATAATTTGAGAATGTGGGCATAGTCTTCTAGGTTAATTCCTGCTGATTGGGGGCACTGGTAATCTTATGGAGACACAAAGAAAATTTAGGATTGTGGTCAAGTCTTAATTAGAATAGTCTGTGAGGCTGTATCATCCCAGCTATCCATCTCAATAATTGTCCTGAGCAGTTTGTAGTCCAAAGCTGATCTTTGGGTGGTGTTTGTCAGCTTGGTGGCATTATCATCATCCTGATGGAATCATTGTGTGGGGTCTCATCACCTTTTTGGATACTTCAAAGATCACATTGGGTTAAATTATTCCTTTTCTTGGTAATTTTTCTATGGGTAGTTCTCTCTTCTTTTTTGGATGCTTATTTGTCCAAAGGTCTTTAAATTCTTCAAGATGATTGTTTTTATTTTCCTGAAAGACAAAAACAAAACCCTTCCCCAACCTTAACTTTGGGGAGGTTCCCAATCTAATCTTTATCAATTTTGATATAGTTTCTTCTGATTATTTTGTTCTCTTTGGTATAACTGTTCTATCATCAGAGCTGTATGGTTTTTTACAATAGACATTAGATTCTTTAATTGTTCTGGGAAGGAGTTTCCTCCACAATTACAGGAAATGACTGGATGGAATTTGACATAGAGGCCTGTGAGAGGCCCCTCAGTACATTTCCTGAGGGGAAAAGATTACCTTGACTATCCCTTGTTGATCTACATTAGTTAGTCCAATGTCTGCCTTTACCATATCTTCTGCATAATCCAGAAGAGAAGAGTGTTCTTTTGGGATTATTCCTTGAGAAAACATTATTTCTAGGAACACCTTCTTTATAGTCCCTTTTTAGGTGACCTTGTTTACCACAATTGAAACATTTGACATTACTATTTTTCTTCAAACCTCTGGAAATCACCTCTCCTATCCAAGCATCATCATGGTCATGAGATTCAATATTAATTGTATCTCAGATCCATTCTTCCAAGGGTGCTGATCTTGCCTTTAATGGCCTAATTATCCTTTTGCATTGTGCATTAGCATTTTCAAAAGCCAGAGATTCAATTATTGTTTGTCTAGCTTCTGAATTTGGTATCATTCTATTCACTGCTGAAGTCAGTCTTTGTAAGAAATCAGTGTAAGTTTCTTTTGGGCCCTGTATAACTTTAGTAAATGATTCAATTTTCTTCTCTACTTCTTCAGTTCTGTCCTAAGCATTCAAGACTGCCATTCAGCATAAAGCTAGGGTGTGATCATCATATAAAGATTGTCTTTGTATATCAGAAAAATTGCCTTCTAGCTCTATTATTCATTGTTCAATGGTCTTAGCCTCATCCTCCCACCAGGTCCTCCATTGTAATTAGGGACCAGCTTCTAAGACTGCTATAACCAAATCTCTCAAGTCTTGAGGGGATAATTCTACTACAAGTTGACTACAAGTTTAACATCTGCTTCACAAAAGATGAGTGGATGTCATATGAGACTATTGCTTCTTTGAATCTCCTCAAATCTAACATTTGCACAGGAGTCCAGTCAGCTCTTACACAGCCTTGAGGAGATCTATCACTGGGTAGTTACTGTAAGGTTACTAAATAGATTAAGGTTGGCTGTTTGAAAGCCTTAGGCTGTTTTTCTGTAACCTTCTAATGCAATGTTGAGATTGGTTCCCCTTTAAATTCTTCTCTCTGGGTCTGTATACCTCTATGATCAGTTTTACTGAGTTTTTCTAAAACTTTTATCTTGGCACTCATTTTAACCAACATTTTTAATGATAAAACAGAAATGATCAAGCAAATAATATCTATAATTGACATTACATAAATCCCATCAACATTAATTATCCTCTCATGTTCCATTTTCAGACCATCAATCATATTATCAAAGACCAAACTCCCTCCATTGTAAAAATGTTTCCCATTTTTTAATGTGGAGGGAAAAACTTTATTTTAACTAATTCCCCCTTTAAGAAATCCCAATTGACTCACCAAATCTGCTGACAATGACAATTCAGATGACGGTTAAATGAAGCAGCTACCTAGTGTGGCAGCAGCCTGAGGAGGTGGTCCAGGGAAAGCCAAAGGGAAGAAACTAAAGAGCCAGCTGTCTACCTGGGGCACCTGTGAAAGCAGCTAATTCTTGTGGTTTTGGAGCCCCCAAACCTATGGAGTTTGCTGCAGAAAGGCTGCAACAAAAACCTAGTCGGCAGGGGAGGGATTCTGGCTATGTGTAGCTCTGGCAAGTGGCTTTTTCATGAATTCATGCCTCCAAATTTGGATGCCAGATGTTGCTCCAATCTTAAATGGTCTTTTAATAAAAACCCGGAGCCAGATATTGAGGTAAATGCTGAAAGATCAGAGAGACAAAGGAACAAGCCACTGCTACGTCTCACTTCACCAACTCCATGAATTCTCTGGCTGAATACCTCTGAGTCCTCAGCCAAAAGCTCTCTAGGCAAAGGGTCAGTTGAAAGGGATCCAGCTGAAAAGCCTTTAGTTCCTGTCTCCTCACACCTTATATACGTTTCTCCACCCAGCCATCACTTCCTTCCTGGTACTGGGATTAATGGTGTGTGTGTGTGTGTTATCGCTGCCTGGCTGAATTAATCTCATGTAATCCAGGGTGGAACTCACAGAGATCCAGATGGATCCTCCCGAGTGCTAGGATTAAAGGTGTGTGCTACCACTGCCTGGCCTCTATGTTTAATCTAGTGGCTTGTTCTGTCCTCTGATCTTCAAGCAAATTTTATTAGGGTACACAGTATGTCACCACACATCATCATCAAAAGTGACTCACACAGGGTGTATTTTGGCTGATGGCTCCAGAGGGAGAATCCACAATGGCTTGGGAGGCATGACAGCAAGCTATAGGGGCAAGAAACTGAGAGATCATATCCTCAGTCACAGGCAGGAAGCAGACCAAGCAAACAGGAAGTGGGGCCAGAATATAAACCCTCAAGGCCCACCCCCAGTGATGTACTCCTTCCAGCAAAGCTGTACCTCTTAAAGGTCCCATAATCTCCCCAGACAGCTCCACCAACAGGAAACCAAGTGTTCAAAGATATGAGCCTGTGGGCCGCACCGGTCACTCAGAACACCACAGATGTCAAAGAAAGCACTGCCGGCATTACAAAGATGAAGACATTAGCACAGAGAGGTGGATAATAAGGCCACATACCTAATAACGTTGGAGCTAGGCTCTGAGTCCAGGCAGTGTCACTTGTGAGTCTGTGTGACCTAGTGTGTCCTAGCAATGAGTCTGTTTTCACCCAATAATTTCAGTATTGTCCTTATCTCCATTCTTCCTGGTGCTGGTTCTGTGCCCGGGCAAGGTTAAACATTTGCTTTGTCTCTATAGTTTCTTCGTGAATTAGGAGATTCCCACACAATAGTAAAGGACAAAGACACACAAGGGCTAAGAGAACACAGAGGTAGGAAATTATTTCCTAGAGTGGAGAAACCCCTCATTTGAAAAATTGGAACAGCTCCACTGTACCTAATGATGGGCTTCATAAAGGCATTTTCATTCAAGTCCATCATGCACTTTGACCTCAGCCACCCAGTATACTCCTCCCTGGCTCCCTCCTCCTACCCCTTTCCTGCTAGGCCCCTTCCTTCGTCCACACAGTCTCAGTTCTACTTTGAACCATATATACAAAGCACACAGGAGGAAATGCGATGTTTGTCCTTCTGAGTCTGCTCATTTGCCTTCCGATGACCATCTCCAGAAGCATCCTCTCCTGCAGATGACATTCTTTGTGGCAGAATGTCACATTTTCTTCATCTACTCATTTGTTGCTGGACAGCAGGTTGGTTCTATTGGTTAGCTACTACAAACAGTACTACGGCAAGCATGGATTCACAGTGTCACCGTGGTGTGCTGACTGAAGATTTCCTTGTGTGCATTCCCAGGAGCTGGAGAGCTGAAGCATATTGCAGCTGTTTTTTGAGAAATCTCCAGGTTGATTTACATAGTGGCTAGAGATACTCTTATTTTAAATGATGGTCCTATAGGCAATAACCTAGGCCGGTGCAATCTACGATGTTCCTAAAATTGTGTCACATGTCTAGTGCTTAGTGACTTGAGGTGAAAATTTGGATGACAATGGGTCCTGTGAAATGTTTTCAGTCCTGGAAGTTAATAGCCTGCTGGAACATGGAAGACAACCCCCACCCCCACCCCCATACCCACTCCTCTCAGGCACCCCCTTCCCTTCTAGTCTCACAAAAGGAAAAATGGGGTGAGTGCCTAAGACCTAGTAACTCATCCATGAACTTAGCTAGACCTTGTGTTTTCTGACGTCAGTGCCGTGTCTTCCATCAGTGTGATTAGTATCTGCTGTCCTCTGCAGGGCACCATACTCACCAGATGGACTCCAGGCAGCTCCCCAGAACACTGCAGCATCCTTTGCTCTTCTGGTCTATAGAGAATAACGTTGTTCTCTGGATTGCACTAACAACTTGGCATGAAAATCAAAGACTTCTTAGGCACTTCTTCCCTTACAGTAATCTAGAGGCACACCAACTCTGGGGGTTTAGAGGGATCATTGTGGCTGGCAGGTTCACACTCGCAGCTTCATTTCCTACGGCATTTCATTTTGTGACTACACATGTGGCAATTCTCAAATGTACTATCATTCAACAACTTCCTTGTTTTGTTCCCTTCTCTTCCTGTCTCCCTCTGTTCACGCCCCCCTTTCTCTTCCATTCCAAATCAGGATACTGGCCTTCCTACAACATCCCTTTCCATGACAAGATCTACAACTGGAGTGGCTACCCGATGCTGGTTAAGAAGCTGGGTTTGGACTACTCTTATGACTTAGCTCCCCGAGCCAAAATCTTCAGGCGCGACCAAGGGAAAGTGACTGATATGGCTTCCATGAAATATATCATGCGATACAACAGTACGTAACACATTTCTCGAGTCATTCTTCAAAACTCCTTTTCTTCCCCATTGAATAAGAATCTATGTAAGTTTATCATCTTGTACTTGAAGGAATTATAAAGTTATCTGAATACAGTATTCAGGATACTAATGCTGTACACATATTGCTTGACAAATAGAACATTTGCCTCCTTTATAAAATCTCAGAAAGTTTTGAAAGGCTCAGCAGATAAAGGCACTTGCTGCCAAGTCTATTGGCCTGAGTTCGATCCCCTAGACCTACACAGTGGAAGGAGAGGACTGACTCCCCCAGTTTGTCTCCTGACCACCACATACATGCCATCATGCTAAGCTATGTACACACACACACACACACATTCAGTTCTTGATCCTGTCTTCACTTCCCAAATGTTGGAAGTGTGGATGTATACAACCACACCTGGCTGTACAGATCTTTCACCTGACTGCCCCCCCATTAATGTAAAATATAGAAGAAATGATCCATGTACAGCCTTTTCCTTAGCATCTTTCCACCTACTGACAGCATAATTCCCAAAGACAAAAGCCACTAAAATACTCACAAATGCTTTCTTTTGATGAAGACTCTCCAAGGCTAATTTGTATTTTATCTGTTAGAAATGATGATGCATATAAATCTCTCTCTTCTTTCTACTCTCCTTGGGGTATGGTTCTTGAGGCAGGCTAGGCCTGGGGACAGAGGATTTGCAGCTAGTCACTCCCTACTGCAAGCTTAGAGCAGCCTGGGCAGGAGTCTCAGTTAGGGTTTCTATTGCTGTGAAGAGACACCATGACCACGGCAACTCTTATAAAAGAGAACATTTAATTGCGGTGGTGGCTTACAGTTCAGAGGTTTAGTCCATTCTCATTGTGGTGGGGAGCATGGCAGTGTACAGGCAGACATGGTACTGGATAAGTAGCTGAGAGTCTCCATCTTGCAGGCAATAGGAAGTGATCTCCATGTCACACTGAGGGGACCTTGGGCAAAACAGACCTCCAGCCCACTTCCTCCAACAAAGCCACACCTACTTTAACAAGGCCACACCTCCTAATAGTGCCACTCCCTTTTGGGGCTGTTTTCTTTCAAACTGCCACAGCTGGGGAGGCCTGTGGGACATACTCTTTGATGATCCAGGCATGACTAGATCAAAATCTTACTTTGGATAAGTGTACCTCAGAATGGCCAACACCTTTTCCTTCCCCATCACTGTGTCTCCTAGATTACAAGGAGGACCCCTACAGTAAGGGTGATCCCTGCAACACCATCTGCTGTCGCGAGGACCTGAATGAAGCCAGCCCAAGCCCTGGAGGCTGCTACGACACCAAGGTAACTAACACACAATTGCTTTCCAGTTTACTTCGAATGAGGAGTTAGGCTAGAGGCAGAGATTTTTGTGGCATAAGGCCCAGTATCTCCAACCATATATTAATTCAGGAAGCAGACTGTTGCTGTAAATAACAGAATTTACCTCATAGAGTATAGTGAAGACTAAATCTTCAACATCCCCACATCTAGAAGAGCTCTTAATTATAAATGTATTCATGGGGCTGGAGAGATGGCTCAGTGGTTTAGAGCACTGGCTGCTCTTTCAGGGGACCAAGGTTTGATTCTCAGAACTGACATGCTCGCTAAGAATCACCTGTAACTCCAGTTCTGGGGTATCCAGTGCCCTCTTCTGGCTCCCACTGGCACTGTATGCATGTGGTGCACATACACACATGAAGAAAAAATATTCATACACAAAAATCTTTTAAAATTAATTTTAAATGTATATAATCATAGTGGTAGTAACATTTTATCAGATGGCCCTAAATCCAAAGAACCATCTTGCTGAGAGTACTGTGGCTGTGTATTAATCATGAATTTAGCTTAAGGAACACATTTTAGACCGGGTGGCCAAGGCACTTTAGGTTTTTGCAGTAATATGAAGCTAGCTCATGTTGGTTTTAACAAAAGCCAACTACCAGCCTGTTGACTGCCACAAGGAAGGACATGAACGCCAGAGACCGGTGAGGGCTACAAACTGTTTGTATGCCTCTTTCTTGAGAGCAGGCTGCTCCAGACCTTCCTATACATGAGCTGGCCTTTTGGTTGGTGTGTTCATTCTGCACATGTAGCTTGAAGATGTGTCTTTCATCTCTTTGGCTAGTAAAACAAACTATAGAACTCCCACATCTCTTACACTTACCTTTTGTCAGCCATCCTTCAAGTGGGAGATGCTTTTCAGAGTCCGAGTCCTAACTCCCCCTTCCAGCCAGCTGTGTGAAGGCAACACTTCAGCTCTTAGGATATTCCATGCTGTACAACCCAGGTAATAAAGAGGAAAGTGGCATCAGGAAGCCCCAACACGTGTCGGGTCGTTTCCATGGTATCCGTACACATTCAAGAGCAAAGTGTGGCAAGTGTTGCATTTGTCTCATACAACATGCAGAAAATCATCTCTGCAGTCTTGTGTGGAAGAACCCAAGCCAAGCTTCCATCTGCCAGATGCTGCTGCCAGAATAAGCTTAAAATATACTTTATCTTTCAGCTACTTCAGATACATGGTGTACTTTCCTCTCTAAAGCTAGATACAGTTCTACCTCAGAGTCAGGTGTTCCGGAGAGCCCTCTGAGTGTGTGGCTCATCCTTTAGAACTCTTGTTACTGCCCTAATTAACACCAGCCTCCACTGAGGATTTGCTGGCTCTAGGCTTTGTTACTCCCAGTAATTCTTTCTTTGATCTAGGCAGAACAGACATGAGCCCACTTTCTGAGGAGGAAAACCAAGTCATGGAAATGCTAAGGTGGTTGTAAAGTAACTTGTGGAGCTACAGTTCTGAATTAGTTCTCACACCGCAGATCTCATGTCTATGCTGCTCTCCTAGTCAGTTCCCATTTGGATGCCAAATGGATACAGACATGTGTCATGGAAAAGATGCAGCTTCCAAGAAACTTGTCTTTTCAAGGAGGCTCGCGGTATGCCCTGGAGAAGGGAGATGAAGTCTACAGTCACATTGCAGATGCTCTGTTAAAATGTCGTCCTCTCTTTTTCCAGGTGGCAGACATCTTCCTTGCATTTCAGTACACAGCCTATGCCATTAGTGGTCCCACGGTACAAGATGGTCTCCCCGCTTTTGACTGGAATCGGTTCAACAAAACTCTACATGAAGGGATGCCAGACGTCTATAACTTTGATTTTGTTACCATGAAACCAATTTTGACAGAGAACATAAAGTGAAGGATGGAGGAGGAAAAAGAAAGCTGCGAATAAGACTCCAAAGGCATTATTTTAGCTATATTTTCCCATCTGTACTCTTAATAAAAAAATATTAAATTCCCTTCCATTTTCCACAGATTTTTGTTTGTAACAGCAAAAACATTTCCTGCAGGGTGGAGAGCTACAGACTAAACGTTATGTATGAGATGAATACACGAAAAGATTGCAGAAACCCTCTCTGTCAGAATCCATTATCCTCCGTTGATGCCTGCAGATGCCAATCACAGTCCACGGTACAACCAAGTTCTGGCCAATTGAGCTTGAGGTAATATGAAGGCCATTTCCAGGCTTATGAGACACCTGCATTTCCCATGGTCCTTCTCCTTCCCCTGATGGTCAATGCTAATAGCAAAGCCCTAGGGGTTTGTGATCCTTTCTGATCATCAAGCTAGACACGTAGTTAGTTGAAATCCCCGTCTAACCAAGCAGCAGTTCCGCACGGCAGCTTCTTCAAAGCTCGGGAATACCATGTGGGTTGAGTGCTGGGGCACTGCCTAACAGATTAAAGAAGGCGCAGTGAACAGTGAACAATGGGGAGTGCTGAGCAAAGTGGGTTTGTTTTTTAAGAAACACACACACAGGCTGAGAACTCTCCGAATGAATAAGAGTACCCAGGAATGTTAAAAACCCAGTCATTTATTTCAAAGTATAAATTTCAGGCTTGCTGGACAAATCCCCACTACAGTTAACATTTACACAGACAGTACTCTACTGTACATTTAGGAAAGAAAATTAAAACTTTCAAAACCTAATAAAAAATGGAGCAACTTGCTACAGCGCAGTTAATATTAGACCTTAGAAAGGTCTTACATCATCTTATTATTTACACTTCCAACTGCAACAAACAAAAATCAGGATGCAAGTTTTCCTACGAGGGGTTTATTTTTACATTTCTGTTTGAAATTGTTGATAAAATCCTCAAGCTAGGATCTCCAGAAGGTGTTTGATTGCTTAGTTCCCTTATTTACAAAAGGAAAGGGGAGGGGTCATTTACATATTTAAATGATAGATATTCAGCTATTCTACATACAAAACAAAAACAAAAGCTCCAACACGATAAAACATTGGAAGATGAGAGCAGTGTGTCCTCAGCTCCTCCTCCCTGCTTTCAGCTGGCTCAAGGGGATGAGTTAAGAATTAGGTAAGTCGTCTCCACGGACAAACCCCTCATGGCAACTGCTCTATCTTGTGTGCACCGCTCAAATATTTCCTTAAAGCCATTTGCCTGGAAAATAAATAAGGCAGGCAGAATCACACACAACTACAGTTATGATCTATGCACAAGGACGTGTGCATTTCCATGAGAATCAAACAGTTGACCCAACCACAGGGAAACAGAAAAAAATATATAATCATATTGAGGATACTGAAATGGCTGTGGGAGGAGTCAGCGAGAACACCAGGAAGGCTTTCTTGTAGTACCTATGGGGTGAGACCACAGCATCTGAAAGCACGCCATACACAGCATTTTCAACCCTACACAGTCCTGGAAAAGCCATGGGAAGTGAAACGCCTACCAGGCAGCGCTGACACTAAGTAATGGAGCAAGCAACATGAGGAGCCATTGAGCACGTCCAGAAAGTTCCGCAGAGCTGCACCTGAAATTCCCCAGATACATGTTTTTAAAGGTATCCCATATCTGCACCTGAAATTCCCCAGATACATGTTTTTAAAGGTATCCGTATCTGGCACACGGGTGGGGGTTTGCGGAGGACACCTCTCTGTGAGGTAAACAGTATCCCAACAAGTATTTTCAAGGAAGAAAGCTCTTGCTTCTTTCATACTGCATCACACAGTACAAAGTATTCTGCAGTTTAAAAATTGAGCCCAGAAAAACGGGGGGACAGCCACCTTGTAAGTTAACTGTCACAAAGGATGCTGTCTTTGTATGCCATTAGCAAGAACACAAATGAATGAGGTGTACTCACACTTAAAACAGGGTGAAAAGTACTCTGACAAAGCGCAAAGTAGAGAGTAACAAACATTACTGTTACCATTCATTACTGTATAAACATCCGACAATTCACGCTGAAATTTCAGGAGTTTCCAGGATTCCCAGTAAGGAAATACTTACCAGTATTGTCAGGCTAAAAATGTAGCAAACTTGAATTCCCAAAATGGGACAACTGAGCTTATTTGTAATACTTTGAGAAGAGATACCAGGGAGTAAAAGAGAGCCCCCGATGTGAAGTGCTATTAAATATCCTGATGGCTGGAGCCTGCAGCTACTTCTGGAGAAGTCCTCCTCCTCCTCCTCCCCCAGGACAGCCAGACAAAAGCCAGTGCCCACCAGCACTTACATTTACCCCAAAGAAAGGAAACCCAACACAGCCGCTGCCCGAAGCCTCATGACAGGTTATATGAGGAGACTGCACCCACAAGTGTATGCTCCCCTCAACAATAACAGTCTCTCTCCATACATTCTTTCCAATCTGGAATAAAGTTTTCAGTAACTACTTTCTGCAGTAAATCTACATCTAGAGCCATTATTTGACATTTTTTTTTCCTTTGACAAAAAAACTCCAAGTAGAAGCCAAAGCAATGAAATATAGTAATTCCACTGGGCTTCCTTCGCCTGATTGTATAACACTATGAAAACTTAAAAAAAAAACAAAAAACTAGAAAATATAAAATGATTAGTGAATAAAAATAAAAATATTCATCCGGGGAAACTTCCACTGGCTACTGAGCAGACCAGCCAGTGAAAACAATTTTGAATGTGTTTTTCTACTATATAGACAGCAATGATGCTGAACAGAATACCAATCCTGCACCTCACACAACAAGTGACGATAAAAACATTTGGTACAGAGAGGTGCTTATACAGTTAGAAAGTAATTTCTTCCTTTCCAATCTCATTACCCTAACACTGACAACACTTTACTATAACCATGAATCTAAGGAGTCCTTCCTACACAACTGCTCGCCAAACTTAACTTGGGGAAAAACGGTTCTCCTGTGGTCTCCTTTTTCTCGAAGTGGAAGGTTAGGAGCATTTACAATTTGGCAACTGCAGGCTTCCTTCATCAACCAAAATTCACTGAAGATGACAGAACACCAGTGAGAAGTCACCAAAGACAATTCCTTCACAACTCAACGATTCCTGCTATAACCATCAAAGGAATAAATGCACAAAAGGAATAGAGCTCCCCACTTTTAATGCCAGGAAAAGTGAATGATTGATGCATTTTGAGAAGGGAAAAGTAGTACTTAAAATGTTGTAAAGGAAGACAGCCTGAAAGTGACTTCACCAACTCCACAAGGCCTCGCTCAGCCTCAAAGTGACTTCACCAACTCCACAAGGCCTCGCTCAGCCTCAAAGTGACTTCACCAACTCCACAAGGCCTCGCTCAGCCTCAAAGTGACTTCACCAACTCCACAAGGCCTCACTCAGCCTCAAAGTGACTTCACCAACTCCACAAGGCCTCGCTCAGCCTCAAAGTGACTTCACCAACTCCACAAGGCCTCATACATCCCTAAATGCTCACCCTAATGTCTTCAGCTCTAAAGTACCTGGCTGATTCCCCTGCAGCTGGCATTCCTTGAAAATGCAAGGATGAGCCTGCATCTGTGAACTTTGCAGAGGAATGAGGAATACTGAAGTGATTGGATCTAAGAGCTATGTGCAATGACCCAATAGGATCTGCTTCTAAGTTCTATCCACCGCTGCTGAAACCAGGACCCACTTGGCACCACCACAACCAAGGGAAGACAAAAGGGAGGGAGGGCCTCAGAGAAGGAGGAGACTCAGCCCCCTGCTCTTTTATGAAAGTGAACATTTACTGCCTTGGAAAGGACCCTTTCCCACAAGTGATGTGATGAACCAGAACTTCCTTCAGATTCTCTAACAATGCAACATGGATATCAAAACAAGTTTAATGAAAACTTTTCTTAAACAACATGGCCTATTTTATGCATATGCAGAGTTAAATAATGGGCAAAAATAAAAGTATGTCCTTAAAAGAAAACAGTAAGTCAAATTTTTAGAGTTAAATCTGGTGATGTTACAGAAGCTGAGGAAAACACACGCTCCAACACCTTGGTTTCCAAATGGTAAAGGGTGTGGTATTCTTGGTGGCGATGAAGAAGAAATGAAAGTTGAAAGAGGGATAAACAGTGGGCATATGGTCTGTGTGTTTCTGCAGCTTGTAAGGCACAACACAAATGCAGAAGGCAGATTAGGAGTTTGGGGTGCAGGTCCAACATTTTCACCTAATCAGCAACTCAGAAGAAATCAAAGAAAACATGGAGAGAATGCATCCTCTGTTCAAATTCATCTATTTTATGCTAAATATTTTTCTTTTTCATTTCTTTGGGTTTTGTTTAGATTCTTTGATCTTCTAGATCCCCCCTTAAAGGCAGAACCACACCAGCAACATACCTCAGAGTCTTTCATCTATTTACTTCCTACTAGAAGAGAGGTAAATTGAGAGTGAAAATGGGAGATTGCACTGTGATAAACACACAACTAGAAATTTAAAAGTTAAAACAAAAAAAAGAAACAAAGACGACACACACAAACACCCATACAAATTCCCCAGCCTCATAACTAAAGCAAAGACCAATTTACATTTCAAACCCCTGAAGCTTAACTTGTTCAGGGGAAGACTTGCTTTATGGGCTGAATTTATTATACTTTAGTTATAAACAAACGTAGTGTGTACACTCATCTGTCCAAGAGATCCTGCACAAGGTGGATTTTACATTGAATTTCATGCACAAGATTAAAAACAAGCCCAAAATGTGGAACTTTGAAAAGAGGAAGCTAAAGGCTCCAAGGTCTAGCTGTTCTGGGAGGAAGAGATCACGTCCGTGGACTGAGGGTCACAGAAAGGCCCAAAGCGGCCGTAAATGTCCTTGGCGCGCACTGCAAAGTAGTACTTGCTGCCAGACACAAACTGGGTGAGGGTGCAAGCCATGGGCAAAGGAAGGGCTTTGACCTCGCCGATCTTTTTCCACTGAGAGGGCACAGTGGCACTGGGTTCCTCGTGGTAAGCATAGAGATGGTAGCTGTCGACAGTGGCACAACTTCGATCCACTTCCAGGACACTCCACGACAGCACAATGCCATTCTGACTCTGAACTCGTGCTAACTTCAAGTGTGGTTTCTGAGGCAGAGAAGTGCTGGCAGCTTCCGGGGGCAGACGCTGTGGCTGTGGGGCTTCCGGTAAGGGTGCTGGATGCATAGGACGTGGGGGCTCCTAACAAAAGAAGAGACGTGTTGATTTCTAGCGATTACAGAATTCTTTCAGAAGATACCTTAGGATCATAGAGATACCATTTTACATTAAGAACTCTGAAAAACCCCAATACCACAACCAATTTTGGCAATTCTATTCAGTGATACACAAATCAATCATGCCCCAAATAATGATGCTGAACTTGTATTTCCTTGACCGAAAATACTAAGTTCTCCTTGGAAAACAAAAATCCCTTCCTAATGGACTATCACTGAAGAGATATGTTGATACTAGTAGGAATCATCTATGTCTAACAAATAATTTACAATTTAATCTTTTCTACTGTAGATTCTCATTTTAAGAAAGCAGTTAAAAATTATATGTTACATATAAATTGGCACATACAACCACACTCACTTTAAACCTACGCTGTTATATAAAGAGAGCAGCACACGTATGAATAATGCCGAACATGTGTATGTTCTTGGTCAGTCTGGATGAAGAAGGTGATACTAGGAAACACAGGAGGATCTACAGATGCAGAAACGGCCGAATGCCCCCACCCAACAGGAAAAGTATGAGCAGAGACAGGCAGAGGGAGTGGGAGGTTAACAGACAAGATTGAGTTAACACTTTCTTGGGCATCGGTACATGAAGCAAAGATTGGAGGGTGGGTGGGTAAGGCCCAGTGACTCAGAAGCACGGCACGAACCCCGGAAGGCCTGTTAACCTAACGCTGCACAGCACTGCTGTTACTGCAAACATGGCAGTCACAGCTATTTTAAGATGACAACAGCCTTCCAAAAAAGAGCCAGAGAACAGATGCAGTGAATCCAAGGGCAACATACTACTCCCTGACTTTATACTGGAGTCCAAACGTCATTCCTTTCCAAACTTCATGCAACAAAACCTATGTCTACACATGTATGTCAGGGTGAGATGCTCAGTGCAAACACTGACGGATGAGGCCCTAGGCTGATATCCAGTACCCAAATGGGACAAAGTAAAGCAAAGAAGTACTTCATTAGATAGTTTGAATAAACTAGTGAATTCTGTAAGGTCCAATAATACACTACTAAATTCCAATGCTTTATTATAGTCAAGCTGTCAAAAGTTTAAGACAAAATATTCTAAAACCTGCAAGGACAGAAGTGCCAAATCACAGCTTCAATGTGACTGCCCTAAGGGATCACCTTGGGCTGAAGTCCAATATCCAGAAAGGGAAGTCTGCTAACTACCACGAAAGAGAGCGTGCAAAAACACAAACCCTACTAGAAGAAGAGATACACAAAGGACAAAGCGGGGCTAAGCGTTCATTAAGACCAGAGAGCTGAAGCCGGAAAAAGCTTGAATCATCATACACTGATGATTTCAAGGAATCTGCAGATGTTTCACTGCAAGACATTACTCCTAGTAGTAAAGAAATTATACATACATTTGTGGAGAGATGTCCAAATCACCAGTTAACAGACAAAAATCAGGTTGAGAGAGGCCATGTTTAAGGGAGTAGTAACACACTGAACACTGGACTGGGCCTGACAGAGCAGCAGCCAGAGCTATCCTTCCTCTACTATGTCTTCCTGAGTGACTTGATCATCTCAGATCATTGACTCCATACAGCTAGGCTTAGGAAAAGCACTGGAAGTGAATGGGTTTGCCTAGAGCTTGTGTGGCCTGCTCTGTTCCTTCTAATGCTCTGATTATTTATGCTTGTTCAATCTACTCATGCCCCCCTGCCCCACTATTAAAACTAGTCATGAGTTTCGTTTTGTTTGTCAGTGCAGATGGGGTTCTGTGAAATTTTGGGGAAGAAATACATCACTAGGTATTCACTTAAAATAACCAAGGGTGGCCACACAGGTCAGTGGACCCACTGGAGACTAAGGCAAGAGGACCATGAGTCTGAGGCCGGTGTGAGACAGATGGAGACCTGCCTCAAAGGAAACCAATCAGCGCAGCCAGTGCTGTAAAAACCAGTGACACAGACAAAATCAAGCTGTCAAGTGCCGAAAAATGGTTCAAAGTGCTTATAGGGAGGCACAAAGTCACACTTTAAAAAGCTTTGTAATTGGCTGGGCGGTGGTGGCGCATGCCTTTAATCCCAGCACTTGGGAGGCAGAGCCAGGCGGATCTCTGTGAGTTCGAGGTCAGCCTGGGCTACCGAGTAAGTTCCAGGAAAGGCGCAAAGCTACACAGAGAAACCCTGTCTCTAAAAACCAAACCAACCAACCAAACAAACAAAAAGCTTTGTAATTGGAGTAGAATAAAATTAGAAATCAGTATCTCTAACAAAACAATTTAAGCTACTAGGAGCTCTAGATTTACAAGCTAAATGTTTCCTAAGTTTTGGTTGATTATAAAGTGGGAAAACTATCCTAGTTTACTGCTCTATTCCAACTCCCTGAAGAAAGCAAAGCATTCTTTTGTAGCTCCAACAGGAATGACAAGTTTGCCATGCACCTCAGCACAGCTAGAACTGAAGCAAGGGAAGCTCGAGAGGCAGAGGAGATCTGGCTGGGTGTGGTAGCACCGTGGGTAAGGACACTGAGCAACAACCAAACATTTCCCATGATGTACTATCCTTGTATATTTATGTTAAGTGTTTTGCAAAATGTGAGTACCACTACTAATCCCCATAGGATTATGAGGGCTAGAGCAAACAATAAAGTTCTCAGAGTAGCCAGAACACAGATGCTAAGTTTTTTTCCACTAAAATTAAGTAAGAAAAATCACGGCTTTTCAGTTCTAGGTTCTAGGGCTGGGGATGTGGTTTGTTCACACATGTACAAACATAAGCACTGGAACTGGAAGTATGGGCTCTTAGGAAGCACAAACAGCCTTGTTGATTACTCAACCTCTAAATATCAGCTGCCACACGTGCAATAAAGACTTTAGAAACTCCTTCAGCAATAGCCTTAAGATGCTCTGTGTGAAAACACGCCTATCACCCTGTTGGGAACGTGATGAACTCCCTAGGAGAACTGTGGGTGCCGTAAAAGCATGTTTGGCTAGGTAACGTCTGTCAGCCTTGACTTCCTGCCTTCCCTCTCTCAAAGCCAGCATCTCTCTTCATATATGTCATCATGATCTATATATATGAGATACAGTCACATATATTCTGCGGTACCCCTAAAACACAGTTAGAATCTTGTCACAGGAAGATATGACTTAGTTTAAGGCTAAATTTAGAGGGAAATCCTTTGTAACAAATGCATTCCAAAACCAATGGCTCGTTTAAGATAAACTGGTGACAATATAGTAGTTGTAAGTATAAAGTCACAACCCAAGGAAACACGAAGCATCCTTAAACTTACATCTGAGTTAGAAGTGCTGTCTGTCACCTTAGAAGCCCTGGCTATCGCCCTGTCTGTACTCAGGGAGCAGTGGCCCTAGCTAGACATGTTCTCAAAAATGGGAGTTATCCCTTTCCCTAAAATAACCTTCTACTCAAGGGGAGACAGAACTATCTCCTTCCTTTGATAATATTACTTTAATATAACTTAAAAAAAGGAAATAGTAGTCAGTTGGTGGCGGCACCTGACTTTAATCTCAGATGTGGGAGGCAGAGGCAGGCAGATATGAGTTCAAGGCTAGCCTGGTCTATAGGGCGAGTTCTAGGATAGCCAGGGCTACACAGAGAAACCTTATCTCAAATAATCAAACAAACAACAATCAACAAACAACAACGAAAGAGGAAATGTTTCCTGGAACGACAGGACAGCTTAGTAACTGAGGATGTTTGAAAGGCAAGCATTGACATTTACGGTATGCACTTGTGGTGGCCGATGATGCACCGTGAGCTGAGGCCCTGCTGATCCCAGGGTTAGGCCGTTGTTTACAACATATGTGGTTGTCTGAGGCACTCGAACTGTAACACCTACAAAAGAAAAGGAAATAGAATATAAAGGAAATATCAAAATTCTACTGTAAATTTGCTGGGGCACTGTAAACATTGCTAGTAAAACATTTTTTAAAAAATTCAAGAGGAGCTGGAGGGTGGTGGTGCAAGCCTTTAATACCAGCACTTGGGAGGCAGAGGCAGTGGATCTATGTGAGTTCGTGGCCAACCTGGTCTACAGAGTGAGTTCCAAGACAGCCAGAACTGTTTCACAAAGAAACCCTGTCTCGGGGAAGGGGGAAAAAATTCAAAAGGAGAAATCTTTCCAACTGAAAAGTCTCCAGTCAGCTAAAGAAGTCATAAATTCTAGCATTTTCCCCAATGCTTCCTTAAGGGGCACTGCAGGCTGCATGCAGCAACAGGACCTGCGAGAACAGCACCAACACACAAACCCTTAGGAGGACGACTAGAAATAAAACCCTACAACACTGGCCATGCACCCCAAGTGTGGGCAATAGTCAGCGATTCAAAAGATGGGCAGACAGAAGCTAGACACAAGGTTCAGCAGTTAGGAGCACAAACTGCTCTCACAAAAGACCTGAGTTTGGTTCCCTGCACCCACATCAGGTAGTTCTCAACCTCCTGTAACTCCAGGTGATCTGATGACCTTTTCTGTCCTATGCAGACAGACAGACAGACAGACACACACACACACTGAATAAAATCTTGTTTTAAAAAGTCACCATTCCTATGTTAGTGGGGTTCTCCACTTTCTCTCTATACTGATAATCAGCTGAGGACACACTTCACCCCAAGAAAAACTATTGTGACATTACCCAAGAAGAGAATTCAGAGCTATGTACTCTCCCAATCATCTTTCCACCAGACATGCAGTACTTGATCCAAACTAGTCTTGCCAGAACTTATTCATGCCCCAATCAAACAATTGACTGGAGAAAATCCTTACAAACTTGAGAAAGTTAAAGCCAGACTACGATCCCAAGACTTCATTTAGTTTAATTTTTCCTAGAAGCTAATACTTAATAATGGAATTATTACAGTTTTTTAAAACAGCTAATGTGCACTTATTTTATAAATATAAGTGTATATACACAAATATATATCAGCTTTGAAATTGTATATGTATATCTGTATGTAAGATAAACATACACAACATTTAAGGGACAACTACATTGATGGCAATAAATAAAGAAAAGTGAGGATGGTGGACAGGAAGACAGGGAGGTAACAGGGAAAGACACAGAAGAGTGATAAAGTTCCGCTTCCTAACGTGGTAAAGGTCACTTGTGGTTTACTTTTATTATTTTCCTTTAAACTTTATGCATTTTTGTCTATTTATTTGGGCTTTTTGAGATAGGTTCTCATGTAGCCCAGGCTGGCCTTGAAATCACTATGTAGCCAAAAATGACCTTGAGCTCCTGATCCTCCTGCCTCCACTTTCCAGGTGTGTGCACCTCATGGCCAGCTTCTAAGCTTTAACTATAAACCTTGATTTCATATACTACATTCTGCTATGAAGACACATATTCTATGCTACTAATAGACGGCATCTTCATTTAATACAGAATGAATGGCTCTAATTAGTTTAATAAACTCTAAATTTCCTTTAATATTTTCCTTCCTTTAATTTCTTCAGCTGCTTTCATGCCTTTAAGACTGACTATAGAGACTATCGTTACCATGACTTCCCTCTTCTGGGTTGAGCCATAACTTACCATTCCACGATGGCAATTATTAAGAGTAGAGCATAACGTATACACCTCTACACCTCAGCATGCAGGGGCAGGGGTGGGCAGACCTCCAAGAGTTTGAGGTGATCAGCATAGCAAGCTTCTACCCAGCCAGGAATATATAGTGAGACCCTGTCTCAAACCATTAATAAATATCAAATGGGGTGCTATAATACAGCCCACTAACAAAGTTAAATTGAAGACAATATAAAGACTACAATTTCTCTTTTAATCATAAGAAGGGCTAGATATAGTGGTGCATACCTAGGAGGCAGAGGCAGGTGGATATTTGTGAGTTCCAGGCTAGCCAGGGATACATACTGAGACCCTGTCTCTAAATAAATAAATAAGAAGGGAAGAAAAACAATTTTTTTCAAAATCCATCTTAATGGATAAAATTATGTTTTTGGTGCTCTGAGAAATGTACACATTGTGGAATGGCTAAGTTGAACTAACTACCTCACATCCTTACAATTTTTTTCTATGAAATCACTTAAAAATCTCCAGTATCAGCAATTTCCAATGCACTACATCATTACTAACTATACCAAGCAATTGATATGTCCCTTAACTTGATAATCTAATGTCAGCATAGAGCAGTGCACACACTTCAAAGCCATATATAAGCAAAGAGTCTCTTACTATTTTGAGGATTGACCTGGCGGACAGCAGGGGCCTGCATAACAGTTCCTCGTAGGGGAGTCTGAGCTGGTGGTGCTTGGACAGTTGTATAAACCACCTGGTGGTTTGCAGGAGCTCTTGGTACAGGGAGTCTTGTGGTCACCTGAGTTACTGGACGATGTGTTACATTCACGGTGGTTGGAGCTACGGAAGCCAACAAAAGATATCAAGAATGTAGTCAATTCTATGTTAAGACAACATAAAATAATATTTACCATTACACAAAATCTAACCATGGAGGGAAAGGCTGTCAGGACCATGTGCAGATCACACATACCACGTGAAATAGTGATTACCATTACACAAAACCTAACCATGGGAGGAAAGGCTGTCAGGACCACGTGTAGATCACACACCTCCAGACCTTCTTCCTCCAGTCCCTTGGGTCCCATGCATTTTCCCCTCTTCAGGTGTCTCTGTCTAGCTGAGTTAACAACAGCAATGGGCAGAGGCAGAACAGGCCATTGCCTACCAATAAGGAACAAGTTCAGTTGAAGCCTATCACCCAGTACTCAGCCAGCCTCATCAACTCAGCAGATTGAAGAAAAACAAGGAGGCATAGCTCAAAAAACAGGCCTTACCAATACTACATAACGGCCCCGGACTGGGGGAGCGGAGGGTGTGAGATCTGTAGGAGGGACTTGTGCTCCAGGGCCTAGTTTGGTTTGTGCAAGCACATCTATGGCCTGCATTGTACAGATGGCTGGCTGATGAGGTCATCTTCCTCCCTCCTGCACCAAGCCTGCTTTCATCCCACAGACTAACTGAACAGTCTCTCTTGCCTGACCAAGCCAACTAACATTTCTGGTGGTTTGGTCTTTTTTCACTGAACTCAAGCACCAGGAACTATGAATCAGTCACACACGCATGTTTCTGAAAACTTGCTGGGTGGCTGTAGATAAGTATGTAATATTTTAGAAACTTAGAAGTAAGCAGCTTTTTGTGCAAATCTTAAACCCAATATTTATTAAACATTCAATTTTACTTAGATCTGTTCCTGCTCCAATACACAGGCATTGTATACAGTGTTCTTGCAACTGTTTAAGTTGTGTGTGATGAAATTGGGAAAAGATGGTTTTTTTGTTTGTTTTTGGTAGTGGGGGACGGTAGGTGGTGGGGGAGCAGGATATGAAATTACTTTCCTTCCCTTTCCACATGAATTCTATTCTGAAGGTGCCAGTCTCCAAATCAAAGCCTTCTTGGAAGGGACATTTTATAATCCTGACACAAAAAAGTTAGATTTCTTTTCTACATTTTATTTTTTTGTATGCATGTGTGACGATCAGGTGACAATTCTGGGGAGTTGGTTCTCTCCTCCCACTGTGTGGAAGTTAAAGACTGAACAAGTTGTCATGCTTGGTAGGAAGTGGCTTTACCTGATGTTCAATCCTACATCTCTACAGTTCACAAAACTGCCTGGGTATTGTAAGTTACTGTTTAAAAAAAACAAACCAACCCATGTCTTTGGCTGGCCACTCTGATTTACATTTTGTCCCTCCTTTGTAGGTGGAGTTCTCCTCTCCCGGCTTTCCTGTCTAACTTTATCCTGTTCAGCTATTGGCCAGTCAGCTTGTTTATTAAACAAATCATAGTGACATATATTCACAGAATGTGCAGAAGGATTATTCCACAGCATTCCTCTCCTTTAATCTATGTTCTAAAAGCATTTCTTTAAACAATGTTAGCAGATGCTTATCAAAAAAAAAAAAAAAAGTAAAAAAAAGCTGCAACAATATGGTCATTTTCATTTCTATACATGATGTTTTGCCTGTGCACCACCTCTGTGCTCAATGATGAAGGAAGCCAGAAGAGGGCATCTGATCCCCTGGAACTAGAGTGATAGACAGTTGTGATCCCCGATGCAGGATCCTCTGAAAGGGCAGCCAATGTTCTTTACCTCGGAACTATCTCTGCAAACCTAGTTTTCATTCATTTTAAGAGATGAGCTTTCACTATGTTTCCCAGGTATATATACTTTAGGTGCAGGTGACCTCCTGTCTCCCCAACAGCTGAAACTATGCCACCATGTATGTCAACAATGGGAATTTTATTTTTAAATAATTATTTTGAACTCTGTACTCTATGTCTACTCAATTCCTCTGTTCTATTTTCTCTCTCTTTTTTTTTTTTTTGGTTTTTTTTTTTTTTTTTTTTTTGAGACAGGGTTTCTCTGTGTAGCTTTGCACCTTTTCTGGAACTCACTTTGGAGACCAGGCTGGCCTCGAACTCACAGAGATCCGCCTGCCTCTGCCTCCCAAGTGCTGGGATTAAAGGCATGTGCCACCACTGCCCGGTTTATTTAAATGTTTACCTATTTTTTTTTGTGGTGCTGGGGATAAGTCTAGTACCTCATGTATGCTTGATAAATGTTCTTCTATCAGAGACAAATCCCTAGGCCATGATAATGGTGATTTTTTTTAAAGAATTAATATTTTCTTGTTAATATGGCTTTGAATTAGAACTCAAGCATAATTGAAAACAATAACAAACTACTCTCATGTGGAGACAATGGGTTCTATAATAAAATTAATATGAAAGAAAGCAGATTTAACAATGACAAAAAGGCTTCCTTACTAAAGTCTTACCATATAAGTGGTGACACTTGCCTTGCAGAATGTGGGGCCTGGGTATGGTCTCTAGGTGAGAGTGCGTGCGCGCGCTCGCACATGCACACATGCACACACACACACACACACACACACACACATACACACACACACATAGCTCCTAAAGACCCACAGGCTTTCTATGCCTTGACTCTCCATGAGAGCCGTCTGAACAAGAAGTATATAAG
Organism: Peromyscus eremicus; assembly: GCF_949786415.1. NCBI lineage: Eukaryota > Metazoa > Chordata > Mammalia > Rodentia > Cricetidae > Peromyscus > Peromyscus eremicus. The sequence continues at coordinate 144,564,755 of NC_081418.1, read as the reverse complement.
AACTCTTCAGTACCTGATGACAAATGCCAATGTATCTGTTTGCATAAGGACACTTCCTTCTAAACTATAAATTAGGTAACTGTCACTATAACTTTGGATCAAGGAAAGGAGTCACAGAAATGTGAAGGGTTGAATGCAATAGTAGTTATATTTATACAGAAAAATGGGATTTAAATATAAAGACCAACATAAAACCCCCAATAGTCACATAAGCACATATATTTGGCTAGAAATGCCAGCAGGAGAGACAGTAGCTTAAGTGACGGGACATGAGATCACATCAAGATTCTGAAAGGCAAAAGATGCGTAGTTACCACACTAACCAGCATTCACTTACCACACCACGACTAATTCCCAAGGCTAACAAATGACTTGCTGAACCACTAGAATACCCCTTTTACCCACCCATGATTCTGGCACGCTAACCTCCCCAGCTGGAAGCCCACTTAGCCCGGGGTCTCCCTACAGAAGGGCACTGATGAAAGCGCTCTGCAGACAAATCTCTGGGCACTAACCAAACTTGCAGAAGCCACACTACCTTGGTTGACTTCTGAACAGCTTAGGAGATATAGGCTACGTACTCTTGAAATGTAGCAGGTAAAATATTAGCATGGACTTCTTGATAGTGTGGTAGGCTGGTTAAAACTAGCTGGAGCCTCAGATCCTGCCTCCATGGTGGACTGCTTATCTAGCAAGCCTGAGGTTATATACATTTTCTGCTCTTCCGAGCAGCAAATGACAATGACATAGATAAAGTGTCATAACTATTCTCTACCTGTGTTGCTCCTTAGGGCAGTGAGCAAAGCCAAGTCACATTACATGTTCAAAATCACAAACACTCTCTTGAAAGTAATAAGAATTATTTTTAAGATTTTCCTGGTTCTTCCCATGATTCCATAACCACAGTGTTCGATACACGACCCATCGTTCCCGCTGGGTGACTCAGCCACTTTACCTGTAGGCAGTAAGTGGATAGTTGTCTGAGATGGCCCACTTGTTGGCACCCCAGATGGCTGAGCAGGTGGTGCCGGCTGAATGGGCTGCAACGGTCGAGACATGGGCTGCGAAGTGCTCAGAGTTGGCGCAGGATGATTTAGTCTTTTGGGATCTGTTAATGAAAATGTAGGATACATGGCTGATGACAGGCAACACAAGGCAACCCAGGCCTGACATCTACTGGGAAACTTCTTTGCTTTCCATTTGCACACCAATTCCTCTCTTGAGAAACAACTTCTTTCTGTTCTCATTATGTAGATTTTTTGCTGATCTGAAAACCTAGCCAGAAGCTATTTCAATAATTCACTGGTGCTTCTTAGCAGATTCAGTTCATACTTTTAGAGTATGAACTGATAGTTTTCCCTGACTTTTAATTTCAATTACTCAGAGGTGTTTAGATTTGTATGTAAGTGGTTGCTCATCATCACTATTTGTTTCTTAAAGTACAAAGGCTTATTAAAGTATCAAAAAGGGTCTCTGATGGCCTACAAAATAAATGTCTGTATCTCAGCAAAATCTAACATTAGAAAAACACTTAGATGGGATACTATTTTCTACAGAAGCTGACCCTCCTCCATTTCCAGCCTATGTGATAGTTGGGGTTCACTCAGCTCGTCTCCACAGAACAATGCACTTCTGAATGGGAGAATTAAAATGCCCCAAAGGTGAGGCAATAAAAGCTGGCCCAAGAGGCCAGCATGCCAGTGGGTGGGGAGCCTGGAGCTCAGGGTCAGCTCTGCCCTCCTAGCATCCTGCTTCAGTACTTATTTTTGTTCTCTAAGAATTCCTGAGTCATATCAATCTATCAAAGCAAAATAAACAAGCCTGAAAGTCAAGTGACAATTTGAAAGTCTTAAAATCACTGTCACAAGTGCATCATGACACCAGCATAAGGTCAGCCTTGATGAAGGACAGGATAAATGTCTCAACTGTACCTCAGCTTTACACAGTTCTATAGTGATTAAAGTTAACTACATTTATTTAATTTTATTTCTCTCAAATCAACCGTCTTATACCCTGAAATATGACTTTGTTAAACCTTTGTTTTTAAGTTTATTGACTTCAAGATAAAAACAATTACCATTTGATCTTTCCAAATGCACACACTATCATGAATTTACATATGTCTGTGAACAAACACACTTTGATAGCCAAAGAATTCTGAGAAACACTATATTCTGAATCATGACTGGAGATTTATATTATAAATCACCACAGTAAAGGCTAGATTAGTGTATAATAATAATAATAATAATAATAATAATAATAATAATAAAAGCTGAATTTTAACCCAGGACTTTTCCAATTAGAATCAACCAAGGAACATTTATTCATGAAACTGCAGAATATGGTTTAGTATCTATCCAATTTAGTTTCTGAATACTGCAACTAAGAAAAATATTAGGGATGATTGATGAGAATGATTATTAAATTTTGATTTTTATTCATAATTAAGTAGACATACACTTAAACTATCTACACTAGAAGGAGGAGTGAAAGGGAAATGCTGGGGATATCTTTCTGTATGCTGTAAAATGTATTGCTCTGATTGATTAATAAACAAAACACTGATTGACCAGTAGCCAGGCAGGAAGTATAGTGTAGGCGGGATAAGCAGAGAGGAGAATTCTGGGAAGTGGAAGGCTGAGTCAAGAGACCCTACAGCCGCCACTGCCATGAGAAGCAAGATGTGAAGGTAGAACTGGGGAAAGTTACCAAGCCACGTGGCTAAACATAAATAAGAATTATGGGTTAATTTAAGTGTAAGATCTGGCTAGCAAGAAGCCTGAGCCATTAGGCCAAACAGTTTCAATTAATATAAGCATCTGTGTGTTTATTTGGGTCTGAGCGACTGCGAGCCAGGTGGGACCAGGAAAACTTCTGGCTACAGGGAGAGGGAGAGAGGGGGTAAGAGGGAGGGGGAGAGGGAGAGAAGTCAAGAGAGCAAGCAAGCAAAGAACTAGACGTGATTCCTGGGTCTCTTGCTGATTCCTTCACCTCTAGATTGAGGATGAGGCTTCATTAGAAAGAGCAATGGGGCTAGCAGAGGCTTTCTACAGGCGAAGCATCTACTGATGCTTTCCTGTACAGCAGCTCATGTTCATCCAGGAACTGATTGCTACTTTTTAATGCTACCTTTAAAGACTCCCATTCTAAAAGTGATATAGACATATCAATGCTACCTTCACAAAATATCACCAAATATTAAGAGGGGAAATGTCACTAAAGCATTTCTTCGGAGAATTACTACTTAAGTACCTTGTGTAGTTCCACTCTCTTCGTCATCCATTGTGAGGTCAATGACACCACTTGAATCATTGCCAGAAGCTTTCCCACTCTGAAAAACAAAACTTGGTTGATTCTGTAATGGAACTGACAAATACAAAGTAATTGTGTGGAAACGGGGAAAAAGGGTGAATGGTCCAGTTCAAGCTAGGCCTCTAAATGCCTTTACCTCAACAGTTTGACAGGTAAACAGCAAAGCACACCTGTGAGGTACAACTCACAGGGCTGGAAGATGTCTCAGTGGGTAAAGGCACTTGCTGCCAGCCTGAGCCAGTGTAAGCTCCAGGATGCATATGGTGGTAGGAAGGAACTGATTCCCTCCCACAGGTTGTCCTCTGACCTCCTTGCATGAGCACTCATATACATCCAACTACCAACGCATAATAAATAAGTAAAACATAGAAACACTAATTAGTGCAATACAACAATTTTCAAGTACTTCCTAACAAAATCCTAATAGTTTTAAAAATAAAGCTGTCTGTTACACAGAGTTGCTATAACTGCTACACGATTAAATACAAACAATATCCGTTTTTCTGACAATGAAAACATCAATCTTTTTTTTGTTTTTGTTTTTTTTGTATTTTTGAGATAGGGTTTCTCTGCGTAGCTTTGCATCTTTCCTGGATCTCACTCTGTAGCCCAGGCTGGCCTTGAACTCACAAAGATCCGCCTGGCTCTGCCTCCCGAGTGCTGGGATTAAAGGTGTGCGCCACCACCGCCCGGCAAAAACACCAATCTTTCCCTAAGTGATCAGTTATGGATATACCAAAACACTAAAGACTACCAGACTACCTTTATAGTGAGGCTGCAAAGAGAATTGAAATCTGGTTTTTTACCCTAAAAAAAACAAAAAGCAAAAGAACCACACATGGCTATGTCATTAGGAGGTGTTCAATTTGACCAAACTCAGCACAGTGTCTACAATCATTATAAGACAATTAGGATTACAAACAAAAACAAAGCCAGTGGTAACAGAAGAAGGTAGAAGAGCGCTGGCTGAGAGCCAGTATCAGACAGATGAGCTTACATTCCAACTCTGTGAATGAATCTCCAAGGGTAGACATGTAAGTAATTAGAAAGATTAATCCAAATGGATGCACAAAACGCTTAACATCACACATGAAATGTGGTAATGCTTAACAAATGATAGTCATAATTTGTTTTGACATTAGGATGTTCATCTGTAAAACTCAAGTGGAAACTAAAGATAGTAACTGGGCTACAGATATGGCTCTCCAGGTAGAGGTCCTTGCTACAGAGCCTGACTAAAAGTATCTGATCTTCAGGACCCATGGGATGGAGAAGAGAACTGACATCCACAGCTACCCTCTGCCCATGAGAGTGCTGTGGCACATACACATGATAAATGTAATTAAAAAAAAAAAAAAAAGCTAAGAAAGAAAGGAATTCCCTGACTTTAGAAAATCCAGTCCCAATCCCAAGATAATTATTTTAAATCTTGTAAAACTCTTTCTACAATAATTTCATAGACATTTATATATTTACGAACACCACAAATTGGCTTAACTCAAAATTAAGTTTCTAGTCTTCAAAGAATTCAAAGTCATTTATTACTATCACACATTATTTACAAGGTCCAGTTTTCAAAATCTACCAAATTTTGAAACTATGAACTATAGAAAATACAAAACATGGAGGGGGAAAAAGGAAAAATAGACAATAAAGTAGATAAAACAATAAATCAAAAAGCAGATTCCAGTTAGATATTGCATTCTAGAGAACATGAATATGAATAGACAACAAAGTACATAAAACAATAAATCAACAAAAGCAGATTCCAGTCAGATATTGCATTCTGGAGATTATGAATGCAAGTAACTGTGACAAATTGATACTAATGACCGAATAAATAAGAAAAACTTCAAAGAAAGGAAAAAAGGAAAGAATAGGGCTGAAAATGATTTTCAGTAAGTAGCTGGACATGCTAGAGAGAGGATGCCTGAGTGGTTAAGAGAGATTATTCTTGCAAAAGACTTGAGTGTGATTACCAGCACACCAGGCAGCTCACAACTGCCTAAAACTCCACCTCCAGGGGACCTGACACCTTCTAAGTACCTCATACACAGATATACACATGCTCGCATAACTAAATTAAAAAAAAATTTTTTTTAATTAGCTGGAGTGCCTGGTGTAGTGGCACACACTCCCAGTACTCAGGAGGCCAAGGTAAGCAGATCTCTGTGAGTTTGAAGCCAGCCTGAGCTACGTAGTGAGTTCATGACAGCCAGAGCTACGTAGTGAGACCTGTCTCAAAACCAACCCTCCCCAATAAAATAAATACAAATAGCTTAAATCTATTTTTTAAAAAAAAATTAGCTGAAGCAAGGATGGGGTTGGGGAGATCAGGGAAGAGTAGAGAGCAGGTTCAACAAAACTAAGGATGTATGAAAAAGCCTTACGGAAAATCACTACTTTGAAGATAATTTAAAACTATAAAGCCAAGGGAATTTGAATGGATGTCTGCTGCATGGGTGGACAATGGCACTTTCAGGAGACGTGGGTTTGGGTCATGCATGGTGACTGGTCCTGGAGGCCCCCAGAACTACCCAGACAATCATTACACCACTGCTCTCCTTTGTCCACCATAACTACATGGCAAGAGCACATCCTGGAGACACCACCCACTTTGGTTGCAGGACATGGAGACATCAATCTGGAACTGACTGGAAAACTTCCTCACTGTTGTCTTTCACAGTGCTGGCAGGCATTATGCAGACCACCGGGAGAGGAAAGATATCAATGGTCTTACCCAGTACTGGTCCCTGCATGGCACAATCCTGATCTTCTGGGCAAGACATGTGACATTTCCACTGGGACAACAGTAGTAATGTTATGGGGTAGCCAAATAGTGATTGTTAATGCTATGGATGCAATCATCTACTTCCCAATCAGATTTAGCCTGCTCCACAGAAGGCCATGTGTGACTGGTATTATAAATCTGGTCAAATTATGGTGGTGGGGGGAGGGGGGATTATTACTGCTGTTTGCTAAACTGTCAAACTGTCTTCTAAATATTTAAGTTTACAGACATGGATTTTGACAGCTCTTGACCGTGGTCAGGGAAACTTCTCTTTGCAGTATGCAGCTGTTAACACAAAGCTGGTTAAAGACTGACTGTGTGTGCTCAGCCATAAACGGGACAATCCACAAAGACAAGCCACCCTCCCACCATGCAAGGCTGAGTACACGGTGGAAGAGTAACTGGAAACAATGTACGAGCCGAAGGATGTGGGAGTACAGTGACATGCTGTCTTCTGGACAGGACATGGTAACCGCAGTAAAGACCTCCGGTAGCTGCGACTACCTATACCAGAAACCCTAAGATCAAGCCAGTCCAACTCAAGCACGGCTAAAGATGGGGTTCCTGAGGTCCCACCCTAGCTAAGGCATTAGTAGCAGTTGATGGTTACTGGAAGAAGGTGTGGCCACTGGTAGGTTAATCCCACCTCCATGCACATACGCACAGCACTAACTGGATTTTGGATTATTTGGGAAGGACATGAAATTGGGAAGAGATGTGTTCAAGGGGGACTTAGGGGGAACTGGGAGTGAATGGGATCAAAATACATTGTATACATGTCTAAAATTCTCAAAGAATAAATATCAAATATTACGTTAAAAATCCTCTGGCTGGGCTCCAAGGCGGTTTCTAAGATATGGAAGAACTCAGTGAAATTGATGATCCATCAATAGAATTTTTCCTGCCCAAGGACTAGAGAATAAAAGACAAAGACTTAGCAATGCTGCCTGACAGAACTCTGACTGAGGGCCGGGGCCATGGCTCAGCAGGGAAAGGCTCTTGCCTCATGCCAAGCCTGGGGACTTGAGTTCAACCCCAGGACCTAGCTGACTAGACGTCAGAGAACTGACCCTATTAGTTGTCATCTAATCTCAATATGTACACTGTTTACACCGCAAACAGATAAATGTAGTGAGAATCTTTGAAGTAAAGGGGAAGAAAGTTGAGTGTGTGAAGAAATAATGACTCCTCCTCCAAAAAATCTGAAGAAAACCATTTACAAATTCCCAAGTTTCAATGAATGGCAAGCAGAACACTAAAGAAATGACTCCTCTGTGAATCACAATGACATCCACAGAAAATCAGCAATGGACAGAAAATGCTGACTACAAACAGGAAACGCCCATGTAGAGGAGCAGCAAGTCATTGCTACACTGAACAGTACATCCAAATGCTGATGATTTCATTAAAATCCTCCAAACTGAAACTTTTAGCTACAACAAAGCTCTCCCTGAGAAAAGAAAAAGAAACAGAAAACTCATATTCAGTGAGTTTGAGACTAGCCTGGGCTACGTAAGATCCTGTCTCAAAAAGTAAAATAAAATAACAACAACAACAAAACCCCCTACAATTACTGATGTAAGGAAAACCATAATTTCTGTTGATCATAACATGACTCTGAGGGGAAGGGAAACAACCTTACCTGTGATGTGCTATCTGCCACTTTCTTATTAACAGAAGAATCTACTGTTTTGTTTGTCTGGTTTTCTGAGAATTAAAAAAAAGAAGAAGAAGAAGAAAAAGGAAATTTAACACATGTATAATATGTAAAAGGTCAGGCTGCAACTATTTTTCTGTCAGCATGTTACAGATGGTTTCTCTCACAGATCAGAAGGCAACTTCACGTTATAAATTTTAAAGCTTTATATACTCATTACCCAGCAACTTAAACTATCCTAAAGAATACCTGAGAAATGTAATTTAACATCTGTACAACATGAATGTTCCAAGATGAGAAAATAGTTAAGTGAAACACCATTCTTTCACAAGATGTGGAAATCTTTGGGGGGAAATTTTAGATCAAAAATATTCGTAATAAATTCATTACAGAAGGTTACAATAACCATGAGAAACATGTATCGGTTCAAGTACAGACTACTTTTCTTTTGTGTGCTTTGTGCAGGTGTGCATGCTCGTTCATGGCTATGTCTGGAGGCCAGAGGGTGACATCAGCTGTCTCCCTCATCACCCGCCACCTTATTCTTTTAGGAAGTCTTTCAGTGAACCTGGAGTTCATGGATTCTGTCAGGCTGGTTGGACAAGGAGCTCCAGGAATCTGCCTGCACCTGCACTCCTATGCTGGGCTTAGATTCTGCGACCAGGCCAGGCCCTGAACTGGGGTTCTCACACTTGAGCAGTAGGCAGTTCAGAGTCATGTAACCACCCAGATGACTTTCCTGTATCATGGGAAAGTTTCCGTGGGAAAATTGTTATTTACATGTAAACTGAAAAGCAAGTGTTCCTGCCCAGTTTCTAATAGAAGAGAAATTGTAAGGTTTTATAAAGTATCTTTTACATCCATTGAAGTGATTCACTTTCATTCTTTGATTATAATTAGTCGCATTATCAATAGTGTTCTTATGTCAAAACATCCCATCCTCTTTCTGGAGGTAACTTCTTGGTCAAAATATGGTATTCTTGTTCTTTTCAAACCCTCATACACAGAGAAGGCCATTTATACTTAAAAACTGATAAAACTGTCTACCCTACATATAGAATTCTACATTTAAAGAATCAATTAAGATAAACACCCACATGTTAAAATCCAAGGGCAGGAAACTAAAAAGCAAGTCTTCATGAATTTTTCCAACCTTGCATCAATTTTATTTCTGGAAAAGTAACATATTAATATAAACTTACTTTTAAAAAAATATTTTTAAATTGGCAGGATGTAGTGGTGCATGCCTTTAATTCCAGCACTTGGGAAGCAGAAGCAGGCAGAGCTCTGTGAGACAGAGGAAGTTCTAGGCCTACAGACTCTACATAGCAAGTTCTAGGCCTGACAGAACTACATAAGACCCTGTCTTAAAAACAATAAAAATATATAAATACTAAATACACACACACACACACACACACACACACACACACACACACACACACTTCCTGAAAGACTTTTACCATAAAATTAGTTCTAGGTTACTTGTGTTACATGCTAAAGAATTAATATACACAAGCACTATTACCAAAACATCAGACTTTGTTTTTTTACACACATACTAAATGTATGTTGTAGCATGAATCTTAAAAGGTCTTATTAAATAAAAACAGACCCAGAGCCAGGTATTGGAGTAAACGCTGAAAGATCAGAGAAACAGAACAAGCCACATCCAACCTAACCTTGCCAACTTCTCAGCTGATCTTGTTTCCTCAAACTGGAAACCTCTTGAGTCCTCATCCGAATGGATCTCAGCTGAACTGCTGCTAAAAGCCTAAAAACTTAAAGACTCTAGTTCCTGGTCCTCTCTTATATACCTTTCTGCTTCCTGCCATCACTTCCTGGCGTGAGTCACCATGCCTGGCTGTTTCCAGTGTGGCTTTGAACTCACAGAGATCCACACGGATCTCTGCCTCCAGAATGCTAGGATTAAAGGTGTGTGTGCCACCATTTTCTGGCCTCTATGTCTATTTAGTGGCTGTTCTATTCTCTGACCCCAGATAAGTTTACTAGGGTGCACAATATATTGGGGGACACAATTCACCACATTTCCCCCTTTTTGTCTAAATAATAAAGGAAACTTATAACTAATAAGATATATACAATAAGTATATACAATATATAGTCAAGAATTACATTAACAATGTTTAGTCCATTAACATTTGACAGATTCAGACAAAAACCACCATTATATAAATTAACAATGTCCAGTCCATTAACATTTAACAAACTCAGACAAAAAATTTCATTACTTATCCTGTAAAAATCTAATCCAATATAAAATATTTAAAACAAGTAGTTCCTTATTAAAAGTAGATTCAATGATCTACCTTTTTATTATATCGATATACTTTTTTCTTTTCTGAGTAGATTCAAAAATCTACCTTTTATCTTATCATTTCTGTATCTTCTCTTTTTTCTTTTTAGAGTAGATTCACTAATCTACCCTTTTATCCTATTATTTCTATATCTTTTTTTCAGAGTAGATTCAATGATCTACCTCATATCTATAGTATGTACGTATGTGTATTTATATATGTGCATATATATGTGTATGTGTTTGTATGTGTGCATATGCTGTTTTGTTATCCAGAATGATTCTATTCTTAGCATAATTGTCTCAGGGTAAGGTAATTATTCACAAAACTGTAACAATATTCCTTTACCTAGATTTTCAATATGTCCTGTCCTTTTCATTTTTACAGGCTAAAAATTCCTTCAAATTTTTGTTTGTTTTTTGTTTTGTTTTCTCGTAACAGGGTTTCTCCGTGTAACAGCCCTGGCTGTCCTGTCCTGGAACTCACTCTGTAGACCAGGCTGGCCTCGAACTTACAGAGATCTGTCTGCCTCTGCCTCTCAAGTGCTGGGATTAAAAGCGTGCGCCACCACTGTTTTATGCAGCATTTGTACTGCGGCATTTTTCAGTCTCAGTCCATATTCCCCGTTCTACTACCTACTTGAGCTACTTCTCAAAATACGAAGTTAGAAACCATCCATCAATCAACAAAATTAACCAAGATGTGAAATCAAATTATCGCTTAAAATCTTTCTATCATGTAGGATACACATTTACTTTTGTTACCTGTTTGATGGATTATGTTATCTAACACCAGCTGGTCATTTTTAACAAGCCTTCCTATTTCTACATGAACGTGTGTGTGTGTGTGTGTGTGCGTGTGCGCGCGCGCGAGCAGGCGCCTGTCTGCCTGTCTGTCTGTCTTGAATGCTAGTATGTTTACCACAAGTATGCAGGTGCCTCTGAAGGCTGTGAGAGGGTGTCAATCTTCTGGAGCTGGAATTACAGGCAGCTGTTAATTTTGCAATGTGGATGCTGGAAACTGAACCCAGGTCCTCTGCAAGAGCAGCAAGTGCTCTTAACTGCTGAGCCATCTCTCTACTGCAGTCTTACTAGAGTCCTCAAGGTCCTTTCCAGGTACAGACTGGTAGTATTCTATTGTAGGTCTGGATAACTGAATGAGTAGAGATAGGAGGCAGAAAGCATGCAGAAACTCAAAGGAAATTATGGGTGAAGGAGTAACTTCTTAGTGTTATTAAAAAATCTAGTCTTCCCATATTTTGGAATGAAAGATGTTTAGTAAATTCTATACAACTACATAGCTTCCTTACAAATCAACCACCCCTTAATATCTATCTCACTAAATGAGACTTAACATTCAATGTTTTAAAAGGCCCAACCAGGAGCTGGAGAGATGGCTCAATGGTTAAGAGCACAGCAAACTATTCCTGCAGAGGACCCATATCTCAAGCTCCAATACCCTTATCACCCAGCTCACAATGAACTAACTCCAGTTCTAAGCATACAGACACCTGCTCTCCTCCTCATACACAGACATACACATTTAAAAGCAAAGCCCAAACCATTTTTAAATTTAGCATTTCTCTCAAAATTAATCTTTGTTTAAAAAAAAACTGATTGATTTTATGTATGGAGGCGTTTTGTTTGCAAGTATGCCTGAGTACCATGTGCATACCTTGGTACCCAAGGAGTCCAGAGGAGGGCACCAGATCCCCTGGGACTGGAGTTAAAAGATTGTGAACTGCCTTCTGGATGCTGGGAATCAAACCTGGGTCCTCTGGAAGAGCAGCCAGTCTTTAACTGCTGAGATGTCTCTGTAGCCCTTGCTAACAACTCTTACATTAACCAATTATCAAGATGTTATCAAATTAGACTGTTTTTTCTCTTCTGCACTTTCCTAATGCTTCCATCTCTCATCTAATGTACTGCTCCCGCCTCATCTCATCTTCTGGTCACCCTATTTTCAATCAAACAGTTTTCCACACTGCAGTCAATATTCATGGTTGCCATACTCCTCCACACACGAAAGAATTATGTAATGTTATATTTCCCCCATTTCCTGTTCTCTAGCTCATACCTTTCAAGGACTCTCATCCACTTTTACATCTTATCAAACAGCCTACTTTAATATTTATTACTTTATAACTACTTATTTAATGGCAAGACTACATATCTAATCTATAGTTTCTATCTTAAATGTTTCTATGTGCCACAGGACATTAGAATATTACAAGCACCAATTATTTCTTGAAGGAATTATGTACAATTTGAGCCCTAAAGGGTAGTACTTCATTATAAACAAGAACTATTTACTTAAAGTCTATTAAGGATATAATGAACTATAACAAATATGTACAAATGTAACTGAATTATATAGCACATTTTATCAAGTAAATATATGTATATAAATATAAGACATGGCAAGTTTTAGTTATATGACCTAATAATTTACAACAATATGGGTATATAATTTAACATCAATTTTCATATACAGCAAAAATTTGCCATTTGATTCCAGCTTAAATTATGGGTATCATCTACGGCATCTCTGAAATTAGGCATGTTCAAAGAAAACGGGGTTCTTTTTGTTGTTGTTTTTTGTTATGTTTTTTTGAGACAGGGTTTCACTGTGTGGCCTTGGCTGACCTGGAACTCTCTTTGTAGACCAGGCTGGCCTTGAACTCAGAGATCCCTCTGAGTTTTCCTCCTAAGTGCTGGGATTAAAGGCGTGCGCCACCAGTTTCTGGTGATAAATGGTTTTTAATTATCCCTTGCAATAGACTTCTAAAATTAGATACTTAAAATGTATTTACTCAATTGTCCTGGTCCACCTAATCAATCATAAAAACTATAATGCTTGCTACAAAACCTGTTTACCCCATTTTTCCAATAATGCTACAAAGAGCTTAATCACTGAAAGGCCATTAATGTGTTTTTGTTTCTGTTAATAAGCAAACGAACTTACCACTTCTTGGGGTGGCAGAGCTATTTTGTTCTGCAGAAGATGAAGTGCTAAAAGCAGATATTGGGATTTTCATCTGTATTGGGCCTCGATTGTTTGATGAGCTATAGAGTCCTGATGGGCCCACTGTGGGTAAAGAAGTCCTTGTGGCTTGCACAATAGAGTGTGCAGTCGGAACAGCCTGTACAGCAAGGGTGGTCCCCAAGGGTGCAGCAGTGGTGGAAGAGTTCCTCTGAACACCAGGACTGGGCACTGACGGAGTGTTTGGTTTGGTGGGGTTTGGCATGGGTGGCAAGGGTACTGGGTTTTTGGTTAGTCCACTCACTGTTGGTGGGCTTTGCACGGATAGGAATTCAACGCTGCCAGATGGTTGATTCGTCATTATAGTCCCTGGATGGCTTTGTAGGAGCTGAGGCTGAGAGCTTACGGCAACAGGAACATGCAGAATCACTGGCAAGGGCTGCAGCGAGATTGTAGGCTGAGGGTTTCCACTAGGCACCTGAGTAGTGGCAACTACTGTGGCTGTGCTGGGAGCAGGAAGAAGAGACGCTGCCGGCAGAGAACCTGAGGTGGCTGACGTCTGCAGTTTAGGCTGACTACTGACAATCGCTGGAGGAGTGACGAGACTGGCTGAAGACACTAACGAGAAAAACACAAGTCTCAGTCTAGACAGCCACCTTAATTTATCAGCTGAAACTAAGTCACAAGTTCAATATATTATGTACAGAAAAGCTACCACAAAAAAAAAAAAATTTCCAGGTTTAAGTTCGAAAACACTGAAATGTTTACAAGTACTTTTGTGTGTACACTTGGTGTCTTTACAAAATGCCACATGATTTGATGTTAATACATAAGATTGCTATCTCAGTATCAAAACAGATCTTGAAAATTACAACATTCACTTCAGAGGAACTGGAAAAACAATTAAAAATACTGAAAACTAGGTAAAAATATGCAGGTATTTTTTAAACCTCATTCTATACAACACAAGCAAGAAATGTGGAAAGAACTGCCCATTAGTGAGTGAAGCTGATTGCTGTGGGATATTATTCTGTTGTTGTGAATATATGTTGCTCTGATTGGTTGATAAATAAAACACTGATTTGCCAGTAGCCAGGCAGGAAGTACAGGCAGGATAAGCAGACAAGGAGAATTCTGGGAAGAGGAAGGGCTGAGTGAGGAGTCGCCAGCCAGACACAGAGGAAGCAAGATGACAAGGCAGAACTGAGAAAAGGTACCAAGCCACATGGCTAAATACATAAGAATTATGGGTTAATTTAAGTGTAAGAGCTAGTCAGTAATAAGCCTGAGCTAATGGCCGAACAGTTATAATTAATATAAGCCTCTGAGTGATTATTTTATAAGCGGGCCATGGGGATGGGCTGCAGGGGCTTGGCGGGACCTGCAGCTACAGCTGATGGCTATATTTTACCACTGGAACCAGAGGAAACCTGATAGTCTTACTGAGTTCCTTGGGAAAGAACTTACTCTGGGAAAAGGATCCCTTCAAGAAGAGCATGTAAATACTACTGATAGAGAGGAAAGCACTGAGTGAAAAAAGAGATGAATTAAGAAATAGAACACACACCAAAGAGAGAAAAGACTAAGTGCTGACCACAGAGATTTACAGTAGCTTATGACTCAACTACTTAGGTTTAGTCTCATTGGAACAGGTTTAAAATATACTTAATTGACTACTCAGATATCTAGTCTTTCCAAAATCATAGGTACACCAGAGCAGTAATTCTTAGTAAGTGCAGAGGGATAGCTATAGTTTCCTGGGAACCTTGCGTGGAGTTTACAATGCCAAGGCTATTTTCATAATAGCAATGAGACATTTGAATTTTACACTATGTGGACAAAAGGTGAATGCCTATTGGCTTAGTTCAGCAGCTCCATATCTGTAGAAATTATATCCTAAAAGTCCCAGTGATGCATAAGGCAGAGAATAGAGAACCTTACACACACCACGTCTTTTCCAAGTAGCCATGTAACCTTTAACAACATGGGTATGTTTTGAGAAATGTGTCATTACATAATTCCAATGGTGTATGATCACAAGACTGTACAAATCTAGCTGGGATACATCAATCATTCAATGGGTCAAGAGACAGTAACTATGAAATATATGCAGCTACTACAAGCATAAAATGGCACATCAGTTTACAGTAAACTATTGGTAACAGTAATAAAGCAGTAAATAGTTGTCATCAGGTATCCTACACAATTCTATTTACTATGGTCTGTACAGCTCACAATGCTGGATCTCTGTTCCCATGAACATAACACACTTGGGAGTAACATGGTGAGCTACAACAGTAAAACAGCTATGGCCTCAGCAGCTGGTAAGAATTTCTCAGCTCCATTATGATCTCACCAGATCACCATTTTAAATGCATTCACAACTCATTGAAATGTCATTATGTGGCACATGATTGTACACCTATCCTTATAGTAAAGTTTAATTTGGAAATTAGGCATAGTTAAAAATAATGCCTAATAATAAAATAATTATCACAATAAAAGATATGAATTATTAATGGAATGCTCCATTGTAATATTTGTAGTGGTAACGAACAATGGGAAATGAGACTGTGATAAGGAAAAAACTACAAAATCCAAGGTAGTAAAGAGGTACCAAATACTCCTGTCACACTAAGCCTTCACTAACAAATGCTTATTATAGTATTTTAAAAAAGTAAATTTTACTTTAAAATGTCCATAAAGAAGTAATAAAAACTACCATTTCTATTATGTCCTATCCTCCAGCAAAATCATATGCTGGCCTTGAATTATGATCTAGCTGCCACAGCCTGCTGAGTTCTAGAATTACAGGTCTGCACAAGACTCAAGTTTGTTGAAAGAGTGACTTAGAAAAACAGTGAGAAAAGCATGTGATTTCTGGCTCTGCTCTGCACTAGCTCCACAGAAGCCACCATCAGAGGGAGCATCCAGCTACCTAGCCTGTTCCCATCTGTCTGGGTGAGGCTACATTTCTTTCCCAGATGAAGTCAGCGGACTGGAAGATTGAAAGCAGGTACAGAACTAGAATCCAGCCAGCATTAGCTGCTTACCTTCCTAACCAGTATTTTTAAAGAAATGTGGCAGAGGCATCACGTCCCTGTTCTCATTGGTAACGTGTACGTCCACGGATGCTCCCATGTGGACATGAACATGTGGAGGTCAGAGGACAGCTCCAGGGCCGATCCTCTGGTGGCATTCACCTTTCTCTTTAGTGTTTCCATTTGCTCCCCGGCACTAGCTTCACACACACCCTTCTGCATCTTGGTGACAGCCACTCCCCACCTCCTTTTTTTCCCCTTTGCTGAGACAGGGTCTCTTCCTGGCCTGGAGCTCACCATGGAGGCTGGCTGGCCAGAGCCTATTCCCTCTCTAGCACTGGGACAGCCAAGTGTGGTGGCTGCCTTTGTTTGTTTGTTTGTTTGTTTGTTTAGTGGGGGTTCTGGATATGAGATTCAGATCTCTACCATTTCACTGATTATTTTTTAAAAATACAGTTGTTTTCTATTTTAAAAAAAGTTTTTGTGTGCATATTACAAGATTATTGTAATTTATTTCTGTGGGGCTTTTGTTTACTCAAGACAAGGGCTCACTATGTAGCACTGGCTGTCTTAGAATTCACTATGTAGACCAGGCTGGCCTTGAATGAGATCCACCTGCCTCTGGGCTTATTATTAATTTTAAGTGAACAAAAAGACCTTTAATTTTTATTTTAAATTAATTGATAGTATCAATTAGTTTAACTCAAAAATTCTCTGGAGTTCTTAGTAATTTCATGAGACTATAAAGGGCCCTAGAGATAAAAAAACAAAAAAAGGCTGAGAAGTACTACACTGGGAATTTCAATGTCTATCTTTTCATGCATACTTATATTTTATCCTGAAATTTTTTGAAATATAATCATATTTATACCAAAGTATCCTGTTTTCTAACCCATTCTAACCACAAAAGAATATAAGAGAACCAAAGATGTTAGGGCCCAAGACAATGTATTTTTGGTATTTAAAAGAAAAGGTTACCTGTATTCACAGGAGTTTGAAAGGGTGGTGGTGGACCCTCGCTAACATTTCTTTTGGACTCCAGCATCTGTCGCACTGTGCCTGCATTTCTATGAAACAGATACACGTACAGTCAATGGCGATGCCACCCTAAGGGGAACCCACCAAAGCACAGGAAAGACAGTGGTCTGTGGTGGGGAAGGGTAAGATCTGAGGTTTGCACCCTTTGCCTGAAGCCATGGGTTCACAGACTTCGGCCATGTCAGATAACACTGCAGCAGAGTTCCTGTCTGTAGTCCACTGTCAGGAGGTACCTAAGTAAAGGCACATTCTCACCACTGACCAAAGCAGCTCTCAACTGCTAAAAACTATTAATGACATGTTCTTAAAGAAATATGTAGGGTTTGGGGGAGGGGTGGCCCCTAGATTTAATCCTCAACACTGCCAAAGGAAAGAAAAAAGTCTTAACAAAAGAAAACATTATAATAAATTAGCAAAAACAATACATAATATAAAGGGAAAGTAGAAAAGCAGCTATGACTTGATGCATTTACCGCTACACAGGTATTTACAGTTTCATGCCAAGACTAAGCAGAACCTTGCTTTCTAAGTTAAACACAATGCACAGACTGTGGTCGTACCTGTAGGTCACATTGTTATTGCTGCTGACATCACTGGCAGGCTTTCCTGGTGATATAGGTGGGTTTGGAGGGCTCTGAAAGAGGGGGAATACCAAAGTAAAAAATAAAACCCAATATATAGGAATTATTTAAAAAAAAAAAAAAGACATTCAAGTACTTTCTCAATACTTGATCTATTATTTAACTAATAAAATAGAAAAACACTGCAGGATCAGATATCAATACTTTGTCTTTTCCTATTTTCTTGTGGAAGTTTTTCTTCATAAACCTCAAATTTTTCCATACTGTCAATCTCCAGATGATAACTTTGGTCATTTTTTCTTTCAGATGGTGTTCCCTCTATCTTAGTAGCTATTCTACACAATTTACTTCTCTTTAGGAGCTGGCAATTGTCTTGAATATTTCTCAGAATACTCTGTAGGGCTCTGTGGTCATCTGGAGATGCTCTATGTGTGTAAGGCAAGGACCTCAGTGTGGTAAGCAGCAGCAGCCCTGGCTGGGCAGCAAGCTCCTCAGTGCATTCTCTTCTTCAAGGGAAGATTCGAGCAATGCTGTTCACTGCAGTGAGGAAAGGCTCTAGGCTGTGTGCATGTTCACAGCTAGGAACACTGCTGCAACTCCTCTTATCTCCTGATCGCCTTTACAGAGCTTAAAATAACATTAAATAACTACTTCACTCTACATTTTAAATAAAACAAAATAGTAAAATATACTATTAAGGTAACAACATTGATAATGTTCTTCAGTCCCACAAAGGCAGCCAGACTTCTCAGTCTGGAATGAGGTCTGGGGGTAGCAACTTTGTGATTCATTTGTGACCCACTCGTTTCAGAAGCTTTTCTTCATTTTCTTGACAATATATGAAATCTAAAGCTCTCTTACTTTCCTATAGTAACAGCACAATGGATGAATGACTATATGGAGAAGAGAAGAGAAAATGGGAATACAACAAGGCACAGAAGGCTACAAGGTTTTAAGGGAATATAAACTAAACTAAGACACTAGTAAGAATGTCCTAAAGAAATAAACAAGGTAAGACTAATCTCCAAAACATAACCTTTGTTTTGTGAAGCCAAGTTTTATGTAGTCTAGGCTGGCATAAAACTCTCTATAAGCCAAGTTTATAGCCTTATCCTTCCCTCCCTTCTCTCTAGTACTGGGATCACCAGTATACAGCACCAGGCCCTGTCCCATGTGGTGCTGGGATGCAATCCAGTGCTTCCCATGCTAGGTGAGCACACTACCAACCAAGCTATATGCCCAGCCTTTAAAAACACAGAATTTTAAAGACAGAAAACATAGTTTCAAGAATTCTGCAACCTCAAATAGATGAACAGAAATGCTGACATTTAAGAATACTGAAGAGAATAATTATTCTAAAGGTTCAGCTCAAAAACCTAGACAAATATGTGGAAGAAAGCGAATTTCACAGTAATGATAAAGGAAATGTTAGTCAGCATCTCCTAAAATTACACAGGTAACTGAATATAGTGTTTTGAATAACAATTGTCCCCATTGGCTCATAGATTTGAATGTTTGGTCAACAGGGAATGGCACTATTTGGAGGCGTGGCCTTTGGAGGAAGTGTGTAACTGTGGGTGGGCTTTGAGGTTTCAGAAGCTCAAGCCAGGCCAGTGTCTCACTCTCTTCCTGCTGCCTGCCAATCCAGACATAGGACTCTCAGCTGCCTCTCCAGTACCATGTCTGCCTGTGTGCCACCATGCTCCCCACCATAATAATGGAACCTCTGAAACTGTAAGACAGCCCCAATTAGAAACCCTAACTAAGACAGAAGTTGGTACCAGGGACTGGGGTATTGTTGTATAGGCCTGACCATGTTTCTTGTTGGCAGAGTGTGGACTTTGGAACTTTAAATTGGGAAAGCAGTAGCACTTGAAGTAGGGGCTTAATGGGCCATCCTAGTAGAAAGGTGAAGGACAGTGGTGCTGAGAGCAATACAGATTATGACGGCTGGGCTCAAGAAGTTTCAGAGATGAATAAAATTAGTAAATGGCCTACAAATTGTTATTTTGTGATAACTCAGAAAAGACTGTGGCTGCTTTCTGCCCTCGTCCAAAAAAACGTGCCTGAGGTTAAACTGAAGATTTTTGGACTAATGGCACTAGCAGAGGAGATTTCAAAACAGCCTAGTCTTGACTGTGTTGCATGGTTATTAGTGAACAGTCTTATGCAGATCTATAATGAAGAGAAGAAGGCTGAGAAAGAAAAAGCCCAAAATGTACAGTCTGAGGAGAAAGGGGACACCAGAAAGTATAATAGAGTTAAGTCTTGTGCTCAGAGATAAACAGATTTTTTTAAAAAGCTTGATACAGATGGAATAAAGAGAGTGAAAACCTCGGGGCAAGATCCCACCCAGCTAAACTTCCAACTTGTGAAAAGGAATTAAAAGAAAAGCTTAGGGTTGGGTGTGGTGATACATGCCCTTATCCTCGGTACTCAGGAGGTAGAGGCAGGCAGATCTCTGAGTTTGAGGCTAGCTTGATCTACAGAGCAAGTTTCAGAACATCCAAACTTATTCAGTGAAGAAAACAATCGAAAACAGAAAGCTGGTAGAAATATATTTGAATAACAGGTACATGTTCCAGCCCCCACCAAGCGGCAGAACTTGGCAACTTTGGCCACATAATTCTGGCTTTAGAGTCAAGGATGTAAGGAAGAGGTTGTGGAATCTCCCTCTGCATCTAAGAAAAGCCACAGGGCAGGGATGTGGCATGGGTGTTCCTGCATAGAGGAGGCCCAGAGAGGACAACAGTGCACAAAGCTGTGGAGGTAAAGCCTGAATTGCCTTGAAGACCCCAAGATGTTGGAGATGGCCAGTCATGGGATAACTGCTAAGGAGATCTACAACAGGGAGTGGAACCAGCCTGAGAGAAAGAAGTGTGTGCAGTCAACAAAGCTGAAAGGAGTTGGAGATCTGAAGAGCATTTTGATATCAGACATAGAGATGCAGAGTCTGGAGTTTGCCCAGCTGGTTTTTAGTCCAGCTTTGTCCCAGTATTTCGTTACTATGTTCCCTTTTACTCCCTTTTGGAATGGTAATGTATATCCTATGCCATTGTTTGTTGGAAGTATGTGATCTGGTTTTTTATTTTGATTTTATAGAGGATTACACTTAAGAGATTGCCTTGAGTTTCAGAAGAGACTTTGAACTTTGGACATTTGAACAGTATTGGGACTGTTATAGACTATGGGGACTTTTGAAGTTGGACTGAATGTATTGCATTATGATATGGCTATAAGCCTATGGGGGACAAAGAATGGAATGTGGTAATTTGAATAAGAATGTCCCCCATAGGCTCAAAGATTTGAATGCTTGAGCACCAGGAAGTCGCACTATTAGGAAAAGTGGCCTTGTTGGAGGAAGTGTATCACTGAGGGTGTGCTTCGAGGTTTTAAAATGCTCAAGCCAGGCCCAGTGTCATTCTCTCTTCCTGCTACCTGCCCATGTGAATGTAGAAATCTCAGATACCTCTCCAGCACCATGTCTGCCAGTGTGCCACCATGCGTCCTACCATGATGATAATGGACTAACCCTCTGAACTGTAAGCCAGCCTCAATTAAATGTTTTCTATTATAAGAGTTGCCATGGTCATGGAGTCACTTCACAACAGTAAAACACTAAGACAATGAACATGGCTAGAACAGAAATGCTTACTTCTTGTCTTTTCTTAAGATCGTCTTTGGCTGCTCCAAAACGTTTGGTTAATCTGGCTATCTTGGCCTAGAAAACAAACAAACAAAAGTCAAGTAGTATAACTCCTTTAAAGTCTGCTATACACAAGAGAAATCTAAAGATAACAGGCTCTTCAGAGGAAAGACAAGCTGATTATAAAATACATACTTGGAAAACACAGAAAATTACAGGAAACCCACTGTAGTGCCTGAAATAATTGCCAGGTGTAAATACTAATAGACCAGCTTGCCCTTACCCCCAACTAGGTGGGTTCACTTTCCACCAGAATATTTTGAAATATGTAAGGTGTTTTTTTTTTTGGGGGGGGGGGGTTTGAGACAGGGTTTCTCTGTGTAGCTTTGCGCCTCTCCTGGAACTCACTTGGTAGCCCAGGCTGGCCTCGAACTCACAGAGATCCGCCTGGCTCTGCCTCCTGAGTGCTGGGATTAAAGGCGTGCGCCACCACCGCCCGGCAATATGTAAGGTTTTATTTGTAGTTATTTTTCAAAATGGTGATAATTAAATTTAACTTTCTTACTGAAAACATACAGGCATGTAGGCATACATGCAAGTCCTAAGAGATCCCTTGATAAATTACTTGGATATCTATGTACTGTAGAGACTCATTTGAACATGCACTTTTCTACTAGAGCAGTGGTTCTCAACCTTCTTCACACTGCGACCCTTTAATACAATTCCTCATATTGTGGTGACCCCCACAACACCATAAAATTATTTTGTTGCTACTTCATAACTGTAATTTTGCTACTGTCATGAATTATAATGTAAATACCTGATATGCAGGATATTATATGTGACCCCTGACAGGGTCATGGCCCACAGGCTGAGAACTGCTGTACTAGACAGAGGCTGATTATACAAATGTTCTCTACTGGATAAGGTGAATGTTTCCAGTGCATTGATAGAGTCGTACAAGGCTATAATTGATGGCTTGATAACTTTTTTCTTTCAGAATATTTCTGGAGAGTCATTCAGAGAAGTGGAATTCTCAGTGACTAAATGTTTTTCAGAAAGGCTTTACTGACTCTACAGCAGGTGAGATGAGTGTTTATAAATTACCCTTTGAAAAGCAAGAGGAGCTCAGAAGGCAAACAACCCTTTCAGGTCCAACCTGTTTGGAATTCACAGAGAAAACAGTTCAATGACATTTTGCCTTCTAAAGCAAGTGAACTGCCAACTGACAAGCTCAAGGAAAACACATCAGAGCATTCTTAAACTCTCTTCAACTGGTCTTCTGCTTGCTTTTGTTTTGTTCTGTATTCCTTTGTGTGTGTCTCTCTCTCTTGCTCGGCTCAAGCATTCTGTCTCTGTGTCTCTGTGTGTGTGTGTGTGTGTGTGTGTGTGTGTGTGTATTTGTGCACGCTTAACACTCACTGCAACTTCTCACTCCTTCACAGCATGTTTTTCCTGTCTTTCATAATTTGCTTCTCCTGTTCTGTCCTTTTCCTATTCCCTTTTCTATTCTAATTAACTATGATTTAATTTTTAAGTCCTGAGTTTATCATATGTGTCCTGGGTTTTTGCTCTTCTACCCTTAGTAAGAAAACAGATGTTGTTTGTAATTACTACTACATTTAAGGATGTTGTGCAAGATGGCTCAGCACTTGCAGGCCCCTGACCCACATACCAGAAAGGGAGTTTACCTTTGCAAGCTGTATTGATTCCACATGTGCACCATGTATGTACATATACACACATACACACACATACACACACACACACACACACACACACACATATATATATATACACACACACACAAACTAAATAACTGTAATAAAAATTTAAACATCTAGGTTTTTTTTTTTTTTAATATCAATTGTTACTGTGGTATATTCTCTCCTCTCAGTGGTAGGAGAGACTGAGACCTCAAGAGAAAGCAGCCAGCTAAAACATGAAACTAGAAGTATCAATCAACAGATATATACATTAAGATATAGAAACACAGACATGTGAGAGTTCTCCACAAGTTAATGACCCTTTAATAACTGAACCCAAAGATAACAAAGTGACTGAAATGCCAAAGAATTCAAAAATATAATTTTAAAAAGAACTATCACTTCAATGAAAAAAAATTAAGTTAAATGAAGTAAAGAAACTTAGGTATTTAGAGATAACAAATTCAAATTTAACACAGATATTCTGAAGAATAATTTAAAATTAATGGAAATATTAGAAATCAAAAGGCCAATAAAAAAATTTAAAACTCAGTGGGATGCATCACCCAAAGACTTATCAATCAGAAGAAAGAGTATCAGTGACTGAAAACAAGGTAAGGAATTCTTATATTCATACAGAAATAAAGGAAAATAATAAGAATAATGAACTATAACCACAACTTTCAGCAACTCTGATCAAGAGTCCAATTTAATAATCCCTGAGGTAGAAGGAGCTGAGATGCAAACTAAAAGCATAGAAAATCTATTCAATCAATCACATTATAGCAGAAAATTTCCAATTTAGAAAATGACGTTTGGGCTGGAGAGACGGTTTAGCAGTTAAGAGCACTCACTGGCTGCTCTTCTAGAGGTCCTGAGTTCAATTCCCAGCAACCACATGGTTGTACATTACAACCATCTGTAATGAGATCTGGTGCCCTCTTCTGGCCTGCAGGCATACATGCAGACAGAATACTGTATATATAATAAATAAATCTTTAAAAAGAAAAAGAAAAGAAAAAGACGTTCAAGTGTAGGAGGTATTTAGAACCCTAATCAGATATGACTAGAAAGAAACTCTTCATGTCACATTATAGTTAAAATAAATTATCAATAGTACTCAACAAAGAATGCTGATAGCTACAAAAGTAAAGGGCCATCTTACAAAGGTAAATTCATTATAATTTTATTACCACATAAAACCTAAAAGTCGGGAGAACAAGGAATGATATATTTCAGGTAAATCACTACCTGAATAGTAAATAGTAAATAGTAAAATAGTTTACAATATTCAGAAAAGTTATCCTCTAAATTCTAATTGGGGGGGGGGGGGGGAGTCATCCTAAGATGAACAAACACTAAATCAAATCATGACCACTTAAATCAAAATTAGGGAATCCTACATAAAGAGGAAAGTCTCAATCACAAAAGCTTAGGGAAAAATGAATTCCATGAGAATGTATGAACAAACAGAATTAGGAAATAATAAAACAAATTCAATATAGTGACCCAGCAAACTTCTAAGATGAGTAAGGGAGAAAGAAAAAAAAAGTACTCAAATCAACTGAGGAGCTGGGGCCATGGAAGAAGACAGAATTCCAAGAATGAGCATAAAGTTCTTAGTAATAAATGTAAATCATCTTCACTCTCCAGTTCAAAGATGCAGACAGACTGAATAGATTAAAACAGGAAAAAAAAATCCAACTTATTACTGCCTGCAAGAAACACATCACACTGGCAAAGATATAGAGTTAATGTGAAACAATGGAAAATGATATTCCAAGCAAATGATAACTGAAACCAAGGTGGAGTTTACATACATATTTGATAAAGCAGAACTTAAGCCAAAGTTAGAATAAAGAAGTTCATTGTGATACTAATAAAAAGGCAAATGATTATACATCCATTTTCATTCTCAATGCAGAATTATTGGGGAATATACTATACATTTTGTTTGAGGAACTCCACTGATTGACTAAAGAAGCATTTAGGCGGGGAGTGAGAGCAACTCAGGAGTGTTTGCCTAGCATGAACAACGCCCTGCATTTGACCCCTAACACCACAAAATCCAGGTATGATGGTGTATCCTTGTAATCCTAACAGTAAGTGGAGGCAGGAAACCAGAAGTTCAAGATCATCCTCAATTATATATACCTTTAATATGGATTAATAAACTAACATCTTTAAAAAAATTACGTGTATAAATGTTTCCACCAGCATGTACACACATGCACCATATATGTAATGCGTCTTGTGCTCAAGGAGGGCAGTAAAAGTTATTAGATCCCCACTGGAGTTGCAGACAGTTGTGAGTCACTATGTGAGTGCTGAGACCTGAACCTGGGTCCTCTGCAAGAGCAGCCACTGCTCTTAACCACTGAGTCATCTCTCCAGCACTATTTAACATCATTAAAACATAATGGCCACAGAGAAAGTAGACTGATAGAAAAATAATCTTTTACAAATATTTTGCATCTATGGTATGCTATATACCGACCTTTCTTCAGTGACAAACAAAAACTTCTTTTAAGTACCAATTTAGGTAATTTCTGAGTCTCTGATGTGGGCTAAATTATGCCAAAGCTCGTATTATAAAGTCAACAACCCTAGTATCTAAGTGTCACTGTAAAAATAATCAATATTAAGTCTATTGGACTGAGGTGGTTCCCTCCTAATCTAATTTATATAACTGGTACCTTCAAATACAGAGAAATTTGAACACAAAATACACACAGAGAAAATGCCATGTGAAGGTAAAGCCAGGAACGGAAATGATGCCTCTGCAGCGCTGTCGGCAACCATCAGAAGAGATGTGGTGTATACTCTTCCTCACAGTACTACAGCTCAGAGAGAACTGTCTGCTAGCACCTTCACTTTGGGTTTCTATTCTCCATTGTGAAGTAATACATTTCAGTTGGTAAAGCATCTAGCTATGTATGGTTCTGTTTTTACAGCAGCCCCAGCAAGAACTAATAACAGACACCTTTTACTTCTTACATAGAATGTAAATGCATTTTGTAGTCAGCTTCAAATACATCAAAATGATAATACATAATCAGAAAATAAATTATAAAATGAAACATGGAGAATAAAGTTAACATTAGTGTACAAACCTGTAGCTCAGTAAGAACTGCTTTATGCCTTTTGTTGCATTCTATCTTTTCCACTCGTGTTTTCAATTCTGCCAAAGTCTTATCAAACACAGCACACTGTAGAGCACACAATTTTTCTTCTAGTAACCACTGTATGACCTAAGGGGGGGAAATTCCTTTGTTATAAAAGAGCAACTCAGCAAACAAAAATAGTAAATATTAAGAACTAGTAACAATAATATAAACTTATTTATGAATAAAACAAGGTTAACTAATTTAAAGAATAAAATCCCAAACTCAATGCTACCTGCTGCCATTCACCACTATGTCAAAACAGAAATCCACGCTAAGGATAACATTTCCAGAGTGGAATTCTGAAAATTATTTGAAGATTTTTAATATTTTCTCCTCATCCTCCTTATTATGCTGAACTGACTTGAACAAAATTTGTTAAAAAGATCAGTTTCAAATTTTTTCTAATCTATTAAAGACTGGCAATATTGTGAGATGCAATAAAAATGTCACTGGAGTATCAAAATTGATAAAATATTTCTAAGTGTTTATTCAACTATTGCCTCATCTGAACCACAACAAACAGGACCTTGGCATATCCATATGCCACACCTGAGAAACCTGTTCTAGAGATGGAACTCCTCTACCCACAGGTGTTCATAACCTTTCCCAATTCGAACAGTGCTAGATGTAATATTACCTCAATATGCACAAGAAAAAGAAACTGGGCAGTAATCGCATTTTTTATTACTTCATTATTAATTTTCTTTTTAAAGAAAGCATAGATATTTGTACTATTTGTCCTTGTATCTTAATGGAAGAACTTTGGTTATTAATCCATGACTAAGACCCTGAAAAACAAAACCAGACTTCGTGACTCACACCTGTAATCAATCACCTGGAAGTTGAGGCAGGAGGACACCTGCAAGATTAAAGCCAACCTGGGCTATAGCCTAAATTATTATGAACTAATATCTCATGGGGAGAGGGGAACCTGAGTTTCATGTCTCTCTATAAAAGGTATTTTGAACACATGTTGATGTGGTGCATATGCATGAGCAGGTACATGTGATCATACATGTGCCGATGGACTCCAGAGGTCAACATAAGGTGTTTTCCATGATCACTCTGCACCTTATTTTGAGACAGGGTTGAACTAGAGTTCACCAACTACCTAGACTGGGTGGTCATTGAAACCCAGGAGTCTCCTTCCTGCCTCAGTTTCCCAGTGTACTAGCTAGAATTACAGGCTTACACCACCACATGTGGCTTTTCATATGAGTGGGGTGGATGAGAACTCAGATTCTTGTGCTTGCATAGTATTTACCCTCTGAGAGGTCTTTCCTTTCTCACACTTTGAAAAATATATGTAACATTAATTATTTTCAATATTTGTATGCTAGCACAGCAGATATAGAGGCAAATTTCAAAAGATCTTTACTCTGAACATTCCCTTTTCCTAGTGTATCTAAAGCATTGTCTCTACCATTCTTTATATTAACATTAAAAAAGTTTAGAATATACCAACTTACAACATTAAGATTATTATAGAGATTAAAGTCTACTATAAATATTTAAAATAAATAAAGCTTGTTTCTTCTGTACTGTAAAATAATGTTCAATATAGGAAGAAAAAAGCTCAAGAACTATTCAGTTTTACTATAATAACAAAGAGAGAAATATTACATCTCCCTTTAATTTAAATAATCACTACCGTGGTTTTTTTTTTTTTTTTTTTTTTTTTTTTGGTTTTTCGAGACAGGGTTTCTCTGTGTAGCTTTGCACCTTTCCTGGAACTCACTTGGTAGCCCAGGCTGGCCTCGAACTCACAGAGATCCGCCTGGCTCTGCCTCCCGAGTGCTGGGATTAAAGGCGTTCGCCACCACCGCCCGGCCCGTGTTTTAAAATAAAAATACTGTGGCCAAATAGAGTCAGACGAATTTAAAAGTGAAGTTAACAAAAATAATCAGACTTCATAGCTTGTCATTGTCTTCAAGTTCTGACTGCCTATGTAGACATAGAAGGGATCATGCTAGAAATCTCGAAGCCTGCAGACAGTGATCCTCTGGCACACTGAAATGTACTGTCCAGCACCTTTTGAAGCTTCTGGTTAATGTCTCCTTTGGCTGTAATCTTGACCTGGAACTCTGCCTCGTATTCTTCTTCCATGTAGCGCCGACGCTTGGACTGCACACTGTCCATGTCTTCTGATTTAGAACGTTTCCGTCTGGAAACCTCACCTGACAAAACAACAAGAAAACCCCCGCCCTGATCAGGCCGGTGTTTTAGTTACAGGACTCAACACACAGTGTCAGCAGATGCAGCTCTCAGTCGGCCACTGTGTGACTGTGCTTAAGACAGAAGAGCTCAGCAGGCATCCAATGCTCAGCTTTAAAGCTGTGATCATGTTCAATGTGCCAAAGAGAACCTCCAAGCTGCTTAGCAATGCTCACTGAAAACACGGAGCATTCTTTCCTTGAAATTCTCACATTAAGATAGAGAATGCTCTATAGCTTTGTCACGCAGATGACAGGAACTCTCCCATAATCTTCGCTCTACTAAATTTCATAGCACATATGAATACCTTAACAACATATAATGGCCATCCTATGGCACAGACTTCTACTATCTATGTATATTCTGAATTGCTTAACTCTTCTTCCTCTATGAAAACAGGTGCATGGCAGTCATACTGACTGAGCTGCTCCCTAGTCATTCAACCCTCAGCAGCGACTCTAACAGACAACTTAACATGTCCAAAGAGTTCAGATACATATAGATAGTAAAATTAATGTCATAAAAGTATAATTGGCACAGAATAGACATTCAAAGGTTTCACTTCAAAAATTTTCAAATGTTAACATTCATGAAATCGTGAAAAAAAATTTAACCATTTTTTCAGCATTTCAAAAAGAAAAAAAAAAACCACTAATATTCCAACCTTTTATGGTTATACCAATGTTGCTCCATAAATGAAACCTATTTTCTTTGATCTGTAAAATAATGTTCAAGGTGAGGGGTAGAGAGGAACTCAAAAACTATTCATTCAGTTTTATTGTAACAGTAGATAAATATATCCACATCTATCTATGAATTTATTTAATGTAGTTCTATTTTACAACTCTCTAATACAGACACAATAAACCAAAATTAACCCCTGGCTTCTAGCTGACCGATCCTTTTCTAAGTCTACGGCATCAGTTCTAGCATCCCTTCCCTAGGAATCTGTTGTAGTTAAAAATATATTACTTCTCACAACAGCAAGACAAATTCTCCTGCCCTGAGCTTAAAAACAGCTTAAGACACTTAAAGTGTATGTCTAACTCCTCTCTGTGGCATGATTAACATAAACATATTGAAACACAGGAAAGAACACATCCAAAGACTCTTGAACGGGTCATCAACAAGATCAGTGAATTGTGGCTTCAATTTAACATGGCAGCCTGTCCCGGCTAAGGACCCACTACGAGGGAGGCAGGCGCTGTACATGCATACTTCTCACAGGTGGCCGCTCCCCATCGGGCGCTCGCTCCTCTTCCTCAGCTTTGCTGTCCTTGTCACTCCTTCCCACTTCTGTGAGGACAAATGTAGAAAGGGAACTTTATTTATTTCTGCAGAAATTAGTAACAGCTCATTAATTCACATTTCTGGTCACCATTCAGCTACCGAACAAACATTTTACAATATTAAAGTCACAAAACATCTAATCTGGAGACTATGAGAGCACAAACTGAGACTTTCAAGACTAAGGGCACATTCCAATTGTGTTTATTCCTAACAAACTCGAGATGAAAACTAACATATACATTTCAAAGCCAACAATTGTACTTAATTTGCCATCACCAGTAACAACTATTATAAAGATTCAGATTTCTTTACTTTCAATTATTCAAACTAAAGCAGAGTCAGCAAGGTGGCTCAGAGGCTAAAGGCACTAGCCAGCAAGCCTGATAACCAACTCCCAGGTCTTACATGGTAGACGGAGAGAACTGACTCCCAAGTTGTCCTCTCACCTCCACACACACACTGACCACCTTACAATAAATAAATTAATAAAACTAAAGCAGTAGTTAAGACATTACCAAAATAATAATGATATACTTAACATGCTTGTAAATTCTAAAAAACTCAAAGATCTCCTATGCTGAATGACTACTTTTCAGATCTGCCTACTAGATTCATGGCACTTAAGACATGCATTGAGTTTTAGAACTGATTAAAGGATTAGTGTATGCTAAAGTTTTACATAGAACTCTGTTAAGAAAAAATGTTAACAGATTCTTACTAGGAAGTAGAGCCCATATTTCTTTAACTTTTATTCAAACATTCTTGGGATTTGAGCAAATTGACCTTTGGGAAGATATAGAAAAGTGCATGTGCATGCATGAGTGCATGCATGTGTCTACATGCACATGCGTGCGTGTATGCATGCGTGCATGCGTGTGTATGCATGTAGGCACCTAGAGCCAGAAACAAGTGCTGAATCTCTATAGCAGGTAGTTGTGAGCTACCATGTGGGTGCTGGGAACCCAGCTTTGGTCCTCTGCAAGAGCAGCAAATGAATATTCAGCATTAAGCCATCCATCTCTCTAGCCCCAAGGAAACCTCTTTCAACACAAAATAAGAATCAAAGGCCCTTGTACAGAAACAATTTATGTATCATTCCAGGCAGTGTCAGGGGTTTCTAAAGTCCATCCAAACATAAAGCTTCCTAGTTGACCTGTACATGTATAGAACCTATCCTTCTGCCTGGTGAGCTTGTTCTGATACCTCTGGTCTTCTCAAATATAGCCTTCTCATTAAGTTGCTAAGTTTTCACAGTTCTATCTTCCATGAACTTGGCTCTAGTCTGTCAACACAGTCAGTAAGATCACTCAAGGTAGATATCCAGATCTTATAGTTCTGGTAACCCCAAAACCTTCGAGAAAGAGCTCAAATAAAGCATTTACTATCTTCTTGACAGGTATTACCTTTAATAGTTAATGACCAAAGAGTACAGGGTCTCACACAGCAGCACTACTGCCACCTTGTGCAGGAATAACAATACTGTAACAACGTGTAAACAAACGGACTTGCCTCTGTCCCAGCTGAACTGTACAAAGCTGATGGACCACAGGCTAGAGTCTGTCAACCCCTTAGGCTTTGGATCGAATCCTTAAGGACATTTAAAACAAAACAAAGTCCTACAGGCTATTTGAAAACAACATACCCATTAGGAAAAAAAAAATAGAAAGTAACAGGTAATTCACATATAAGCAAATACAAAAGGCCAATAAACATAGATTTTCAATCTTACAAATAAAATACATCAGGAGAATGTAGCCTTCAGAAAATCTAACTTCTCCAGACATTTTCAAAGCTTTACACTAATAAAAAGGTACAAATACTATCTTCCACATCATCTGTTCTCAACTTATAGGTTATGACCCCTCTGGGGACTGGATGACCTTTCACAGGGGTTGCGAAGTCCATCAGAACACACAGATATTTATATTATGATTCATAACAGTAGCAAAATTACAGTAATGAAGTAACAATGAAAATAAGTTTGAAAAAAAAAAAAAAGTAAGGCCGGGCGGTGGTGGCGCACGCCTTTAATCCCAGCACTCGGGAGGCAGAGCCAGGCGGATCTCTGTGAGTTCAAGGCCAGCCTGGTCTCCAAAGCGAGTTCCAGGAAAGGCGCAAAGCTACACAGAGAAACCCTGTCTCGAAAAACCACAAAAAAAAAAAAAAAAAAAAAGAAAAAAAGAAAATAAGTTTGATTGGGGGTCAACACAACATGAGGAACTGTATTAAAGGGCCACGGCATTAGGAAAGTTGAGAACCCTGTTCCACGTGGTTTGATAATAGACAGGATGGGGTCTAGCAAGGTGGAAATCCAAATTCAAGTAAGCTGAAGACTTACTAGGAGAACAAGGTGCTAACTTTGTAAACGTGGCTGGAGGTCTAGCTCTGAAAGTAAGGATGAACTAGCAGTTAAAAAATGTCTATGCTGAAATACATACTGAAGACAGACAGTAAGTAAACAGGAAAGACAAAAGGTGGGATGCAATACCTCCACTAGTGTCTTAACTTTCCCAGAAAAAGATACTATACTAGTCTAGCCTTCTTAGACTATGACTTAAAGTATTATTTATCATTTAGCAATACGCAACAGCTTGTCTCCAGATGTACTAGTACACATTTGTTCTTCTATTTTTATAAAAGTAATATCTTTTTTCTACTTGTCTTTTCATAGGGTCTCATGTAGCCTAGGCTAGCTTCAAACTACTTATGTAGCCAAGGTTAACCCACCTAGCTGAATTTCTATAAAAAGTTATTCAAGGATCACCAATATCAACATTAAATGAGCAGGTTCTATTAAACAGTTTATTAAAGCAAATAAAATTCTTAATCAGCTAACCTGGAGAGCTCGGCTTATTTTGTGATATAACTTCAGACTCGGACTCCTCTTTTTCACATGAAATATCCTCTTCATCAGAGAGGACCAAAAATGCTTCTTTTGGCAAATTCTCACTACTTTCTTGTTTTGATGGTGAGCCAAAAGAACCCTCCATTTTCTCTTCCAAATCTTGACTTGTCTCAACTGGAAGGAGAGAAGTTTTTGAAAAGCATGTGAGTTCATCCTCAGCGGGCGCAAGTTTTTCCAGAATAGGAATGATCTCATCTGTTTCCATAGAGTCTGTGTTGTCTAAGGCAGTGTCCTTCTTGTCTTCTGTAGCATTTTCACTGACAACTTCTACAACTTCTGCAGGACTTTCCCGATCATCTTTTTCACTTTGGTCAACTTCCATACTGCTGGAGATGGCCTCTTCTCCAAGAGCAAGCTCAGCAATGGGCTCTTCCTCTACCTTCTTCGTGTTTTCTGGAGGTAGATCAGAACAAATAATTGCACTATGTGTTTCTAGAGTTTCTTCCTTCTCACCAACATTACTGTTCATTGTATCTTCCTCATCAAATGAGTCTTTACTTTGAATTTGGTCTAAGTTTTCATTGTCTTCATTTTTTTCTGAACCATCATCATTGTTATTGCTACTCTGCTCTGTCTTGTCAGTTTCAGGAATCGGCTCACAAACTGGCACAGCACTTGGTTTAAAAGTATCAGCGGCTGATTCCGCAGTCAGCTCACCGGGAGCCAGCTCACCGGGAGCCAGTCTGCTACAGGCAGGACCACCAGAGGATTCGTCACGAGAAGGCAGGTCATCGGAAGGCAAATCACCAGAAGGAGCACAATCATCACAAGAGGCTTCCCCAGAGGCCAGTTCACAAGATGCCACTGCACCAGCAACTGGTTCATCTGAAGCTGGTTCATCTGAAGCTGGTTCACCAGACAGTGGTTCACCGGACAGTGGTTCACCGGACAGTGGTTCACCAGAGATGGAACCACCAGAGGCAGGATCATCAGAGGCAGGTTCTTCAGAAGCAGTATCTGCAGAGGTGGGGTCACGGGAGGAGGGATCACTCGAGGGGGACTCCTCACAGGGAGAGTCACCAGTGGCTGGTACTCCAGCAGGCAGCTCTCCTGCAGTCAGGTCTCCAGAGGCTGGGCTACCAGAGGCTGGTTCAGTGGTTAGTGTAGAAGGAAACCCAGAAGTTGCACTAGGAGACAAAGACTCACTACTTGAATCCTCCTCTTGCTCGCTTTTCACACTAACACTGGGAACACAAGGTGTTTCTTTCACTTCTGGTTTACTTTCTTCAGACTCAGAACAAACCCCTTCGATACCATTCACTTCTTCTCTCTCTGGACTACACTCTGCACTTTCCAAAGGTGAAGTGGGCCCCAAATCTCCGTTTTCATGGTTCCCGTTCAAAAGCTTCACGTCGGTTTTCAGCAGCTCTTCTTTGACTTTGTACACTGCTTCGAGCTGCTGACGATCACTCACTCTCATTGTTTTTCGAGCCTTGAAGACTTTCTTCTGAGGTTCTTCTATACTGTCCATTTTGAATCTTCAAAGAAAAAGAAAGAAAAGGATTTTAATAATTGAGACAAGTCATTTAATTACAAGTTTACTGAAAAATTAAAGTGAACATTTAGCTCATATAAATTTGAAACAATGATAAATAAAAAACGTAATCCTTGCTATGTCTTAGTTTTCATTTTTACTAGATTGATATAACATAAAATTGAGAGACGACACCATGCACACCAGAACATCAATTGCTAGGAAAACGAAGAGGGAAAGGAGCTAGTTTTTACTCTCAATACAGAATAAAAAAATCCAGAGAAGCAGCTGGGTGGTGGTGGCGCACACCTTTAATCCCAGCACTTGGGAGGCAGAGGAAGGAGATCTCTGAGTTTGAGGCCAGCCTGGTCTACAGAGCGAGTTCCGAGACAGCGGGACAGTCAGGGTTATACACAGAAACCCAGTCTTGAAGGGAGAAAAAAAATCCAGATATGTTTCAGGAGCATGAAAAAAGCACATACAGAAGATGGGTGCTGGGAGCCAAACCCAAGTCATCTTCAAAAGCAGCAAGTGCACTTAACCACTGGGCCATTTCTCCAGCTTGGTTTGTAGGTTTGGAGAAAGTGGGTAATGGATGCTAAAGAGTACAGGATTCTTCTATGGAAAGTAAAAATGTTCTAACATTCATTGTAGTGATAGCTACACAACTCTGTGAGTCTACTGAAAACCCACTAATTGTATATTTTTATGGATGAATTTTATGTATAATACAATTCATAAATATAAATATTCAATAAATATAAAAGGATAAAAAGTACATATACTGTAGTATGTCCTCTTTTTTTGTCAATTGTGTTAGAGTCCTATCAACTCTATCTGTTTACCAAAGAATGGACTGTTATCCTTATTAATGCTTCTGGTTTGCATCTGCTTTGGACTTTTGCTGGTTTCTCCTCTATATCATCTCTTTAACATTTTGGATGGGTTTAATTTGCATCTGAGGAGTTAATTTTTCAGTTGCTGTGATAAAATACTCTTTGACAATATCAACTTGGGGAGAAAGGGTTTGTTTTGAAGCACAGTTCAAGAGTAGAGTCCATTACCATGGGAGGTCAAGGCAGCAGGAGGTTGATGTGGCTGGTCACACTGCATCCACAATCAGAAAACAATGATGAACACTTTTTCCTTTATGAGACAAGGACTCGGCCCAGAGAATGGGGTGACTCACAGGGGGTGGGTCTTTCTACCTCATTAACCTAATCAAGATAACCCACCCACCAGCACATCCCAGATGCCCACAGCTCAGGTGATTCTAGAGCTAAAATGACAATGGAGACTAACAACAGTAACATCTTTTTTCCTTGTGGTTCAAGTTTAATCATTAATTTTCAATTAAATTTCATCTTTCATAATGTGTGCACAGAAAGCCTAACTGATGGTTTTTCCTTAAAATGTGCCTAACTGATGATTTTTCCTTAAAATTAGTGAGACTGTGGTACTATAATGTTACTGCTTAAACTGGAGGAGTATAAGGTTATTAGGGTGGGCTATGTGACTATGCACAGAATCAAACCACACTAAGACAGGAGCTGTGCTATATCACAAGCCAAAGAATGAGAAGAATCTAGGAGACACGTCTGGACAAATGCTCCCTCAGGACCTTCCAAGAAAACATGCCTTGACAACATCTTCTGAACTTGTAGTCTGTAAAATTAAGACAATATGGGGGGGGGGGGAATTTACCACATAAACACAATAGTGAGAGTGAGACATAAAATATCCATTAGACAATATTCAACATTACCTCATAATGAAAAATAAGACATTTAAAGACAAAAGGGAATTTACTCAAATCTGATCAAAGGTTTTCAAGATGTAGATGCTACATTTAATGGTGAAATGAATTAAAAGAAGAGAGAGAACCAAAGAATCCCATATCACCACTTTTATGTAAACATAAACATTGCTGCTTGGCATGTGAGCTCCTGGATATGATCCCCAGCACCACTGAAGGGCAGCATTGCCAGCTGTAGAGAAGACAGGAGAGGGGGGCTGGAGGGGGAGAGGAACAGCGAGATCATCCATAGCGGAGTAAAACACACGTACATGTGCACCTGCACACATGTGGGCACGGGCACAGGTGCGCGCGCACACAAGCACACACACACACACACACACACACACACACACACACTTTACTTACTGAGGTACTTACTGCCCAAAGTCACCCAATCAAGAATGAGGCTCTACTTCTTAAACTCCACAAACCACCTAATTTACACTATATCAAACCAGCTGTGAACACTGTCACTAATATAAAATAAGTCAACCCAAGGTGTTAATAACAAATGTCTTTCAATAATAAGCCTGACCTATCTGTCAGAAACCAATACCGCTCGAAAGGACACAGCATTTTGTCAAAGAATGTCTAGATTGTGTTACAGTTTACATTCATTTTTTTAATTTAATTCAATAATTTAAACATTTCTTAGTTTTAAATTAAAGAACTTCTTAGAAAAATTATCTCTCAACTATATAGAAATCTTCAAACAAAATCAACACTGGCACTATTTTAAGAGTCTAGAACTTAAAGTTTTTCCTTCTTCATCCACTTCAAAGTCATGTTACCTACACATTTTTCTGCATAGAAGATATAAAATTTATGGCCTACTCCTTGGTGCGGAGCTAGAACCCAAGGCTTATACACACTAATCAGTGCTCTACCAATGACCTCTATCTATCCAAGACAATACAAGCTTGGTACTCACATTGCTGACTATAAACATAGGAAATGTAGTTTGGTTCCCTTGAAATACGTTCAAATACTGAAGTGCCATTCCTTTAGACTTTGAAATATCTATTTTCAGATAGTCTATGCATAACCAAGTTATCATTATTTACATTAAAATTAAACATTTAAAAAAATTTCATAGCTTTTCATAATGCAAATAAGAAATGGACTCTGCTGAGAGCTGTGAATATGAACCCACTTATCCCAGGATGTAAACTGAATTTCATATTTAGTTGGCCCAACACTTCTAAACTCTTCATTTAAAGTACCTTAAAAGGAAGTCTATCCACACACAGGCTTAGCTGAGACTTAAATGATGTGACTAATTAATAACATTAATTCATATTAAGTAAGCCAGGCAAAGTGGAGTACACCGGTAATCCTAGCATCTGGGAGGCCAAGGCAGGAGGATCACCACAAGTCTGAGGCCAGCATGAGTTACAGTCAGTTCCTCTCCAACCTTCGCTACAGAGTGAGGCTCCACCAGAGTGTACCAAGTGCTCAACATTATTATCCTTGTTAGCCTATTTCCTCTGGGTATTTCTAGGCATAACTTTCAGAGTCTGAGACAAATTAAATAACACTGACGTGTGTGTGTGTGTGTGTGTGTGTGTGTGTGTGTGTGTGTGTGTGTGTGTGCGCGCGAGAGAGAGAGAGAGAGAGAGAGAGAGAGAGAGAGAGAGAGAGAGTGAGAGAGAGAGAGAGAGAGAGAGAGAGAGAGAGAACTAGAAAACCCAGTGTAAATAACAATTAATATTAAACTGTCACCACCAAGTAACACATTAATAAAAATAAATATAATCCAAGTCAAGCTGGTTTTTAGCAAAAAAGCCATTAACTTCAGTAATACTAACCAAAAAAACTGCCAGAAGAGAACAGGGAACTACCTTCCATACCCACAAGGGAGCACACTACAGTAATTTACAGGATTTTCATAGTTCTAAGCATAACAAAAAACAGACAAAGCAGTAAGAAGTAGCATGAACAACCAGTTCAAACTAGTCCAGCCATTCTGTGCAAACCAATCAGCAATCTGCTTTGAGAAATCTATTTTGCATAAGCAAAGCTCAGTAGGAAAAATATACATGAGTGAAGGGCGTGTTGGCTGCAAACAAGTCTCCATGGCTGTATTAGCAGAAGGTATTCCATTCCTAAGGCCCATTTTAAACACTGTCATCTGTACATACTCTGTAAAATAAATGCTCCTTCTTATGGCAGCCACACTAGTCACAGAACATTCACACAACTTCAACTCATTTACAGAAAAACCATTTCTATTTTATAGCAGGAAATGTCTGCCATATCTAGAAACAACAACATGATACAATGAATTAATTTCTCCTGGAAGTACTTTTTTTAATGAAAAAGAAGAGTTTAAAAATAGAATGTTTTAAGCCCTTATTTTACATATTCAGATCTAAGAATTCTGGAGAAATGTTATGAACAATTTTCTATAGAAATTTATATGTAAATAACTAGAGAAATGGGTTACAGGAAATATGTCTCTCTATGGCTTGTAATTTTTTTTCAATTTTTTGATAAATTCTTTTTAAGGAAAGCCCAATGAGGCTCTTCTTTAAATGAAACATTTTTTCTGTGTTCCACTCCCCTTCACCCACTTCTTTCACTTTCTTTCTAACAAGAAATCACAGCCATGAAACAAAGGGAAGCTGTTTTATCTTGGCTTATAATCTTCCTGCTCAAAACACTCAAGAATTTAAATGGCTGTTCAAGAGCTACATACAAACTCAGCCAATCAGCAGCCAGAATTCTGATTCCTGCCCAGCAACAGGAGACAGACAATAAAGTCAGAGAAACAGAGTTAACAAAACCCGATCTAAAATACTGCATTGTAGTTCTTTGTCTGAAATAATAATCTAGAACACAGAATTTGGTGTCTTAAATCCATGATATCTATTAAACACACAGCACAAGTGAATAAGATTTACATCTTTTATGCTACTTTATCGCGCTCTAGTATTGATCATAAATGTTTCTAAAATATAATTTCCTATCTGAGGAATCCGTCAAACAGGGACAACACATGAAAATATCCTTTCTACACAGTGAAATTAAAACATACTTTCTTTTAGAAGATTAATAGTTTTTGTATTTATAAGACATTTATAAATAAAACCCATCAAAATATTAAATCCAAATAATTAAGATGCTTTCTCATACTATTTCACCTACCATTACCACTCAACACTCCCAAACCCAAAATTCAACAGTATTCCGGACTATGGGCAGGATGACAAAGTGCTGTGTTGTCTACTGCACAGAACTGACTCGGCTTAATTCACATAACAAAGTCAAAATGTCTTATTCTTGGTGATTTAAGTGGTAAAAATATAATTACTACAGTAAGCACAATGAATTGCCTTTCGCAGCAGTTACAAAAAGACCCCATAAGCTCTGCTTTTGAAGCAATAAAAGGTGTAGATTATAAAGTAATTCTACAGGATTTTTTATTAATAAAAAAAATCTGTGATCAGAGTTTCTTTTTCCTTCAAATTCACTATCTATCAGCTTTTCCTAGTCAACAAAATTTTAAACTAATCATCATTATCTCCCTTCATTACAGGTGAATCTTGCAATTTTTCCAACATACCCCAGAGGGAGCTTGCTGCAGCCATAATTTTAGTTTATATAA
The DNA here is from genome assembly GCF_949786415.1 of Peromyscus eremicus. Taxonomy (NCBI): domain Eukaryota; kingdom Metazoa; phylum Chordata; class Mammalia; order Rodentia; family Cricetidae; genus Peromyscus; species Peromyscus eremicus. Next base: position 144,525,225 of record NC_081418.1, on the reverse strand, counting down.
TCTCCCCATAAGAGAAATAAATCAACAGCTGTTTCAGTGCTTCAGTCCTGTGAGGGAACCGAAATTCACTCTGATTGGCTCAAAGCCTTAGCTGCCTAAAGCCAATCAGAGGAAAGTATCCCAAACCTTACCCAGCAACAAGGGAAGCAGATGCGGGCAAGTGTTCTACTAAGAATTACAGGCACTGTGAAGTCAAAGGAAACAATAAAATTGAAACCTATTGCACCTACAATCTCAAATGCTTTATTTGGGTAACAGTCTTTATAATCTATAGTGCTGCTTGGTTTTTGTTTGAGTGTTTTCCCCCATTTTATTTAAGCTAGGGTCTAGACAGTATGTACCGTCTTCTAAAAACAGCCATAAACTACTGATTCAAACCACATACAGAATCACCATGCTAATTCAAACTAATATGATCTAATAAAGAATACATAAAAATAAAATTCACACAAAGACTTAGAGCATGAAGCAAAATCACATAAGTGCAGCACTCACCTGTGAGGAACACTTCAATCATGCCCAGCCTATTAAGAACATTATTAATACTTTTCCAAATAATCGGATGCTGAAAAATCATGCATTTTTCTAGGATTTATTTTCGTTTATTTGTGTTTATGTGACAAGTGTGCAGGTGCTGTCAGAGGCCAGAAGAGGGCATCAGAGACCCTGGAGCTTGAGTTACAGGCTCCTGGGAACTGAACTCTGGACCTCTGGAAGAGCAACAAGTGCTCTTAACCACTGAGCCATCTCTCTCTCCAGCCCCTGAAAATATGTTTTCTTCAATTTTTTTCCTTAGATAGCTTAACAAAAACCAACTCAACAGGCCTGAATACTAATAACTGACTTCTAGACATCATTTTCTCATGACCCATGATTTCTAACTATTGCCCGTCTGTTGTCTTTATCACACATCCCTAACCCCTTAGAAGGGCAGCTCATTTCTAACCTGGATATAATGGCTCCAGCCTGTAATCACATCACTAGGCAGAGGAGGGAAGATGCTGAGAGACTCTCTCCAAAAAAAAAAAAAAAAAAAAAAAAGTCAAATTGGGCAGTGTGGTAGCACACATCTTTAATTCCAGCACTCAGGATCCAGAGACAAGTGAGACCCTCTGAGTTCCAGGACAGCCAGGGCTACAAAAAGAGATGTCTCAAAACAAAACACCAAGACAGGGGACAACAAAGTAACTCACCAGGGAAGGTGCTTGCCACTGATCTTGATGACCTCAATTGGGCCCCTGGGACCCAGAGTGGAAGGAGAGAACAACTGCCAAGTTGTCCTCTGACCTCTAATCATGCGGCAAGGCACACACGAACCCACAATCACACCAAATAAATAAGTATGTAATATAAACTAAACAAAACTTCATTTCTCAGTTGAGAGCGCTGACTCTTGCACTGCTTGAGAAATCGCAGTATTTATTGATGAAAACAGGGCTATAAAGAAAATCAGTGTTATACAATAAATACTAACAACCTTTCTCACTGCTGATTGTCCATTAGTCACACCAGTCAGAAAATACAACTCATCACTCTGACCTTATCCAATCCAAGTTAGTATATATTAAATCAAAACTTTTAACATTTTTATCTTAAAAACAAGATGACGTTTTGTTTTGTTTAAAATCCATTGTCTTTCTGTAACTTCAGCTTAATCTCTTTTATTGGATCATACTTTTAACATTTAAAAAAAAAAAAAAAAACAGTGCTGGAGAGATGGCTCAGTAGCTAAGAACATTGGTTATTCTTCCAAAGGATGCAGGTTCAATTCCCAGCACCCACCACCATGCTGACTCACAATTTTCTGTAACAGCCTCTTTAGGCACATGTGGGGTGCACAGATATATATGTAGGCAAAACACACATATACAATAAATAAATAAATAAATAGATAGATAGATAGATAGATAGATAAATAAATAAATAAATAAATAAGCCCTACAAAGGAACTGAGTGTTAGTTCATCCTTTAAGAATTCACTGTGATTTTTGCTTTTGAGAAAGGTAAAAGAGGACCAACACTGCTCTCTACATACTCAACTAACCTGCTCCTCCTTTTCCTTCTCCTAAACAGGACAAGATTCTATAGCATGTTTATCCCAAGACAACAGTGCTTTGCATTAACCCACTATAAACAAAGCAAGCAGCACTGAGGATGAAGGTCTAAACAATCTCACTCATTCAACGGTCTTTTACCAGGACAACCAGAAAGTCTGAAATGAAACAAATGCTCTCTGAACTTAATCAAAACCTTACATGTAACTAAACCTGGCAAGTTTCAGGAGATGCATTTACCTAACTTCCTGTGACTTTATCACATCTTACCAGTATTCATAATTATCATGCTACCATGCCATTATTTTAAAGGCATCATTTTAAAAATAAATATTATTCAATTCTAATACTTACATTTATATTGTTTAATGAAGCATTTTAGCATATATCCTCATATCACTAGTATAAGGCACATTTTATAAATCCAAAACTTTGATATCATAAAACATCTTAAATATGTCAATGTCATGATATGCTTCTGAAGCCAATCACAAAATAATGAAAAATGGAGTGTCCTTAATGAACACACACTATATGTGTTCGGGATATATAATAAATACGGACTAAAGAATAATACGTTACATACATAAAACTGACACCTATAGTAATTATTAGATTAAAAAAATCTGTTCTCTTAGAAAGCAAAGGTAGTAATCTAGAACATTCTAGCAGCTACTAAGCTAGCATGCTCACATACTTACACATAAGTTATAAAATGTACCACTTACACAATTCTAAGCATCAAAGTAGAACACCATTAGAATCAAATCTGACAAGAGGCATTTTTCAGTCTTAAAGAAGCTTGCATGGACAGTGTGATTTCCTATTTCAAAAATAAAATACCCCTTTAAGAGAAATCTACACTATTACTACGTGATGATGAAAACCCTCTTTGAAATAATAAACATACCCCAAAGGAGCCCCTTGCAGTCATTCTATCAGTTCTTTGACAGAAACAGAAACTGAAATACAATTTGCATAGTCACTGTGGTTGGCTAATGAAAGCAGGGCCATGTAACCAATCAGGAAGTTAGAACTTGGGCAACCATAGGAGGAGAAAATTTAAATCCACCTGGCAACAGCCTAAAAATAGAAACAATATGCAAGTATGACTCCTAGAACAGATGTGAACCTAGGAGCAAAAATGACTAGCTGAAATACCTTATTTTCTTGAAGATAGTGTCTTGCATTTTAACACCTAACATTAATCTGACACGTTTTCTTATTAGATCCCAGTTACAGAAAACTGAATGCTACATTAAATAGATGGATCACTGCCAAGTAACATTCCATCGTCTATAGGATTTGATTTATGCACATGTGTGCTTTTGTGTGCCTCACATGTTTGTTTTCCTTTCTCCAGGAGAACAATGAACCACTTGAATCAGTTCTAATAAATTCTAGACCTTCAAAAAAAACTTAATATCTGGATAACACTGCATTTTTCTAGCACTTTTTGGGCAATTATTTGAGAATGTGATCTACTGATTTTTAAAAGCCTGTTTGTTGTGTACTAAAAACACAACTGAAACTAAATAAGGTAAAGATTTCTTATTCATTTTTTTAAACATTAACTTCTAATGATAGTGTATCATATACACACTAGACATCAATAATTATTTTCTCAATAAAGCTGTTACTAGCACTGAGGGAAAATTTTTATCTTACTGCTCATGTCAAACAAATTATATTTGAATATAAATAATTTGTACAAAATTTCTATTTCTGATTTTTCAATTGGTTTCTAGTAGAATGGAGATGCTAAGACCCACGATGTTTTAAATTGTCTTCTGTTGTCTAGACGTGAGACACAGTTCTTCACTCTGACCTTGCAACTAGTTGTTCTTAGCATGCATGTGCCTTTTTCTCTGTACATTACAAATTTACTCCAGAGAGAATTCTCATTCCTAAAGGTGACAATTTGCAGTCTAATGTAACAGCTATGAAAGAAGAATATAAAGGCAAGGGATTTGGCTCAGAATAAAGTGGGCTCACCAAGCATGTATGTTTGAACCCTCCTACAGGGGTGGGAGGACAGAGAAGATAATGAAGAAAATTATAAAACAGGAAGAAAGAAAAGGCCAAAGTAAGACAAAACAGAAAGCCAAGAGAACACCTGAGTTTCACTTTAACTCAAGTTATAGCTGCTGAACTCAAAGGCTGGCTAAAGCGTCAGGTCCTGTTAAAACAAGCACTTGTCTTCTGTGTTCTTCTTGTTTGTTGGTTTCTGATTTTGTTCTTGTGGTGATGGGGATCAAACACAGACCATTTTAAACAGTAAAAGCTCCAGTAAACAGGTAACAAAAGCTAAACCCACCTTCTAATAACACAATGGCTTAATTTTAAAATGGAGTTTCATCTAGCATATGATTACTCTTAAACAGTTTACATAAAATGTAAATAAAGCTAGTTTTCTTAATGTTATATTCTTATTTGTTGGATATCCAAAAATCTAACTATATTTATATCTTAATGAAGAGGATTAAAATAAAACATTGAATATTGTATCTATACTGTTATCCTCGTCACAAAAACAAGCACTATGAATTAACCTGTGAGTTACAACTAATTACTGGGTTTTTCCTCACTCGTGATCTAATTTTTTGTTAATAAGGCACTACTGATAAATTTCTTTCATAAATCTAGATCATTAATATGACTTTAAATACGAGCCTTAATATTTCCATTTTCTTTTGCTATATTTAGAGTAGTTAAACTTGTTTTTTGCATTTTTTTACTTATATTTGGTCAGTTTTACTTTGGGAAAAAAAAAAAACAAGGAAGAACAGAATCTCAAGCATTATTCAAAATAGCCAAACAGTATCAATCCTCATTTGTAAGGAACTGCATAGTCAAGGTACCTTCAACCACCACCTAGCCACTAACACGTGGAAAGAAAGGTCAGCTCAGATCATAAGCTGCTCTTGAACCTCACTCCTCTCTAAAGCCTCACCGATCTCAAGTGCCAGCTGAGAACCACATGTTCCGCAGCCAGCCTCTGTGGACAGAGGTCTAGGGGCATCACAGAGCCAACACCCTGACCCAGGTTCTGGGAGAAATCCCAAATGCCTCTTAGCCACTGTCTCTCTTCGCCAGCACAGTGCACTGCTGATCACCCTTCCTTGTCATTCTATTAGCACAACTCTTCTGGCCAATCTATCTGTAAACCTTATCTTTACTCTGTTAGACTGCTACTCCACAAGAGGTACATACACTCTTACACGTAAGCTCTCTAGTAAACAGACAACCCAAACAACAAAAACTACCTTCCCATTCTAAGATTTTCCCAGCAAAAAAAGTGTAAGAATATAATCTACTTGTTGTGGGCAAATATTCCTTAAAATCTGAGCAATACAGGTTGAGCTACTAGAGAGGATGACCTTGAATTCATGGGTCTTCCCACCTCCATCTCCCAGTACAAGGACCACAAGTACCTACCACTACAGCTGGCTCCATTAGGTATATTATTATGGAACACTTTTTTTTAGTTTGGCTTTTTGAGACAGTGTTCTCTGTGTAGCAGCCCTGGCTGTCCTGGAACTCATTCGGTAGACCAGGCTAGCCTCAGAGATCCACCTCCCGAGAGCTGGGATTAAAGACATGCACCACCACTGCCTGGCTACTGAACACTTTTTTAAAGACACTATAAAGAAAGAATGTAATTAAACATATAAGCATATAAAATATCGTATAACAGGAAGCGTTGTTATAAATGGATTATATATTCTGTGTGTATATGAAATATGGATAGTACGTACAATCAGTCTTTTTCTACATGCATGACCACCAAATTTAGGAGTATTCTAGCTTTCATGTCTTTATTATTTATAGTATTTAGTCCTAACTATCAAAAGACTTTGGAGGCTGAAGAGCTGGCCCAGCAGTTAAGAGCTCTTGTGACTGTTCAGAGGACCAAAGTCTGTTACCCAGCACCCACATCAGGCAACTCAGAGTAAGTTTTGTAACTCCAGCTTTAGACGCTCCAGGGGTCTATACTAGCTTCTGACACCACCCTCATGGACAAACAATTACAAAACAGATCTTTTTAATCTTTTAAGAGAATAGACTTTAGGGGAATGGAGAGATGGTCTGGTGGTTCTTGAAAGGACTGGATTTTGGTTCCCAGCACCTACATCTCTCAGCTCACAACTGCTGTTGACTCCAGCTCCATAGGATCTAAAGCCTTATTCTAGGATCCATAAACACACACAAGCATATACAAACACACACTTGAGTGTGTGTGCACACACAAATAACAAAATCTTTTTAAAAAAAGGTTTTTAAATGTTTAACTACAGACATGAAGTTATAAGAAAGCCTTTATTGTCTTCCTGATAAGCTTAATTTTTATAAGCCAGATTTCTAAAGACTACATTTAAAAAATTCTTTAAACCCTCAAATTCACAGAGTATGACTTTCTTTCCAATCCCATTTGAGATTGCACTTCTGTTCATAACCCTATTTATAATTCAGTCATAGACAAAGACTTCACAAGTAGTTGCTAAGCAACAGCAGCATGCTCAGTTTGGGCCTATTGGAAATTTGGCTGTCTGCCACATTAAAGGATTTAACTGAGCCTAGAGCCTCCAGAATTTAAAAAAGCAGATGAGGAGGAAGAGAAAAAGAAAGAGGAACAGAAAGAGACAGAAGAAAGGGAAGAGGAAGAGGTGGAGAAATGAGGAGGAAGGGAGAAGGGGTAAAAAAATCTCCCAACAATCTACAGTAAAATGGACAACAAGCCAAGCCCCTTAGACCATATCCAGGTATTTGTGCAAACTTACAATCCTCAGAAGGGTGTACAGTTCTGAAGCTCCTCTTCTAGTGAACACAGCAACCGCAACAGCTCGGGAGCCTGCGAGCACACTCGCGAGAACAATGTATGGGACTACGATTACATCAGACCTTTAGGACTGGAGAAAACCAACTCCATTCCCTCAGATCTCTTTATCTCTGTATGCCTGGCTAACAACTAAAGGAGAATGCTGCCACACTAAACCACACTATTTTTCCATTTTAACACTGTAACAATTTAAATTTAGGAAATGTAGTAACCAAAAACAATTACAAACCACACCTACCATTTCTTAATAAAACTGAGAAAGCACTGAGTATTTCAAAATTCATTCATTTATACAAATTAACACTGATAAGAATAAAACTTAGCAATGTCAAGATCACTCCTTAAGCAAGCAAGGATCGTTTCAATCAGAAATCTTCATACTTGAACCAGCAGAACAGTGTGACACTGCTATATTCACTACTGTAGAAACCCTAACGCATCAGTAAGAGCTCAAATACCTGAAGAAAAACATCCATTCAAAACATCAAGGAAAAGGTATCTAAAAATCATTTACATAGATTTTAAAATATGTGAAATATTAGAACTATGTAAGACATGACTCAATGTAGAAAAATGCATCAATCTTCCTTAAAAAAAAAAAAATCGAAAGAAACTCTAGTCAAAGCTTCACCTACAAAATTTTTGTATCATAACAGAAATTTTAAGATTAATATGTAAAACAAAAGTGCTTTATAAAAATAAGGGAAATTTTAAGAATTAGAAATGTTTTCCCATCAGAAACAAAAGCTTATGCCAAAGTAATAATTGTTTAAAAAACAACAGTGCAATAGAATAATTGTCCAAAACATAAATAAAGACACAGCTTCTTAAATAAATGATTAAGAATACCCAGGTTAGATATGAGTACAACACCAACAGGTTATATGGAAAAAAATGGATAATCCAAAGATACAGAATAAAAATTAAACACAAATTCTTGAGGACCACTTGGAAAAAGGGAAGGGCTACAAATGATTCAGAAAAAGAAACATAAACAGAAAATTCAAATAAAAAAAGATTTCAATGTTATTACTGCAAACTACTTCTGATTAGCATTAATATATAGAAGTTATATCACCGACTGTTAGAACAATGAGTCCGGATCCTTTACGAGGTCCAACAGGCACTAACCCTGACATTTTTTTTTTAAGATTTATTTATTTATTTATTATGTATACAGTATTCTGCCTACATGTGTCCTTGCAGGCCAGAAGAGGGCACCAGATCTCATTACAGGTGAGCCACCATGTGGTTGCTGGGAATTGAACTCAGGACCTCTGGAAGAGCAGTCAGTGCTCTTAACCTCTAAGCCATCTCTCCAGCCCAACCCTGACATTCTTATCCCAGGTGCTCTGCTTCTCTCTTTATCTCAGGATATGCCCACTGCTGACGAGAGGGACGGAGCAGAGCACACAGCTACACTGCAAACAGTACAACTGAGAGTGGAGGGTCACTAAGAAAATAGTTTTCAAAAACAATGGAGTATCCCAACTAACATCAGACAGTTTAAAAGAATACAGTCGATATTTTTAAAGGCATGATGAAATCTCGGAAAAGTTGTGTCAAAATATGCACCGCAGAAGGCTGGAGAGATGGCTCAGCCGTTATGAGCACTGGCTGCTCTTTCAGAGGACCCAGGTTCAATTCCCAGTACCCACATGGCAGCTCACAACTAGCTGTAACTCCAGATCTTGGTGATCTGAAACCCTCACACCAATGTATTTAAAATAAAACTAAGTAATTTTTTTTTTAAATGCACTGCAAAATTTAGTAATTCCTCACACAATCCCTGGGCCAGACTTGCCTGTGAATATTGGCATTGTCCCTTCCTGACTGGCTCTGCTGCCTGTTTAAGGCATGTTCCTTTCTTTGTGTCTGTATCCTGTGTGATGCTAGTACTATAATAAAGTATCATAAGCAGTCATTATTTTCCTGTTGTAATAACATTACACTCACACACACACACACACACACACACACACACACACAGAGTCACCCATGTATATCATAAAAATCTAGAAGGATAAATGCCAAACCTGTTAGAGCAGCTCACTTGAGAAGAGACAAGGGAATGTAAACACAGACTTTCACTTAGACCAGATATACCACTTTGAATCTTTAGATGAAAGCACATTGAATCATCTGTATTTGACCAGCTAGTCCTACTGCACTTACTGTCTTCCACGATGGTACTAAGTAAGGGGGTAAGTGTATGTATGTGACTGTGGCTAGGGTGGCACTAGGCTGAGACAAGTTAACAGGGGACAGCAGCATCACTCTCAGCACCTCTTATGAACAAAGAAAGGCACTGAGGAGATGGTAGAGCTGGCAAAGTTCTTCCCCTCCAAGCATGCAAACCAACAGTTGGAATCCTCAGGACCTACATAAAAAGCAGGCACAGCAGCAAGCACCTACAATCCTAGTGTTGGGGAGGCAGAGAAAGGAGGGGCCCCAGAGCTCACCGGCAGCCAGTCTAGGGAACTTGGTAAGATTCAGGCTAAATGAGAGATTCTATCTCAAATAAAGTCAAATGTAATCAAGGAAAATGTCCAACATCAACCTCCAGCCTACACAAACACAGTGCCAAAACACACAAAAAAATAATGAATAAATAAATAAAGAGTACAATGAAAAATGCAGATGAAGGGTCTAGAGAGATGGACAGCTGTAAAGAGCACTGGCTGCTTGCCCTTTCAGAGGACCAGGGTACAATTCCAATCACCCACATGGGGGCTAACAACTTTGTAATTCTGGTTCCAAGGGAACTCAACACTCTTCTTGGCCTCTATGGGCACTGCACACACACACGGTGCACAGACACACATGCACGCACACACACATGTACATTCAATAATTAAAGAGAAAGAGGACAAATGAGTTTAGGCCAGAGGGATGGCTCAGCAGTAAGAGTGCATACTGTTCTTCCAGAGAACACCTGAGATTGGCTGCCACCTCACAACTGCATGTAACATCAGCTCCATGAGGATTAGATGTCTCTGGTCTCCACAGGTACCTGCACTCAGGTACACACAACCCACACACAGACACGTAACAAACATAATTAAAACTAGTATATATAAATATTTTAAAAGAAAGTGAATCTTAAATCTTAGAAATTAAAAATGAGAGCCAAGTGACTACAAGTAAAATGATCTGGTTAATCAGAACCCAAAATTTATGTTTTACAAGGGACAAATATTCAGGCCAGTAAATATGGAAGAAATACTTAAAAGTCATTTTCACTCCAGAATATTTGGGGGGAGAAGGATCCAGGAAAAAGTCAAGAAGAAAAATAAAACAAGAAAAACTTTCAGAGCTGAATAAATTAAGAACTACTGAATACTGAAAATCAAAACAAGCAAAATAAAATGTTGATATTCAGCATATCATGAGAAGATTTCATAAGCCCAGTAAGGGAAGACTAAGAACTTCCAAAAGTTTGAAGTAACACTTAAACTGACATTGGACTTGTCATCAGCAATAGTAAACACTAAGAGAAAACAGCCCTCTCAAAGTTCAAGGGGAAGGGGTTGTTTGTTTGTTTTTCCTGGGAACAACCTAAACTAGCAATTAACAAGGATAGAGAAATAAAGATGCTACTTCTAAGCAAAGACTGAAAAAAAAATGGATTAAAATAATTATATCAAAATATATTACAAGCACAAAATGGCAAAAAAAATCTAAGAACAAAATCAGATAAAGGAAACTGCAATATTTCAAATAACAAATTAGCTCATAGGCAAGATGAAATAAGGCAGATTCATCTCTGAAATAAATATTCAGAACTACAATTAAATCCTAAAGTTCACAGGGTAGGGACGAACTATGCAGAAGAGATGAAGACACCAGTAAGCCAGAGAACATCACTGGGGAAAATGACACACAGAGCTGCATTTCAAGTTATTAAAAAATCATCATACAGGTATTCCACCTGAGAGATATGTCTTGTAATAAAGCCACATAGAAACTATGAAAACTAGGAATAAAAAAAATTACATGCTAGCCAAATGCAGAGCCAAAATTAGAGAACCATATAGATAAATGCTATGTATAACCTATTTCAAAGATTCAAAGTGAAGGTCAAGTAAAGCAGCCAAGGGGTTCACCCTAATGGGGGAGGTGCAAGCCACTGCACCTGGCTGTGTCAGACACACTCAATGATGTATGGACTCCAAATCACACGAGCAAGACAGAAGTTCAGGAGGAAACAGTCCAGCCACAAGCAGAGACACACACACTTCCTCCTAAAATCTATAGATGCAATAAATAGTGAGTCTTTTTATTAACAACCTAGGACGCGAGGGAAATATAAGAATCATATACCAATGCAGCCAAACTGTAAAATTATTACAAATATACCCAACAAATATAGTGACCTCACATGTGGCAATAAAATTTTCATAAATTCAATAACAAAAAAATCCAGACATAATAAAATTATATATGCCGGCAGAATAAGAAGATTATTATCTCTAAAATTTAAAAATAACTCAGATTAAGAAGGCAATTTGTAAAAAAAAATAACAGCAAAGCACTAACAGAATATATTGTAAGTAATTCTACTAAACTAGTCTTGAAAAACTTGATATTCTTGGGCATTCAGAAGGCAGCAGCAGATGGATCTCTGAGTTCAAAACCAGCCTGTTCTACAGAGTGAGTTGCAGGACAGTCAGGGCTATGTAGAGAGACCTGTTCTCTAAATGAACAAATAAATAAGTGAATGAATAAAACGTAACGTATGTTATCGGTGGGCTTAATAAAGACTCTACGTCACTAGTTGACAAGGTCAGTTTCTTTAAAAAAAAAAAAAAAGGAAAGTCTTAGTTGTACTAATTCAAAAATGTTAGTGCATTTAATTGTACCTACCAAAAGACACTAATAAAGCTAGACAGGTACACTGCCAAATCAATACAACAAAAGCAGAAACCAAGAAAGAAACTCAAACAGGACTGTCAGATAGTGAAAAGATAAAGGAGGGAAATTTAGCAAGCAAGATTCAGAGACAGCATAAAAATAATAGAAATATGAAAGACACAAATGTTAAGAAAACCTACTTGTCTCAAATATTCAAGTCAATTACAGATATCAATGGACACCAGAAAAGACTGAACAGCTTTAATTTATTATAACTCTGGGCTGGTAAGATGTCTCAGCGGGCAAAGGCTTTTCAGATCTCATGACCTAAATTCAATCCCCAAAACCCACATAAGTGAAAGTGAAAAGAAAACACTGACTCTCCAAAGTCGTCCTCTGACCTCTACACAAATAACGAAATAAATGTTAAAAACAGAATAATAAAATAAAAAAATAGCTAGACAGTGGTGGTGCACTCCTTTAATCCCAGCACTTGGGAGGCAGAGGCAGGCAGATCTCTGAGTCCAAGGCCCGCCTGGTCTACAGAGGGAGTTCCAGGACAGCCAAGACTACACAGAAAAACCTGACAGCCAAGACTACACAGAAAAACCTTGTCTCAAAAAAAACTAAATAAATAAACAAAATCTTCAACAGCACAAAATGGCTACCAAAAACGAAGTTAGACCACAGAACAGAGAAAGGAAGTCAAAGAGAAGGGGGCACACTTTTAGGGTAGTAGGTTTGTCTGGACATCAGAGACAGTCTTTTAGTACCTATAAAATAAAAATGAAGATGCCCATCCTAAAGAATGATCTGGAACAACATGTTGTATGAGAAGTAGTGAAAAATAAAGACTATTTAACCTAGGAAATACAGGGTATTTTAATGGCTTCAGGAATAGAGGCATGGGGCAGAGGTATGGCGAAAGTCAACTTTGTCTCCAAAATCACTCATCTGTGGCATGCCTGATGATAGGGACTACAGTGGAACTGTTTTCTAACCCTGTTGGCCATTAGAACGCTGACACAGACACAAGAGGATCCCTGCCAGGAAAGTAAGCTCCTGTGCAGAAAGCAATCTTCCAACTACTCCAATGTGGCTCAGCTCAGTTCCAAGATCTGCGGTTCTACAGTGTACTAAATAATTTTGTCTAAGAGGAAACAGAACAAAAACTCATACTTTTATCCCTCAAATTTTGCTTGGGTTTTGGTTTGGCTTTTTTTCATTCAGGGACTCACTCTGTAGCCCAGGCTGGCTTGAAACTGTTTGAGTTCAGAAGTCTCTTCTTTTCCTATATATAAATACTAGTCCGTTAACTACCTTCCCAGTCCAACAGCTTCCTAAAATATAACGGCTCAAAATACATGAGAACATTTCCTAAATGTTTCAGATGTCTTTGTCCGCTACACCAATAAAATTATGACCTTCTTCCCATCTAAGCTCAAAATTACTAAAAGCTGCTTTCTATTATCATTGTAATCATAGTGACTGAGTTACAACATATATGAAAACACAAATTTCTGTACTTTATAAAGACTTATACATTGAAACAATATGAATGAGCAAAACTGTCAAAAGACAACAGTCAATAGTCCACCTTGTGAAACATGGCCAAACTCTATCGTGACTAGCTCTTTCAATACATAATGTAGTAATAATGACCAGTTACCTTCCAGAAGCTAGAGAACTAGTAAACACCCCCCACCCCCAAAGAACATTCTAAAGCTGCAGGGGAAAGCCTAGTGTTTATCTTCTAGAGAAGAAGACAAAGAAGACAATGGCCTACTGTAGCGTTTTGTCCTCTATTTCCCTTAGCTGACATCACTACTTTGCACTTTATCCTACTTAGACCTATTCCCCAAACATAATGATATAAATTTGAAACATCCAATCTCTGGCCATGACATTAATAAACACACATGTGCATTTCTCCACAGACATATACCTTTCTATCTTTACAGTAATTATAGAAAGCCTCTATTATACATACTTATTTTTATTTCAGTGGGATGTAGTATTTCAGGTACTAGAGTAACAACACCTGTGTACAACTAGCCAATTTACAAAATAAAGTGTTAGATGTATCAAAATTCTTAATTAACTCATGTTAAAATTGTGGTAAACTAAAGTATTTGGAAATGAAATGATTACAAATATGGAATGAAAAATGATCCTGTTATCTTTGTATAAACACCTATTATCTAACACATCATTAAGTCAAATGTGAATGCATAAGCAGTCTGATCTATAATGCTGAACTGTTAAATGTACACTAAAACTTCACAGTGAATTAAGGTAAGAGACTGTCCTTTCTCTTCATACACCAGTTGTGTTGGCTTAACTGACAACATGGTAACTAGCTATAATGAAGAAAGATCTAAAACTGATGCTTATGCAGTATGAATATATTATATATATGAGAAATAGCCACATGAAGCTCACTTCATTTACTAGTTAGTTTATTTCAATTCAAATGTGAAGGAATTTTGTAAGAATGGAAATGATGTCTCTTTAAAAAGAACAAATCCAACTATGTCTCTCAAAACCCTCCTGAATATTAATATTAATAATCTCCCAATCCTGTTATTACGAGAGCTAAAAACAAGCAAAGTCTGCCTAAAGGCAAAGAGACACATACAGTACCTGGGGTAGGGAGGTGGCACAGAAAAGTGACCTGAATCTCTTACCTGAGGGCAGCTGTAAAAAGACTTCCTCTTCATTTAAGGCAGTGGAAACTGGAAAATTTAGTGAGACTCCTAGGTTAGCCTTGAGTCTAAATTTATTTGATTCATACTCATCAAAAACAAAAACCAGGACTCTAATACAATAGTTGGCTACATATTACAATTCCTTTCAGGGTTTCACAGCTGTTGTGCGGTGTGTGCAGCAAACATCCATTAACCACAAAGCCAAAAACTGTCATTCAATCTATCAGTGATGCTCACACACCACCAGAGTTTATCTTCAAAATGACTGTTTCCAGTGCAAATGCCTAGAATCCAAACTCTTTGTGCTGCTTTTCCATGCTGTCAACTGTGGGTCTGCAGCAACTGCAGGCACTTAAGTACCTCCCACCTATCACCAATGGTATCAGCATGCAGTCTTACAGTTTTAAAAGGGCAGACTTACAGTTTAAAAAGCTCCTAGCTGCTCTCATACCCATGCTCACTGTCAACTTTGGAGATGTCATTACTGTAACACAAATGCTTCAACTTTGTTCTATCAATCAGCCCAAAGGCGAATTCTCACACATTCCAAAGAGGAAGTAAGTCCATGACACATATTATCTGCTGCCACTGCACAGCCAGACTGCAGTTCCAGCTAGCTGGCGCCAGTAACAACAACTGACATAAAGCAGCCCTTTCTTCCAGAGCAACTAAAGAGGAGGACTGGTGAGAAACCCCCCCATCGTTCTCCAACAGGCACTGTGGTTCTAGAAGACACTCAAATAGTGTCTATCCCAGCGACCCACTAAAATAATTCCATTCCAAGGAACAAAACAAAGGCAACTCTAACTTTTATGTAGCTAAAATTCAACTCCTGCCACATAAAACAATTTACTCCCCAAAGATTTGTTTAAAATCCTTAGCTTACTTGTTTCAGACTAGTAAATAAAATTTATCCCTACTTACTTTGAAAGTACAGATTACCTAAACTATAGTCAAATCCACAAACTAGTACCATATTCAAAATAATAAACTAATAAACTAAAAAGTACTTAAAATGCTAAGGGATTATCTCAACAAAATGTTATTATTTTTAGATTTATTTTTATTATTTTTAATTACCTGTATGTATGTTTGTTTGCATATAGGAATGTCCATGTAAATGCTAGACACACACACACACACACACACACACACACACACACACACACACACACACGAGATGTCTGAGATGTCAGATCTCTGGAATCTGATGCTGAAGGCATCCACCCAAAGTGGATGCTGGGAACTGGGCTCCTGTCCTCTGCAAGAGCTAGAAGAACTCTTAGCCACTGAACCATCTCCTAAGCCCACACTCTGTAATTTTAATCTTATTTTTGACTTACTGAAGTTAACCATTATATAATAATGAAACTCTTAAGTATGAACAAAGAAGTTACTGTTGTATAAACAGTAAATGGTGGCCCTCTGATATGCAGATGATTGTAAATGTTACCTGGGAGAGACAATCACTGAAAGGAAATGATAAATTCTTCTGAGACAACTTCACTGTCCTCTCGAGATCTGTCCACCTAGCTCATTCCATCCCAGCAGATGAAATGACAGCAAAAACAATGTAACTTCAGGATTAACCATAACTTCATACTGGGCGGGAGTGGGGGGCACAGGTCTGAACACCAAGCACTAGTTAAGTATCACATTCATCATAAAGCCTCAAGAACTGAAAAGTAGAAATTATCCAGGTTTTATAGTATCTTAGTCACCGTTCTATTACTATGAAGAGATATCATGACCAAAGAAACTCTTATGAACTACTATTTATCTCCATGAGCATTAGACTTAGTTCCATTAATTTGTTGTGCTTTTCTCCTCAAACTGTACATTTTGTATCTCTCTTTGTCTAGCTTGCTCCATTTCATACCAGATCTGTATAAGAGTGGCCACTAATAATCACACAACCCAGTCAATATTAAGCTGTCCTGAAATCTCCTCTGCAAGGGTCATTTATCCAAAACTTCAATTTAGCCTCAGGCAGATTTTTTCAGCCAGGGGCAGAAAGCAGCCACATTCTTTGCCAAAATCTCACAAGAATGGTCTCTAGGCCACTTACTAATACTCTTCCCCTCTGAAACCTCTGGAGTCCAATCTAGATTGCTCTCAGCACCATTGTCTTCCAGGCTCCCACTAGTACAGCCCATTAAACACTGCATAAAGCATTTAACCACTTTCCTAATCTAAAGTCCCAAAGTCTTCCATATTCCTCCAACAAGGAGCATAGTCAGGCCTGTCACAACAATACCCTGCTCCCTGGTATCAACTTCTGTCTTAGTCACTGTTTTACTGCTGTGAAGAGACACAGTGACCAAAGCAACTCCTAAAAAAGAAAGCATTTAATTGGGGGCTTGCTTAAAGTTTCAGAAGTTTAGTCCATTAGCATCACGGTGAGAAGCAGGCATGGCAGGCATGGTGCTAGAGAAGTAACTAAGAGCTACTTCCTGATTTACAGGCAGAGAGGAGAAGAGGGAAGCAGGTGGGACAGAGAGATAGACAGACAGAAAGACACACACACACACACACACACACACACACACACACACACACACACACAGAGGGCTTGGCATGAGCTTTTGAAACCTCAAAGTCCACCTACCTCTCCTCTCCTCTCTTCCTCCAACAAGGCCACACTTACTAATCCTTTCAAATAGTTCCCTTCTCTGGTGGCTGAAAATTCATCAACTATATGAACTAATGGGGACATCCTTATTCAAACTACCACATACAGTCTTTTTAATTTATTTACATTTGAATCCAGGTTGGCCTTTAACTATGTAGCAAAGGTTCTCAACCTGTGGGTTGTGACCCCTATAGGGGTCAACAAACTCTTTCACAGGGGTCACATATTAGATATTTATGATTCATAGTAGCAAAATTACAGTTATGAAGTAGCAATGAAAGTAATTTTGTGGTTGGGAGTCACTACAACATAAGGGACTGTATTAAGGGGGTCACAGCCTCAGGAAGGTTGAGAGCCACTGGGCTAGATCCTCCTACCTCAACTACCCAAAGGCTGGGGTCAGAGGTGTGACTCTGACTCCAGTCTCTACTTTTTCAGGGGTCTCCTCTCCCTCTTTGCACTTGGTTAAGCATCCAACTTTGAGTTTGGTCCAGCATAAAACATGGTGTAAATAATAAGCAATTAGTATTACTTTAATATCAAATGAGCTCATTAATCACTTGCAGTAGATTAATCAATAACAGTTCAACATTCCTGCTACTGGAAGTGCCAAAAACAGAAGGATGGAGATCTAACTCACAGCTTCTTAAGCCAATCACAGCAGACGACTGACATTTTAGTTCCAATACACTAGTGGATAAATATTTTTGTAATGTACAATAAAAAGAACTGTCTGAGAAGACATTAAAATAAAATGAACTTAACAATTGGCAAAAATCAGTTGCATAAAATTTTATCCCACTGATAAAAAATGTCTAGACCCTCTCACTTACAGCTTGTATGTTATGGCGAACCAAGACTGTACCCTATAACAAACAGTCCTTGCACAGAGCTCTTATCTACTCTACCAGCAAAGCCAGGATTCTTGCCTGATAATTTTTAAGACAGTCTTGCTAAGTTGTCTAAACTAGCCTCAGACTTAGACTCCTCTTACTCCAGACAGCTAACATGTACTTTCTAATTCTTTAATCATCTCTACTGGTCCAAGAATAGCACAAAGAGATGAAATGAGAACAACAACCTGAACAATAATAAACAGCACTAGCAGAAAGGACCTCTCCTGACATCTTTGTAGTGCTTCCCACTCTGATGCATCAACTTCATGTCGCACAAAGTAGCAATGCCAATCAGAACTCTTCACGGGCTGCATCTGGCTTACTTCAGAGGGGATGACGGATATCCTCAGGAAACTTAGAACTCTTCAGACAACTCTCAAATTCAATCCCTCCTCATTAAATTCACACTCTTGCGGTAGTGAACTAATGTGGTTCTCTGTAGTTCCAATAACAAACTATAGTGAATCAACAACCACCAAACAAACAAAAACCCACTTTGTGAAAGTTCTAACCTGAACTATTCAGGTTATCTGAACAGTAGTTCTGTTTTCTCCCCAGTCACTTTCTTTGGGCAGTGTGGGAATAGAGAAAACCAGGGAAGTCTATCTCTGTACAAGTCAGCCACCTTTTCCTTCTTTACTAGTTTCACTTTTAGCTTGAAATCTGGTTCCAAAACAGAGTACTTTCCTTGAGTTAACTGTCATTTTATGAATGTCGAGAAGCTGCTAGGCATGGTGGCATATGCCTGTAATCCAGCTCTCAGCAGGTTGAGGCAGGAAGAGTTTGGACCAGCCTGGGCTACACAGTAAGAAGATCAACCCCCCCCCCTCCAAAAAAAATAAAGCTGGACTGACATTCGGGAAAACCTGTATTCAAATTCTCACCAGCCAGAAAGGTAATTTACCAGTTCATGCACCAGCAAATCAATTTTCACAGCTGACGCAATGCTGTTAACTAATAAATGTAAAGAGAGGCATTTTCAAAGTTAAGTTTATATTGGCTTCCAATATTATCTGTGCAAGAAAAGTATTTTATCAGAAAATATTTTCAACTAAGAAAACTTCCTACTAGAAAACTCATAAAGTGTTAAAATTATTCAATTTTTGGTAGAAACTTTTTTTTTTTTTTTTTTTTTTTTGGTTTTTCGAGACAGGGTTTCTCTGTGTAGCTTTGCGCCTTTCCTGGAACTCGCTTTGGAGACCAGGCTGGCCTCGAACTCACAGAGATCCGCCTGGCTCTGCCTCCCGAGTGCTGGGATTAAAGGCGTGCGCCACCACCGCCCGACCGGTAGAAACTTTTGATAAAATGTTACTTTATACTTTTGTGCAGCAAGCAGTACATCAATTTAATGTTTTCTTACTCTATGCCACCAAGACTGGTTGGCGCCGATGATGTCTTTAACATAAGTGACACCATTAATAAACAGAAGAAAACCTCAAGGTCCCTTTATACATTTCTAGTTGAGTATTTTAATCTTCTCACTCTGACTCTTAAGCTGATGTCACTAAATCTATTAGGTACCACAGTACTCTAACACTGGGGGAAAAAAACAGAACAGAGATTGGAGAAATGGCTCAGTGGTTAAGAGCACTGACTGCTCTTCCAGAGGACCCAGGTTCAATTCCTAGCACCCACATGGCAGCTAACAACCATCTTTAACTCCAGGTCCAGGGGAAACAATGTCCTCTTCTGGCATCCGTGAGCACTGCACACACATGATGTACAGACATACATGTAGGCAAAACACCCATACACATAAAATAAAAATAACCTCAAAAAATTTTAATTAGAAAAAACATGCTATCAAAGGTACCACATTTTGTAAAGAATACACTTCTTTTACATATGTTAGGTCTCCCTAGGTTGGGTAGAGTAGACTAGATTTTATTTATGTTTATTTTCTTCTGGGTTAGAAACTGTATTTTAGATATTTTAAGCTATCAACACTCCCACTAATTGAGTACAAAAAGGATTATAAGGGAACTCCTGCGAGAAGCAAAATAATATAATGAAGAGGACGGAGCATCTGAGAGACCTGTCTACTCAAAGTATATTACTGGGAAGAAATACAGGCATACCATTACCCCATCTAACATTTAAGAGGCAAGACGTGGATTTTTAGTAAAATTTCATGTTAGATGTTAACTAGAAAAATGGGCAGTAGTTCACGGATAAAAATAAGTCTAACAGCTGTCACTGTGGCCACTGAAAGAAAACTGTTCCTAAGGTCCTCCTTTGCAATATATTTGGAAGACTCAGCCAGACTACAACTGAACCATTTATCCTACACTTCCAATTCTGTAATAACAACATTCGATTCAGACTTTACTTACAAATATACTGCATCACGGATTATATAAGAAATTCCCCATCCTTTCCTAAGATACGCTGATCTAGTGACACATGACAGACAAGGTGACATTTGAGAATAATAAACTGAAGAAACAGAGTGAGCAAGTTAGATCAGAAAAAGAAAGCCAAAAGGGAACTTATATTTAAGTGTGGAATCTTGAGTCAATGAACTTTCTACCACCCTGACATTTCCTTTTGAGAATTATACTAATTTTTTGAAAACAGCTTATGAAAAGGGGTAAACAATAAGGAGGAGAAAAAAGAATAGATAATATATGGCCTCACGAATTCAGTTCCCAGCCAGGCAGTGGTGGTGCACGCCTTTAATCCCAGCACTTGGGAGGCAGAGGCAGGTGGATCTCTGTGAGTTCGAGGCTAGTCTGGTCTACAGAGTGAATTCCAGGACAGCCAGGGCTACATACAGAGAAACCCTGTCTCAAAAAACCAAAAGAAAAGAATTCAGTTCCCAGAATATGTATCATGCCCAATTATCCAGCATAATGCATCACAGAAAATTTGAAAACTGCCACCAACCCAAAATAATCCAAACTCTACTTTATGTTTATAATCTATAAAAATGGAAAACGGCAACAAAAAAAATAGCAATAATAGCCCAAGTAACGACAGAATTTAGAATTTCCCCATGCAAAACTGATAAGTATGAGAGTAAATTCTACACTCAGCAACAGAAGGCAAAAAATGTGAATGCCAACATAAACTGCTCAATAATTTCAACCTAATCAGTTTTCCTCCACATTAAAGACCAAGTGGCTATCTTCTACAATTTTTTTCAAACCTACATTTTTAGGTACTGTACTCTCCCCTCCCCCCATCCTTCCACCAAGACACTGAACTTCTACTCAGACCGGAGGAGGAGTGACCGAGGCTGAGTAGTTCATTCTCCTGTCGTGCTGCTGAGCACGACCTTACACAAAGGAGGAGCAGACTCTCCAACACATACCAATTTTTCTTGTTTCTGTTGTTGGGGCAAATTCACATGACTGGATGATTTATATAAATTATTCAAATTATGATGAGTCATCATTTTAGTTGAGATTAGATTACAAAAAAAAAGCTACCTATTTTATTTTTAAAAAAAATAACCAAGAGGAGGTACAAATTTAAGTTTGTGACAGGGCAGCAATTTTCAACTATTAATAAGTAGCAGATCTAATGTTGTAGTCTAAACCTTTAAGAAAATCAAAAAAGGAAAAAAGGTAGATGCATTTAAGGATACATTTCAAACAGAATCCCATAGTGCAGTAAAGGCTGAGTTCTACAAATAAGTGAGCTAGATCTGGACACTAAGATAAACTTCTCAAGGTCCCATGTGATCTCATTTCAAAGTTTTGTTATAGATAATAGCTAATTTATTAAATACAATTATGACAAGTAAATTTTATAAATCCATACTATAAAATAAGTATAAAATAAAACTCCATGTGTAACCTTTTAATGTGTTGGGGCCTCCCCTAAGAATTTAATTTGCAAAAATTTAATTTGCTGTTTTAAAAGTTATTCTAGAGCCAGACATGGTGGTACTTGCCTATGATTCTGGGGGGCTGAAGCAGGAGGATTCCAAGTTCAAGGTTAGCCCAAGCTACAGAACAAATGTTCAAAGGCCAGCTTATATCACGAGATCCTTTTTTAAAAAAGTAAATGTGGGGGGGGGGGGGGTGTCAAAAAGAGTAAAAACTTAAAAAATGGAAAATAAAAGCCCCTCTATTCAGAATATTCAGAACTAATTGTTGTCTATTGTATTAGTCAAGACTATATTTAAAATATTCTATTGTCACAGTTACAGGAGTATACCATACCATTCAGAAAATAATTCAGTAACTACTAACAACTTAAGAGCCACTTAAAATGTAACTATTCTCCTACCTGAATGATGTGATTAAATTCCATTCAATCTTTTGGAATACATGGCAGCATGTATGCCTGGGAGCCTAGCACTGGAGGGGCAGAGGCTGGAGGTCAAGAGCCCAAGGCAAGCCCTAGCTACTTAGCAAGCTAGAGGCAACACCGGACCACACTGAGACCATGTCTCGAAAAAGAAAGAAAAAAATTATTCTCCTAACTTGCTAGGTAACCATGAAATTGTATGCTACAGTAGTTCAGCAAGCATTTCTGCTTTATAATGATAAAAAACCTTCTTTAAATTTACAATCCTTTTAAGTGTTAAGTTTTAAATGTACATAATAATGTCAGTTAATAAAACATCATTTATTCCAGTTCTCTAGTTATCAGTCTGCACTAAATTTTAAAAAGAAAAAGGTATGAGGTGTATATGTAAAATTATTCTGAAATTTAAAATCTTAATTCCAATGTCAATTCAAACAAAATATAAGGAAAAAGTGAGACACTATAAATATATATTAATTATAAAATAAAAAAGGCAACATGTGAGAAAGCACTGAAGCATATAATAAAAAATGGAAAGACAATATTTTTTCTATGATTTATATAGCAAATTAGCATTCTTTTTATAAAGCTACCAAACAATAACTCATTTTTTAAAAGCAAAAAATCATATTCTTTCCAAACAAAGCTGATTTATGGCTTCTTAAAAAATACTCAATTAATATATTGTTTGAATTTCTGCAAATATCTAATGAATTAAGTAGCCAATACACAAGAAGTATTAAGTTACTCCTGTGTTAGAAAAGCACTACTGTGGTGATCCAATGTTCTGGCGAGGACAACAAAATGGTGAGAAATCACAGGAATTTAACCTTTGACCTCACCATTCTAATATATTGTTTCTGTAATATAGGTTTACAGCTCTTAGAAAACATTTCAACTTCTTCACACGCAAATTCTCTTTCCTATACAAAGCTGGTTATAGTCAAATGTTTTCTAATTGTAATGTTTAAAGATAAAATCTTACTGGCTCTTACCTCAGCTCCTGGTGCATGTGACAAGTCTCTTCACTGCATAGTTGCTGCCTAAGCAGCCTCACAGATTGGGTTAGCAGCCATTTTGAGACAGCTGCACAGTCTCAGTTGCACAAAAGTGTAATTAAGATGGCTGCAACGTGCACTCAAGAACTCACACAGTGAAAACTCAGCCATGTAGCAAAGAAAGCCCCTCCCACTTTGTCAGCCTGCAGGAAACTGAAACACAAACAGCTAATGCATATACTGCAACAAACAATGCAGCTACTTAGCACACAGAAAAAGAAAACAGAAGGCAACAAGCCAGTTTTGCAACAAAATGCCTGTGAATCCGGTCTTGCAACAGTTTGGGCACATTCCGATCCAAACAACTTGAAATCCATGCCACGTATTAGCAGTAACAGAGATAGAGCCAGATCACACAGAGCAAACACTAGGGAATTCGCCTGAAAGAAAGACTCCATTTCAGTCCAGAAAAAAAGGGGAAGGAAAGTCAAACCCCTCAAAACCCAGCTCAAGACCCTTCTTTTTTTTCTCTTACTTTTTCTTCTTTACCTTTAATATAATACATCCATCAAAAGAAGAGTGTCAAACTTGTTTAATCTTATATTCATTTGATCAAGTTAATTTTAATTTTAAAAGCTAATTAAAAATTTCCCCACAGAATCTAAGCTTCAGAAGTGCTCAATCTAGCAGAATGGTTAGAGTTTACAATCACATTTTTCAATTTTAACAGTGGTGTCTTAAAACTAAGGTGGCAACAAAAGTTAATTTAGTAATTTCTCATAAAATCAAACATTTCTTCTTTTTGTAGTCCAAGTGTTACAAATACGTTCTCAGGTGACAGAGCTCATCACTTCAACACTAGGAAAAAGTCCATGAAGAATGCAGACTCTCTGGGAAGGACAAAGAGAGGACCCAAGGGCACGAGCCAGTCTGGAAGAGGGACTGAGCCAAATGTGAGACCAGGGCAGCAGGAGTGGGTACACTCCGCGACACTCTGGCTGCAGCAGCAGCAGCAGCAGAACAGGCAGAAGGCAGGAAAGCAGGAAGGCAGGCATACAAAGGACCTCTTCTGCTTCCGCCCCCATCAGCCATGGAGTTAGCTTCTGGCATTCTTTGGATACAGTCCTCTGAGTTAGTTTCCTGTGCTGTCTAAATGCTGGTACGCATTACAACCCTTTAAGGGTAGAAGAGAGGTGACAGAAATACAACTAGAGGACAATTGGCCTCATGAGATGACAAATCATTAGGTTCATTATCTCATTCTATTTCTCTATAGATTTGAAATATTCCATAAAATTCTTCTAATTACTCGGCCTTGAAAGAAGTCTTTATCCAATTTTCCATAAGTTGGACTGGATAATATCTTTGAAAACTGCCTTAAGTGCAGAAAACAAGAGAAACATTACACATGATCCAAGCTATATCAAATTACAGCCTGGGGCTCAAGCTTGGGCCTTCAGCATGCTAAGGAAGTGCTCCATACCACTGAAATACACCGCCAACCCTTGTTTTGTAGTTTTTGAGACAGTGTCCTACTATGTAACCAAAACTCTGTATTCCCTGTATGCTCAAACTGCCCTCAGACTTGTAATCCTCCTGCATCTATCCCTAGAATGCTAGGATTATAGGTGTTTGTGCCACCATACCTGGCCGAGCCATAACATCTCTTAGGCTATTGTGGCTGAGGGTGGCTTCATCTATTCAGTAAAAGGAAGATGTTAGTAAACTGAAATGTTTGGAATAGACATGATTACTGTAAAACTGGGATGTAAATCTACTGGGGCCAGGCATTACAAATAACCAAAATATAGTTATCTGGTAAATTTTAGATGCTTTCTCAATTGTTACTCTGCTCCTAATGGCAGGTTTTATCACCAATCTGTGATAACTAAAACAGGCCCAGAGATTAAACAACAGTTAAAAATTAATAAAAGCTGAATGAAATATAACTCAGACTACACTCAGCTTCAATGTGTAAAGCTTCACCCAGCCCTTTCAGACACTGGGTCTCTTGGTCGGATAAAAACAGGAAAGGAAAATGAAGGCTGTTGTTACAGTAACTGGTGTCACTGTCTCCATCTTTCATTATGTGTCTCAAAAAAACAGCCTCGTTCACCACATAAATTAAGTCTGGATTCACCTTTATGTTTGCTTGAGACAGAGTCCCACTCTTTAGGCCTAGATTAGCCTTAAATTTATGTCATTCCTCCTGCCTCAGCCTTCCAAAGTCCTGGAATAAGAGGCATGGGCCAGAACACCCACCATTCATTAACTATCACTCACAGTCCTCTCCTTAACCCCCTTCCTCCTTACTATGTCCATCATCTACACCTGGAACAACTGCTCTCAAGAGCTTCGATTCCTATCTTTGCTGCATTCACCACACTTCAATACTTCTCTCTTCTAGATCATGTAAGATTAGAAACTGCATCTGCTCGTCTCCCATTCTGTTTAATAGTATAAAACTATCTCAACAGACAGTAAGTTGAGATTCTCATTATTTTGTTTCTGACACTCAGGAAATCTCAGGAAAGTGTGCATTTTCTGGTAGGGTCTCTTTTCTCCCTAATTTTTTCCTACAAGACTGCAGTTTCAGAGTCCAATGCAGTAAAGATGCCTTTTGTAGAGTACATTCCAGTTTTTAGGTGTTTGACGGGGACTACTGTTTGTACACAATAGCTGAGCTCTGAAACAGCTAAAGAAGTAGATTGTTTGCTTTTGTTTCAAACGTGCGCGCACGCGCACGCACACACACACACACACACACACACACACACACACACACACACACACACACACACGAGAGCACATATGGGAACACACATGCACACTGCTCAGACAGCAGAGGACAACTTGCAGGAGTTGGTTCTCTCCTTCCACAGTGAATTTCAGGGACAGACCTCAGGTCAGGCTTGTGCAGCACCCTGAGCCATCTTCCAGGCTGGTTTTGTTTCTTAATTAGAATATAATGTAACAGATTTCATTATAATATTTCCACATATAACTTAATTATTTGTTTTAAAATTCTGTTAATATTTCTAAGTCCAACACAGATATAACTTAATGTCATAAATTACCTTTTAGGAAATTTTAGATAAGATCATTTATAAAAAGCCACATCATTTATTTGAAAAAAAAATAAATGATTTGGAAAAAACATTTTAACATTAGGTAAATAGTTCTATGACAATCTCACATTTAATCTCCTCCAATGAGAAACTAGCATGCTTTGGAACATTCTTCTCTGGGCTACCAAGTGAGTTCCAGGAGAGGCGCAAAGCTATACAGAGAAACCCTGTCTCGAAAAACCAAAAAAAAAAAAAAAGGAACATTCTTCTCAATCATCATTACAATGAAGCAGCCATATCCTACGCTCCCAGGATGTCTCGGAATGCCAGTCTAATGCATTTGTAAATGATAAAGTCATGTCGCAATGTCAGAGTCTAGACATCCCTGAGAATAAGTGTTACACTCACCACCTTTTATGTCCAGAGAATATAATCATTTGCCAAGAATTACAAAAGTAGTAATGAGGGAGAGAATTAAAAGAATTCACTTGAGTCAACTATTGTATTTTTTTGTTTACCACATTAGTGGAATAACAATGCATGTGTAAATTATTGAAAACTACTTAAAGTCTTACTGTGTTTTGGTAGACTGTTCCATTTACTTAGTTATGACACGCTACACAAATTATTGTTAATGTCATATTGGGGGGGGAGGAACATAAAAGGATACTAAGGTACAAACTAGATCTTCACTAGCTTTTCTGGGTTCTACCTCAAAAAGGGTAACTTTTTCTTTTCTCTGTTTTACTTCTTAGATTACTGGCCAATTCCTAAACCTGCTTGCCCTTTTCTGGACACCCTGACCCTCCCTTGCAACAATTACAGAACTCCACAGCTCAGTCTGCTTGCTTTCTGGAACTGCAACTCCAAAGGCATGCATCTCCCTTCCCCCTCTTCTCCTTGGAGGCAACTTGGGGGGGGGGGGGGGGTATCTTTGGCCACCAAGCTTGACAACCTGTGTTTAAATCCTGGGACCCACATAGTAGAAGGTGAGAATCAATTCCCTCAAGTATTTCTATGACCTCCACATGCAAAGAAATGCATGATCCACACTACAAAACAGAATAAACTTGTAATTTTTTAAAAAAAATTAAGATACAAACTGAAAACACCTCACTTCTCCACATCTCATTAAGTCTAGATGCCCTTATCAAACACAGCCCAGTGAACAGCTTTCCATAAACATAGCAAAGGTCTGAAAATAAGATTCCCCAATTAAAATGATAGTTCAAGGGTCAGCAATGTAGTTTTGTAAGAGGGCTTGTGTAGCTTTTACAAGGTGTTGAATTCCAACCCCAGCAACAACAAAAGTTTAAATCTATCTAAATTTAGATATTTCAATTGACCTACCACATCATATTATGCAGTAAGCCCAGAAAAAGAAACCCAACTAAGCCTTTAACATGGAAGACAGAAAGCAAAAGCCAAAAATACTGAGCAAATCATTATGCATCAAGAAGAAAACTTCAAAACCTACTATTATATGGAGGAAAACGTTGCACTTTTAAGACCAGAACAGAATAGTACAGGCAGGAAATGAAAAAGAAGTTAATATAAGAAATAAAAAAATTCAATAAAACTATCTGATGAAATTGAAGAAAACTGCTTCAGCAGAAGACAATTTATAGAAAGAAAATGGAGTTACTATACATAAATTATCAATACAAAATTATCTATACAAAAAAAATCTATATAAAAATTCAAAATGAAAGAGCAGAATGGCAGAAGATCTCACCAATGAAATCATTGAAGAAAGTGCTCCAGGATATGGTTCACCAGTGAGTACCTGCTTCCTATGTACAATCTTTCATTGCAAAACAAAGGAAAATGACTTCAGATTAGAGTTCTATACCCAGCCAAACTATCAATCAAACATTAAAATACTGAATGATATTTTTCTGATATCAATTATCTTTAAAAAACAAAAACATCTCATATATCCTGTCTAAAAAGGAAATAGTACATAATAGTTTCCTCCTCCTCAGAGACAAAGTCAATCAAAATAATGGCATATGGAAAACAAGGGTCCTATAGAAAAGGAAGCCTCCATAATAGTGAACAGAAGCATTAAGATTACAGCTGCATACAAGAGAGGCCAAAGAGGCAGTTGCAGGGGTGGGGCAGCCTGGGAAAGTCACCAGTCAGCAGTACCATGGTGGGAACCACAGCCCGGGAATCTCCCAGGCCTTCATCCATTAACTGATGGAAGCAGATGCAGCAAAGCATCCACAGCCAAGCACCAGGTCGAGCTCTGGGAGTCCAGTTGAAGAGAAGGAAGAGGGATTATATGAGCAAGGGGGGGTGGGGGTTAGGGCCAAGATCATGATGAGGAAATCTGCAGAGACAATTGAACCAAGTTCGTGGGAACTCACAAACTTTAGACTGACAGCTGCGGAGCCTGCACGGGACCAGACTAGGCCCCTCGGCATACGGGAGACAGTTGTGTAGTTTCGTCTGTTTGAGGGGCCCCTGGCAGTGGGATCAGGATCTATTCCTGGTGCATGAGCTGGCTTTTTGGAGCCCATTACCTATGGTGGGATGCCTTGCTCAGCCTTGTGGAGGGGGGAGGGGCTTGGTCCTGCCTCAACTGAATGTACCAGGCTTGGCCGACTGCCCATGGGAGGTCTTACCCTTTTGGAGGGGATGAGGGTGTGGGGTGGGGGGATGAGAGGGGGGTCTGTGGTTGGTATATAAAATGAATTAAAATTTTCTTAAAAAAAAAAAAGAGAAGTCAAAGAGAGTCATTGTGACATAAAGGAGTTATTACCCTCATGAATCAACATCTGTATCTAGGAATTAGGTCAGGACTTTTCATGGCAGTATTAATACAAAGCAGACAACTTTGTGAAAGCAGTATTTAATATTGATAAATTTATTCAGAAAGTCCTTACAGATAAGCTAAATTATCAGAGATATTTTAAGAGTAGCTCTGTAGAAAAAATACTGCTCAAAGTGATTAAACACTGCATAAGGTATGATTCTTTGTTGTTGTTGTTGTTGTTGTTTATTTAGGACGGGGGCAGAAGCTACAAGTTGTGTGTGGAGGTCAGAGGGCAACCTGCAAGGACTCAATTCTTTCCTTCCACTTTGTGAGTCCCAGGAACTGAACTCAGGTGATAATGCTTGGCAGCAATCAGCTTTACCCACTGGGCTACATCACAGACCATCTCTTACTTTTTATAAATCAGTGTGTATGTTTTCAGTAAGAGGCTTACATTGGTCACACAGTGGTGAACACAGTTACCTTCAATGACAATATGCTTTCTGGACCAGCAAGACAGCTTAGCAATGGGACGTGCCACAAAGACAAGACCTGAGTTCAATCCCCAGAATTCAAAATGAAAGGAGAGAACCTTCTTGAAAGTTGTCCTGACTTCCACATGCCCTGCGTGCTCAGGCACATACTTTTTTTTTTTTAATTTTTAAAGACTCTACTTTCCTATGTGTAACCATAACCACACTCAAGTGTGACATTTAAAAACAGACCTCACGTTTAGTATGACAGCGAACAAGGAAAATCTATCAAGTGGACCGATGACTCCTCAGAAGAAACCAATTTACTATCTCTTCTGCAAGTCATATGTTCGGAGCTTCAATAAAACAAAGAACGCACAAATTCCTAACCGTCCACATGATTCTCAATCATGTATTTATCAACAGCTGATAAAGTCTAACACTTCATAAAGTATCTGGCCAGAAGTGGATATCTCATCAGAACTAAGTAAATTACTAAGTGTCTGGCACAGTAGCACATGCCTGTAATCCCAGCATGTGGGAGATAAAGGCAGGGAGGGGCGGATCAGGAGTTCAAGATCATCCTCCATTCTCCCCCATGTAATGTGGGTCAGCTTAACCTATATGAGAACTCATTTCAAATTATCAAAAAGTAAAAAGAATCAGAAAATTCAGTAAACACGCAATAGTTAAATCTATATCTTATGGTCGGGGCCTGCTTAGAAGTGCGGATATGAAAGAAACAGGATTATATTCTTTTGCCTCAAGAATCACTATCCAGCCTGGTATGGTAGCTCTCAGCATGGAAGGCTGAGGCAGGAAGACTGCTGTGAGTTAGTCAGCCTGGGCTACAGTATGAGCGCCTGCCACAAAAACAAACTAAATTGCACTCAGCTTCAGCTCAGTCTCCCAAGAACCAAAACTGGAAGGGAGTGAGTTACCAAGCTAACCCTGCCTTAGTTTTGGTTGAGCATGTCCAGCAAGTCTAGAACTGAGAGGAAAGGTGAGTGGAGAAAAGGCAAGCTCTG
This sequence comes from Peromyscus eremicus, assembly GCF_949786415.1. NCBI lineage: Eukaryota > Metazoa > Chordata > Mammalia > Rodentia > Cricetidae > Peromyscus > Peromyscus eremicus. The sequence goes on along the minus strand of NC_081418.1, from coordinate 144,494,656 downwards.
CACCCTGAGCTTTTGTAAACAGTGGAGGAGATGGGGTAATCCTGCAGGGATCCAGTCCCTAAAATACATTATTCCATCCCTAACTTTGGTAATGACAACTAGATGCTGTTGAAATCAATGTGAGCATCTCTACAAATAAGATTACTATTGGAAAAAAATCTGCTTGTCCAACATGAAGAGGTGCACTGTAAATCTAGTGACCTTAATAATCATGTGGTTTATTTAGTTTTTATTTAATCAGTCCAAAAACCAGATTCACACACACAAATTTGCAAATAATTTTTCTAAATGTTTAGATTTGTTTATTAGAGTATATTATCAAATAATTTTTTTCTAAATGACTTTTCAAATACATTTAAATTCTAGCTGTAGTGTCATTATTGTCCATAAAGATTCTTAAAATTTATTACGTGTGTCTATGATGTGTGTGGAGTGACCACATGCCACAACACACATATATAGGTCAGGTAACAACTTGGAGTCAGTTAACTCCATCCAACTTTAAGTGAAATAATAATACACAAATAATTGCATCCTTCCATCTTGTCTTCAAATCTTTACATATATTTATTTTTTCTTTTTTCTCCAGAGTTGTATTTTAGGATCTTAGGTGAGCAAAGGTAGAGAAAATGTAGCATGAGGGTGATGAACTTGTAGCCAGCCTGAGCTATACCATGACCTTATCTCAAGAAAATAAACAAAGCCTGCCCTTTAATCCCAGCCCTCAGGAAGCAGGGAGAACGGCTCTCTGAGAATTTAAAGCTAACCTGGGCTACACCTAACAAGTTCCAGGCCAGCCAGGACTACACATTAAGATTATCTCAAAAACAAAACAGCAGCAACAACAACAAAACAAAAACCGAAAGAAAAACAATAAACAGAAGAGATTAGCGGATGCAGCTCAACTGGCAGAGAGTGCTTGCCTCACAGGCAGGAAGCCCTGTGTTCCAGCTCCAGGACACCATGGCACAGGACTGTGACACCAGCACTTGGAAGGGGGAAGGAGAGAGGGCAGGGCGAGAGAAAAGAAAGGAAAAAGGAAGGGAGAAGAAATGAACAGAGGAAAATAAAGCAGGGGAGAAAGGAAAAAAGTAAAAGAATAAAATGATAAATTTTCGTTTCTAACACTTCAACGGTGACTCTCCTGTTGAGAAGCCAACCTTTGTCCTACTCACAAGCCCTTCTAGGGCACCTCTGTCACAGGTTAAGGAAATAAATGCTATAATCCACCAGAAAGCGACAATTTCTCATCCAAGGTCGAAAGTAACATAAAAAAAGCAAAATACCTAAATTTTTCTAAGTAAACTTCCTTGAAAAAGACCCAAAAGCAGACAGGAGTAAATGCCTAACAAAATTATCTTAATGCTTAGTATCTGTTTCCTAGGTTTATTTTCACAAAGCCAGGAAGATTTTACTGTGAGTTCTCTTGATTTCTTTTCTTCTTTTCATGCCTCCACATGTTCAATAAAATAATATCTGGGCAATAACCAGACTTTCAATATTAAAAACATAAAAAGTAAAATGTCACTATTATTTAAGCACTAATGTATGAGGCAGCACTTGGGAGGCAAAGACAGGAGGAACTCTGTGAGTTTGAGTCCAAACAACATAAAGAAATTTAATGAATGAATGGTATACAAAGTAGGGAGAACATAACAATTTGATGCTACCAAGAAAAGTAAAATTGTGTTTATATTTATTATGGGTGAAGGTTTGTTCCATCCTGGCCAAACATTGAGCTACATAACTTTTCAAAATTCCACCAATCAAAATAATAACAACAATGGTTTTAGGAAAATCCTTTCTTTTGAAACCTACTTTCGAGGCTCTGACTTCCAACTGGCTTACTTTGTTATCAACATGTCCCAAATCACAGAAACTTAGCCTTATGCCCTCTCGTAATCCATCCCTCTGACTATCACCACCCAGAAAACACTAAAATGAAACCTTGTTGGAAGATCATGGGGATCATAAGTTTTCCCAACCTTTCCTAAAAACAGTCCATTTTAGGAGTCTAGAAGTATACCCTATTCATGATTTTTAAGACTATGATTTAAAAATTCCTCAAATAAACTTACTGTATATAATTCTAGACAGAGTATTATTGTTTTAATTTAATAAAAAGAATCTAATGTTCATCTACAAAACCACACATTACCTAACACAACTGTGAAAACACGTTGTGGGTACTGCAATTAAATAGTATACAGCATTATTAAATATATTCATATAGTATTTTATATAGCATCTGGCTATAGAGTGTCTGGCCCTACAATGCCTTGCCAACTATGAGGACCTTTGTTCCAGCCCCAGTACCCACATGAGAACGTTGAATGTAGTTGTAACCCCACTACTGCAAAGTTCAAACAGGAGGATAACCAGACAGTCTACTAGCCAGACAGTCTAGTCTAATTGGTGAGCTCCAGTCTAATGAGAGACCCTCTCTCCAAGGAGGCAGATAACACTCCAGTGTCTGTGAGCATACACACACACACAATTTTAAAAATGAATGAAAGGAGAGCTGGAGAAATGAAGGACCTGAGTTCAAATCTCAGAGCCCAAGGAAAGAAAAGCAGACATGACAGCACATGTATCTGTAATCCCAGAGCTCTCACGGGAAGAGACAGAAGGGTGCCCAGACACTCACAGGTCACCTAGCCTGGTGTACACAATGCAAAGCAATTAAGACATCCTGCCCCAAACAAAGTAGGTAACAAGGACAGGCACCTGAGCCCTGTCCTCTAATCCTACTTCCTCACAGACACCGAGGCAGGAGTATACTCATACTCACATAAACCAAGACACAAGTATATGCATGCACATCATACTCAAAAATATTATTTTTAAATCATCATAAAGTTCTAGAAGAAAATGAAATGGATAAATTCATCTCGCAACACGTAATACTTTGTCTGCAGAGAAGCTCTGGAATAAATCATAAATTAAAGAGCAATGCTGCCAGGTATAGTGATGCAGGCCTTTAATTTTTTTTAACTAGCACTCAGGGAGGAGGAGGCAAGTGGATCCCTGTGAGTTCCAGGACAGTCTGATCAACATAGTGAGTTCCAGAACAGCCTGGGGCAGGCTGCACAGTGAGACCCTTACTTAAATTAAACAAACAAACAAACAAATAAGGCACTGTATTTCACTAAATAGAAACAAACAAACAAAAAAACTCAAGACATAAAGCCAAAAGCGATTTGAAAGGTTAAAAAATAAGGAAAAACAGCGACACTAAGTTGCCCTAGCTGTTGCTGACCAGCAGAAAGGACATCAACATCCATAATGAACACGCACACACCTGAAAATATTTCCGTTCATTTCACAGAAAAAAATCAACTTCACCACTTCAAGTAAGTAAATACCGTATATTCAACCCATCTAATTGGTGGCAGTATGAGAAATCTTCTGGAAAAACAAAACAAAACCAAAAATTGGTCTATTTTGTAAAATACTATGCTGTCAAAGCCCTTGAAAATAGTAATATTTGTGTTTGTTTTGTTTTGTTTTTCGAGACAGGGTTTCTCTGTGTAGTTGTGGCTGTCCTGGAACTCAGGTCCAAGGCCAGCCTGAGCTGTATCTGATAAGCTGAGGGAGGAGAAGAAAAAGAACAGAGTAACAAAATGATTGGGGGTGCTGAAGAGGAGCTTAGTAAGCTATACTCAACTCGTTAAATACAAATAATCTCCAGACTTTTGAAAACATTTGAGCGAGGCACAATAGAGTGCTTTTAATCCCAGCAGAACCAGGTAGAGCTGAGATTTTAGAGCCCAGCCTAGTATACACAGCAAAGTCTAGTCTGGCCTGGGCTACATAAGGAGACTTTCTCTCCCTAAATGAATAAATTAATTAATTATATCTGATAATTGAGATTTCATAACACAGTATTGTGTAATTATTTTAAAAATAAATTTTATAATACTAAAATGGGAAGATATTCATAATATAACACAAAGTTAAAAGAGCAGGAACTGTGCTGGGGGGGTGTAGCTGAACATTAAGAGTAGCTGAGGCCCTGGGTTTGATCCACAGCACCACCAAAAGGGAAAAAAAAATAAATTAAAAATTAACTGATAAGTATTTATATGCTGATACACCAGGGCAAAAATGGAGTCACAAAAATCACCAGAACAGTTCAGAGGGCTTATTCCTAACGACTGACTGAATACTTTCTAAATCTTCTATAATGTGTAAGTTTAAAATATTTAAACATACTTTGCACAAATTCAAATAATTTTTAAAAAGTAAAATTAATTTTATAACTTAATCATTCCAATCTGTTTCTTCTAAACTATATACTTAAAATTTGTAAGATTACAATGATTTTTAAATAACTCCAGTAATCACTCATACTTGAGGAACCTAGTTCTTATCTATTAGGTAAACACTGTACACATAAACATATGCAGGGCATAGGTCAAAGCTTTCTTCCATCACCACCTAACTACAACTTCAGAATTCACCTATTTCTGACAAAACACTAAAGAACAAACCATTGACATTCAGACAATCCATAATTTTAGTAAATTTAAAATCACATTTACCTTCTAAGAAATATGATAGCAAAACTGTCCCCTCAATATTGAAATTTTGTATTATATTCTTCCAGTACCTCTTATGATCTCCAATATTAACCCAAGACACAAGCATCTGTGTATTCAAACAAAAAATATAAATTTAAATATATAAGCCAAAATAATAGGAGTACAAATATGGGGTGAGCCACCGCAGAAGCAGGGAAGTCTCAGGAATGGAAAACCGCCTTCATCCAGTGTACAAGACAACAGAGCTTCATGAACCACATTAGACCCAATTTAGAGCTGTTGGGGGGACACTCTTCACTATCCCTCCATTCTATGCCATGTCACATCATTTCAAAAAACAGGAAACAAACAAAAAAACCAGTCATCCAAAAGTGCTCCTTTCAACTATTTCTAAGAGTATACAAGAGTATAACCTTATTTCTAAGAGTATATTTCAGGTAATAAAGATATCCCAAAATCAACCAATATTCTTCGTTTGACAACACACTGGTCCAAACAAGTTACATAATCAACCAAGAAAGCAACTGTATATATGAATGACAGATGAAGTTTATGAAGCCATTTACAAATTTTTAGACTAGTAAGAAACAAGTGGCAGAATAAGAAAACCATACTAAATCATATGTGTCTTGACCCAATTGTGCCATATAAAGTTTAAATTTAGTGGCATTAGTATTTTAAAGAAATCAGTAGCAAACCAGTTATTTTAAGAAACTAAAACCAGAACATATACAGCTAAAAAAATTTAAACAAGTGTACATCATACACACATACTACAGTGCACATATTTCTTTTTAAAATTCAAAATTTTTCAATTGATTCACTTCAATTCATAAAGGCCTCAATGTAATTTGGAATATTTTGAAGAATTCTTCAACACAAAAAGGTATCGGGTATAATAACTTCTACGTCATCATAAAATGATGAGAAAACAAGTTTATTAGTTTTTTTAGCAATTATCTAACTGAAGAAATAACAGAATTAAAAACATGCAAGACTGAAGTGCTTTAACAAACTGTCCAATATTAAAACTTCATTGATTTGGAATATTTCTAAAAATATTTCTAAAAAAAAAAAAAAAACTGAGGATATTGAAATTTCAACTTAACTAACTTGAACATTCTTTTTTTGTTCTTCTCCCAAACTAACATTTCAAAGAATAAAATCGTTTCTATTTTGTAAACGTTGCACATCCAAAAGCGAACTGGTAAAAACAGGGTTAAAAGTTATTTACAAAAGTGCAGTGAAGTACATGCACTTCCCCTGAGAACACCACTAGGTGCCGATCTTATCTCCCTAAACAGCACATGAATCCAGAAATACCTAACTAAACGCGAAATTATAATCGAGAACCACAAGAGGCAATTTGTACACAAAAAGAAGTCTGCAGCCTGGAGAGAATCAGAGAATTAAAGGATTTTAAGGTCGGCTAAGTGTAAGACATGAGAGGAACGTTTTCCTCGGAAAATGTGAAAAAAGAAGGGTACCGAGATGAAACCCCCTCGAGAATGAGAAAAATTAAATCTAGAACCCAAATGGCGTCCAACAAGAACATTAGATCTCGAAAATGAATATTGCGCTTGCGCAGCCACCGCCCGGCCAGCTGCTCAACTGCAGCTAGAGCCCGACCCCAAACGATCACGTGCTCCCATGCAGCGCCCGCCCGCAGCTTCGCAACCGCGCAGGCGCAAACTCAACTCCCGCAGCCGCCATAATGCGGTCTTGACTCTTCCGAAATACAATAGTCATTTCGCCGACTGTAGTTACTACAGCCCCTGACAGTCGCATATACCTTCAGGGGCGGGAGGTGAGGGACAGGGACCCGAGTTCCTTCCTACACAGCCGTCCCGCACAGCCGTCCCGGACGCTGCCGCCTCAGCCGTGCGCTCCACTCCGCCGCCTCCGCAGATTCAAAAACAAACCCGCTTCTCCCCTGCACGCGCCGGGGCCGTTATGCAAATAGGTGGGGGCGGAGCTCCGCGAGCGCACTGGGTACTCCGCCCACTCTTCCATCGGCCAATGAACGCACGCGGTGCCTATTCGCCATGCAAATCTCCTGGTTTTTTATTTGAATGAGGGACTTTGGCCACGCCTCCTGCCTTGAAAATGAGAACCGAGTGCGCGGTGGTGGCGCTGCCGGCTTTTCTATCGCTCCCGGAGGTAATTTTTTTTCGGTTGGCTCCCCCACACACACAATCACCTCCGAGGCATCTTTTTTGCGTGGAGATTCCTCAGTGAGCACCCTCCGTGAAACTTGAGAGAGGAAGTAGGTGAGTGTTTAAAAAGCGGACTTTCCACAAAGTCTAGAATCCTAGAGTAGGATTTATTCAACATTTTTTTTATTTCAATTTTTACCTTTTTTTGTTTTGTTGAGTCAGATTCATACAATTTAGCACAGTCTAGCCTTGTAAGTAGCTGTGTAGCCCACACTGATCAGGAATTCGAAATCATTCAGTTCTCAAGTGTTGGTTACAGGTATCATTTATTTTTAAATTCACCAAATGAGTTGTATTAATCGTCAGGATATGGAGAAAAAAAACCAAAACCTCCTTTTTTCAGATAATCTGTAACAGAGCAAGCACTACCAATCATACCTTCACACTTCATACCATAAATTCACTTATCTGAAATAGTGATAATAATAACTGATAAGCAAATTGAGAGAACTAGAATGTAGAAAAGAATCAAATTATGTTTTTAACAAACCAGGAAGAGCCAGAAAAATAGTAGATGGAAAGATTAACCACTATTTAATTAATTAAATGTAATTTCTCCTTCAAAGTATTTAATAGTAACTTAAGCAATCACTGTGTTCCAGAACTATGTTGTGACTGTCAGTGCTGAGGAAATCTAGACTCTCATAGCCAGCTGTAGTAGCTCATGGGTGGAATCTCATTGGCACTCGAGGAGGTTGGGTGGGGCAGTACCTTATCCCGGAAGGAACAAGGACAACCTGTGACCATGTGCTTCCGGATCATCCTGGGCTTGAGACTGTCTCCAAAAAAGCTTTAATTATTGCCCTGTACTTAACAGTTAAACAAGGACGTTAAACAGGCAAACCCGAAGAATTTTAAATTCAAGAAACAAATGTGGTACAATATCCAGAGTCTTTCTGGTGCCAGGCCTGTCACGTGCTAGGCAAGTGTTTTACTACTGAGTGATGGCAGCAACCCAAAAGGCCAGAACCATGGGGTGAGCCCAGAACCCTCACCACTAAGCTTACTTAACCCATGCCCTGTATAATCCTTGTGGGTGAAATTGAATGTGAATGTGGGTGGAATTTGTAATTATCTTTTGGAGAGTATCGAAGGTGAATGGGCCTGGTGGTGGTGGCCCACACGATTAATCCCAGCACTGGCGGCAACAGGCAGGCCTATCTGACTTCCAGGACAGCCTGGTTTTCAGAGGGTTCCAGGAATGGTTTACACAAAGAAACCCTGTTTGGGGGATAGGAGTATGCATGTTTTTTCTAGATATAATTAAGATCCTAAATTGATTTTGAGTTGAGAGAGAGATTATCTTGAGTAATTTAATTTAATCTAGTTAAAAAAAAAAAAACTTAAATAGGCCAGAGGTAGTGGTGCACGCCTTTAATCCCAGCACTCAGGAGGCAGAGGCAGGCAGATGTCTGCTCAAAAGCCAACGTGGATTAAAGAGTGAGTTCCAGGACATCCAGGGCTACACAGAGAAATCTTGTCTCCAAAAAGGAGGGAGAGAAGAGAGAGAGACCTTAAAAGGAAAACACCCAGCTAGGTGGTGGTGGTGCACACCTTTAATCCCAACACTTGGGAGGCAAAGGCAGGCCAGTCCCTGTGAGTTCAAGGCCAGCTTAGTCTACAGAGTGAGTTCCAGGACAGCCAGGGCTACACAGAGAAACTTGTCTCAAAAAAAAAAAAGAAAAAGAAAAGAAAAGAAGAGAGGAAGAAAGGAAGGAAGGAAGGAAAGAAGGAAGGGAGGAAGGAAGGAAGGAAGGAAGGAAAAAAGAAAAGAGGAAAAGGAAAAGAAAATATGAGCTCCCATCTTCCTACTCCAGCCCCCACACCATTTGGAGGAATCTGGGAGGTATTGCTCTTGACAGACCTGAACATGTTTGGGGAAGGATTGTGGAAGGAGTTTGGAATAAAGCCATTGGGTGTTAAGAGTTTGGTGAGCTGTTATGTAGGAGCTTGGAAGATAAGAATATTGAGAGCAGTGCAGACAATGGAAGCCTGGTTTGTGAAGTTTCCGAAGGAAGCAAAGACTACTGGGCAGTTTTTGTGAAGAATCTACGGTGTCTGGTCAGCTGAAGAATCAGCTGTGATTAACAAGAGACCAGCAAGCCAGGTGGATGTGACTCATGCCTCATTCCAGCATTCGGAAGACAGAGGAAGAAGAATCTCTGAATTTGAGGAGACCAGCATCATTGAGGTTAAATTTTCTGGGAAGTGTTTCCTGAGAGTCAGCACACAGAAGCTGTGTTCCAAGGTGGCCAAGGTTGTAGCTTGTGCTGAATTGGGTAGTGTAAGAGTTACCCAGGTGGTGATGGTTTTGAAGGTGTAAAGGGGTTACGGACAGCAGCTGAGAAAGGAAGAAAAGACAGAAAGAAAGTAAGAAAGAGGCATAGCATAAAACAAGACACAATGAAGTTTCTAAACTTTTCTGAGATTTTTTTAGATGTGTGTCAGTGACTCCGCTTGCACCAATGTCTGCTCACCATGGAAGCACAGTGCTGGTGGAGACTGGGAGATAGTGTTGACTCTCTAGAACAGAATTACCGCCATGAGCCTCCCTGTGGGTGTGGGCAATCAAACAGAACAGCCATTGCCCTTAACCACTGAACCGCCTCTCCAGCCTCGAGTCCAAACTTTTAAGAAGCATGTTGCCTATTTTACTTCTGCATAGTGCTAGATCCTCTGAGAGCAGATAGTGCACACTATCCTGCTCTTTATAACATCAAAATCCATGGTGTCGGCAGGATCAGATTCCATTCATGAACTTAGGGTTAGGTCCCTGCCATGGAGACCCAGGGCAGCTGCAGGGCTGGAGGTCCCTTTGAGGCTGACTTCTGCAGGCCTCAGCCTTTCCCCGAGAGGAGGAGAGCCAGCCTGATCCAGGTGAATGCAGAGGGACAAAAAGCAGCCCTGTTGAAAACTAAGCAGCCGCAGCACCTTGAACTGCTTACATCCAGAGCATTTCTGGGCATGAGCAGAAGTTGTAGAAGTTCCGGGTTCAGAAAAGGGACTTCTGCTCTGCAGGAAGCCCTGAGGCTCTGGGTTCTACATCTGGACTTCTGCAGGACTGTAGGCTACTGAGCCAGTCTTGGCTGTTTCACTGGGTGATTGTATAAAAAGAGGAAGTGAACAGAAAAAGTCCTTCAGTGGAGTTGTAAATTTATGTGGGGTTTTTTTTTTGGGGGGGGGTTAAATTTTTAAATATTAAATGTATGCTCTGAGCCTGGAGCATGCACAAATGTGCTCTGTACCTGTGGCTGTGCAGAAGGGGCTTATTTTTTAGGTTTAAATGTTATTGTTATGACCAGTTGTGTGAAGGAAGCCCTATATTACATTGTTGTTTTAGTTTCAAGGCTGTGTTTATGTCCTTAATCCATTTTGCAGCTATTTTGTTTTGTTTTGTTTTGTGCCATTAAGCCATGTGCCCAGCCCTCTCTTACTTTTTATTATTTTTGTTTGATCTTTGTTTTTTCTCCTTTAATTTTTTTTTTTTTTTAGTTTTTCGAGACAAGGTTTCTCTGTGTAGTTTTGGAGCCTTTCCTGGATCTCACTCTGTAGATCAGGATGGCCTGGAACTCAGAGATCTGCCTGGCTCTGCTTCCCAAGTACTGGGATTAAAGGCGTGCGCCGCCGCCGCCGCCGCCGCCGCCGCCGCCGCCGCCGCCGCCGCCACCACCACCCAGCCTCTCCTTTAATTTTGTACAAGTCCTACCAAGTTATCTGAGCTGGCTTGAACTCAAGGAGGCCCAGACAAGCCTTCAACTTGAAGTCTTCCTGCCTCAGACTCCTAGGTATCTGGAATTACAAGCATGTGCTACCAGTCCTGGAGAGTTGAATTTTTTGTATGTAGTGTCAGGAGTCTTAATTTCATATTCTGTTTGTAGATCACAGTTTTCCATGGGTTAAAATAGAACTATTTTGCCCCTTTGTGCAATGAACAGCCATGTTACTACTGAGAGCAGTATCACGATTCTTTTCTGTTTAAGCAAATCAGAGAACCAAACTGAAAGTCTCATCATCATGCTTCTGTTTCCCTGGACACACTTCCTATACCAATAATGTACCACTGCAGCATGAATCTTAAAAGTTCTTATTAATAAAATCAAACCCGAGGCCAGTTATTGGGGTGAAGCTGGAAGATCAGAGAGACAGAACAAGCCACAGCTACCTCACCTCGCCAGTTCCTCAGCTGGTCTTGTTTCCTCAGACTGGAGGCTTCTGAGTCCTCATCCAGAATGGGTCTCAGCTGAACTGCTGCTCAAAAGCCTGAATGCTTAACCAGGCCAAAAGCTTCTAGTTTCTGGTCTTCACGCCTTATATACCTTTCTGCTTTCTACCACCACTCCCTGGGATTAAAGGCTTGCTTTCTGGGATTAAAGGCATGATGAGTCACCATGCCTGGCTGTATCCTTGAACACATGGATTTCTGCCTCTGGAATGTTAGGATTAAAGGCGTGTGCTACCACTGCCTATCCTTTATGTTTAATATTGTGGCTGTTCTGTCTCTGACCCCAGATAAGTTTATTAGCATGCACAATATTTGGGGGAATACAATACCACATTTCCTCTCTTTTTGTCTAAAATTTAAAAAAGCTTATAACTAATACAAGAAAAATTATATTCAGTAAGTATATACAATATACACAGTCAAGATTACATTAACAATGTCTAGTCCATTAACATTTGACAGATTCAGATAAAAACTCCATTATATATATTAACAATGTCCAGTCCAGTAACATCTGATAAACTCAGACCAAAAAATTTTCATTATTTATCTTATTTAAAACAAGTAGTTCCTTTTTAAAAGTAGATTCCATAATCTCCCTTTTATCTTATCATATCCATATTCTCTCTTTTTTCTTTTCATAATACATTCAGTAGTCTACCTTTTTGTCATTTTATTCAGTGTAGATTCAGTGATCTACCTATTTATCCTATTATTACTTTATCTTTTTTCTCAGAGTAGATTCAATGATCTATCTCATATCTTATTCTCTTTTTCTTTTTGCTTTCTAGGGGTGAAGATATCTTTAGGGAATCTTGAAAAGAAAATTTTTGGGTTAATTGTCAAGTCCTGTATCATTTGTTCAGTCTCTGCATAAAAGGAAAGTTCAGGGCTTGTCACAAGTCCTTGCTCGAGTAGTCTGTCAGGCTGGATCATCTCAGCTAGTCATCTCGAAATTGACCAGTTTGTAGTCCAAAGTTGATTTTTCCATCATGGTGTTAATCAGCTTAATGGCTTTATCATAGTCCATGTGGAATCATCATTGTGGAGTCCTGTCATCTTTTTTAAGATTTCAAAGTCACTGCTAGACGTGGTCATGGTTCCCTGCAGACTTTTTTTTTTTTTTTTTTTTTTTTTTTTTTTTTTTTTTTTTGTGCCTCCTCTGTGGTTTGGAGCAATCACAATCTGAAAAATGTCTGTCTCTTGGAACCATGAATGTTCTTCTCTAGAAGAGAATATCTTCACAGCAATTTCTCCCCACCATTTGTCTTGCCAAACTTTTCCAAACTGACCTTTGTTGATGCTTTCTTGTAACACGATGGTCCTGGCAATTCTTCTCTGAACAAGCAGCAGTAAACCCTTTGTCCCAGGTAGCAGCATCACCACAGTCACCAACACGATGAGAAGAAGCCAGCAACTCAGAGCAGCAGCCACTGCCTCCATGGTCCCACCACTGTTTGTGGTTCGGTCCAGGCCGAAGCTTCTCCCAAGCCTCCTAGGCCGGCCTCAAACTCAGGATCCTCCTACCAGCCGGTTGTGGTGTCGCACGCCAGTAGGATTTGCTGAAGGAGGCAGAGGCAGGAGGATCACGAGTTCGAGGCCAGCCTGGGCTCCACTCCTGGTGGTGCCCTTCCGTCAATTCCTTTAAGTTTCAGCTTTGCAACCATATACCACTAAGGGGTTGGTAAGAAAACTGGACACCCTTATGTGTTCTGGGGTTAAGAAGTTTACTTAAGCCCCATATACCTGCAGTTAGAACTGATGAAAATAGCAGTCCATGAGAGTTAGCTAGAATGAAAGGAAAGGAGTCCCCAGCTGATGACTAAGAAACATCAAGTATATTCATTGCTTCAGTGTGATTACAAAGGAGCTGAATTGCCTCTGTCAGTGGTCAGCATTCCTGGTGCACAGTCATGGTTCTGTTGGTTGCTTAGGGTCATTGTTGGGCAAACAGATTTGGCAGCTAAAAAAGCTAAAGGTGAAACGAAGGAGAGAATATGACCCAGAAAGCGCTCTGTTACCACATCTGAGTAAGAGAACTGCCAGTGTTTTGCTTCTGCCTTCCAAGTTTCCTCAGATCCTCTTCTAGCCACCCTAGCAGTGAAAAACATAGGAAGAGAAACTAGGAATTCATAACTCTAGATAAAACAAGTTGAACAGGATCTAACCACAAGTACTTATACCTGACCTGATTTCACTGCCCAGATGTTAGGCCTTGACTTATGAATGAGGTCAATGTGATCATAGTCACACTGCCTCATTCTGTAAAGATAGTCATAACCCTTAACATTGTACTTTCTTAAATTCTTAAGGGATTCTTTGAGGTTCTACTGTGTATGTGCTTGGAAAAATAATCAGCAGAAACTAGCAGTTCTTATAAGAACTTCATAGTTGCTATAGTGATTTAAATGAGAATGCCCCCATAGGCTCATACATTTTAATGCTTGGTCCCCAGATAGTGGAACTGTTTAGGAAGGATTGGGAAGTGTGTCCTTCTTGGAAGATGCATGTCATGGGGGCTGAATTTTAAGACTTTAAAACCCTCTAGCCATCCCCAGTGTATTCTCTGCTTCTTGTTTGTTGACTGGAATATGAGCTCTCAGCTGCTGCACTAACTCTATGGCTGCTCATCTGATGCCATGCTCCCAACTATGATGGTGACAGACTCCTATCCCTCTGAAACCGTAAGCCCAATTAAATGTTTGCTTTTATTAGTTGCCTTGGTCATGGTGTTTTATCATTGCAATTTAAAAGTACCTAAGACAGTTGCTATTGTGGTTTGAATGAAAATAGCCCCCAAAGGCTCATAGGGAGTAGCACTATTAAGAGGTGTGGCCTTATTGGAGTAGTTATGGCCTTGTTAGAGGAAATGTGTCACTGGGGGTGGGCTTTGAGGTCTCAGAAGCTCAAGCCAGGCCTGGTAGCTCACTGTTTCTTCCTGCTGCCTGTGGATCCAAAGGTAGAATTCTCAGCTACTTCTCCAGCACCATGTCCACCTATATGCCACCATGCTTCCTCCTATAACAGCAATGGACTAAACTTCTGAACCTATAAGCCAGCCCCAATTAATGCTTTTTTTAAATAAGGTTGCCTTGGCCATAGTGTCACTTCACAGCAATAGAAACTCTAAGGCATTTGCCAAGGATGTTCTTTTTTCATGAAATAAGAAAGAAATAAAAGGGAGCATTTGAGGAAGTGTCTTAGTTATTTTCTGTTGCATGATGAAATACCATGACTATAAGTAACTTAAGGAAGAGTTTATTTTTTGCTTTCAGTTCCAGAGGGCTAGATGTCCATAATCACAGAGGAGGAAGGAGTAAAAAGCTGAGAGATCACATCTCAATTGCACACAGGAAGCAGAGAGCAAGCAGGACATAGGACAGAGCTGTAAACCCTCAAAGCATGCCCCAGTGGTGTACTTCTTCCAGCATGGCTACCCTTTCTACCACAGTACCACCAAAAGTCCCCAAACAGCACCACCAGCTTCAGAGCAAGTATTCAAATACATGAGGTTATAGGAGACATTTTTCATTCAAACTATAACAGAAAGCCTTATGAACACCAGCATTCATTTATTCATTTTCTGTGTTTCCCAACTAATGTAATTTGAATGAGAATGACCCCCATAGCCTCATAAATTCAAATCATTGGTCCCTAGTTGGTGGAACTGTTTTGGGAAGGATTAGGAGGTATGGCCTTGTTGAAGGGAGTGTTTCACTGGGGAGAGGCTTTGAAGTTTGAAAAACCCACACCAGGACCAATTCCTCTCTTTCTGCCTCCAATTTGCAGATCAAATGTAAGCTCTCAACTATTCCTCCAGTGCCTGCCTGCCAGGCTCCCAACTGTAGGCAGAAGTTTCTCTCTCTCCCACCTGCCTGTTTCCAAATACCTGACAGCTACTTTCTGAATAATTGACTTGGAGGCTTAAAACTACTTATAGATGCTTGGTCAGTAGCTCAGGCTTATTACTAACTAGCTCTTACACTTAAATTAATCCATAATTCTTAGCCATGTGGTTGGTACCTTTTCTCAGTGCAACATTATTTTTCTTTTCTTTTTCTTTTCTTTTTTTTTTTTTTTTTTTGGTTTTTCGAGACAGAGTTTCTCTGTGTAGTTTTGGTGCCTGTCCTGGATCTCACTCTGTAGATCAGGCTGGCCTCAAAGTCACAGAGATCCACCTGGCTCTGCCTCTTGAGTGCTGGGATTAAAGGTGTGAGCCACCACCACCTGGCTGTCAGTGCAACATTCTTATCTTGCTTCCTCTGCGTCTGGCTGGTGACTCCTTGACTCCGCCCTCCTTCCCAGCATTCTCAGTTTGGCTTTCCTGCCTAACTTCCTGCCCAGCTACCGGCCAATCAGTGTTTTATTAAACCACTTCGAGTAACAAATCTTTACAATGTACAAGAGCATTATCCCACAGCACCCCGCTGTGATGGTCATGGACTCACCCTCTGTCTAGTCACTGTTCTGTTGCTGTAAAGAGACACCATGACCAAGGCAAATCTTATAAAAGAAAACACTTAATTTGGGGGTTTGCTTACAGCTTTAGAAGGTTAATTTGCAATCATCATGGCAGGAAGCAAATGGGTATGGCACTGGAGCCGTAGCTGAGAGATCTACATCATGATCATAGACAGCAGATGAAGAGAGAGACTGGGCCTGGCAGAGGCTTTTGAAATCTCAAAGCCCACCCACCACCACTGGTACACCTCCTCTAACAAGGCCACACCGACTAATCCTTCCCAAACAATTTCATTAACTTGGGACCAAGCATTCAAACATAAGAGCCCATGGAGGTGTGGCATTCTCATTCAACAGACTGCCACACCCTCTGAAAGTGTAAACAAGCTCCTAAATAAATGCTTTCCTTATATGTTGCTTCAGTCATGGCGTCTCTTCACAGAAATAGTAAAGTAACTAAGACACCAACTGCAGATAAAATGTGACTAGCCACCTCACTTTCATGCTCTCATTCTCTATGGACTGCAGTTTCTCAAACCATGAGCCAAAACAAGCTATTCATACTTAAAATTACCTCTTGTCAGACATTTTGTTACAGCAAGAAGGAAGTAACAAATATATCATCCAAATGAACAACATTTAAAATTTAATATTTGGGGATGGGTGTATAAGCTCATTACTAGGGTACTTGTCTAACATTCATGAGAACCATGTTCATAACCAAGTACAACTAACTACTTAATAAATAAAAGTTTTAGATGTAAAATAAGCTACAATAAGGTTATCTGGCAATGTTCAAAGCATCTCTGGTGTAAAGTTCCTCCTTTTATGAAGACACTGTAAATGCACAAAGAACTCAATTAGAAATACAAAGTTGGTAGTTTATAGCATAAACTTGGATACTACGATTGTCTTTTGAGGATAATAGATAATAAAATAGAAGTCAGGGCAGACCTTGGGAAATACCAATATTTATGAGCTTGAAAGAAGAAAAGAGCAGTTAATTTCATTTATTTGCTTTATTTAGTTTTTGCCTTTGCTAAAAATTTTAAGAGAATTGTCTCATTCGATCTTCATAACAACTTTATGAGGAGAAACTCCTGCTACTGTCAGTTTGTATCTTGCCCAAGGCTATGCAGTTATCTAATGACAGAATTAAGGTTAAAAAAAAAAAGTCTGGCTCCAGACCACTGCATCATTCAAATTAAATATGTTCATTGGAAATTCAACAAGCAGGAATACAACAAATGCCATTTTTGTAAGGTTCTCTGTCTACTCTTATTTTTTAAATTGGATAAGTGGTACTTTCTAATTTTTTTCTTGATAATTTCATACATGTATGCAGTGAAATATGGTCACATCCACATACACCCCATTTCCCTCCTCTAAAACCTTCCATGTCTCCCCCAAAATGTCCGCGTTCCAACTTCATGTCTTCTTCCTTTCTGATTTTTTTTTTTTTTAAATAACCTACTAAGTCCAGTTAGTGCTGTCCACATGGGCCTGGGTGTGGGACCATCCACTGGAGCATGGAAAACCTACCAGTAGGAATACCCACAAAACAAGAAAAGAGAAGAATGATTCTCCCTCCTCTAGCAGCTGCCATGCCGAACACCAACAGCTCCTCAGGAAGTGGTGGGGCCTGGAGAGACCCTTCCCCATCATTCTCAGTCATTCGGTTGCTGTGGTGAAACACTGACCAAAAGCAGCCTGGAGGAGGAAAGGCTGGATCTGGCTTCATTGCCAGGTTATGCTCAGCTAGCTTCCTTATACAGCCCAGGATTTCCTGCCCCAGGCATGCCGCCCACAAGGGGCTGTTCCCTCCTATATCAAATCAAGACAGTTCCTCACAGACATGCCCACAGACTAATCTGGTAAAGACAATACTCAATTGGAATTCTTTTTTGTGGTGATTCTAGGCTGTGTCAAGTTGACAGTTAATGCTAACTAGGACACCCTAGGTTGGGATTTTGGTTGGCTCGATCTTTACAGGTCTTATTTAGGTGACCACAGCTGCAGTGAATTTAGGAGAATACTAGCCATGTTATGTGTAAGTGTTGCAGCTGGGATAGAAAAGGAGCCTGGCAGTCAGGAGCCAAGGAATACCACGAAGTCACCACAAGCGTAGCAGCTTTCAGCCCTGCTCCAGGGAAAGGTTTGCCCAGCCATGTTGAGACAGTTCTGCTCAGGTCCCCTGGAGTATAACAACTCTGCTCCTCTAGGGAAAGGTTTCCCAGAGAAAGTGTTATAGTTCTGCGCAGCTCTTCTCCACTTCAGCTTGGAAAAGTTACTATTTTTCTGCTCCTCTCCATTCTGGAGAAAGAAGGTCTCACCCAAACCTCATTCAAGAGATCTACTGGGAGAGAAGAATCCAAGAGACTGGCTGCCTCCGCCATGGCGGACAAGGCAGAAGCAAACTGAACAGGCACAGGGCGTATACAGGGCTTCTTAGGGGCACAGTGCTTCCAGGGTGAAGATTTTCAGGGAGGGAATTGGTCAGATTTCAACCCCTAAGCTTGGATAAGCTCAGAGATTGGCTGGATTTCATGCTCAGGAATTGGTTGGTTTTCCTGCTCAGGGATTGGTTGGTTTTTGTCCTGAGTTAGTCAGGGGCAGAGTGTGTTTGTTTCACTGGCCCTTTTTAGCCTTTTTGCTCTTGTTTCAGGGCCAGGATGTGTTTATTTCAGTGGCTCTGATTTCAGGGCCAAAGTGTGGTTTGGGGCTCTGGTTTCAGGGTCAGGGTGTGTTTCTTAGGCTCTGGTTTCAGGGCCAGGGTGGGTTTATTTCACAGGCTCTGGTTTCAGGGCCAAACTCTGTTTTTTGGCTTGGGTTTCAGGGTCAGGGTGTGTTTCTTTCGCTGGCCCTTTTACCCTACATTATGTACACAAGACAGCATTTCAAAACGCTTGTCTCCATCCTCTGGCTCTTACATTCTTTCTGCCTCTTCTTCATTATTCTATGTGTCTTGGGGTGAAAAAGATTAACAAAGTTGTCCAGTTTAGGGCTAACGCTCATGGGTTTGGGTATTTGGGGGAAGGTTTTGTTTTTATTTTTGGTTTTGCTTTGTTTACATCTTGGACTGAGAACACTTCACTCTCATTCTTCATGCTGACACAGAATGTAATGTAGCCACTGTGGTGGCTCATGCCTGTACTCCCATCTCTAGGGAAGGAAGCAGAGACTGGATCTTCATGAAAGCTACGCCAGGTTAGGCTGCACAGCAAACTCTCTCTAGACAGATAGACAGACAAAGGGGGCAGGGAGAGAGAATGAATTAGTGTTAAGATAGATAGTAACAGAAGGCTTACTTGCTCAAGGCTTAGGACCAGGCAAGTATGATCCTCACTGTAAAAGGTTTATACATGAACTCACTCTCAGGACACACATTTTTGGACCAGCAATGAAAATATGTACCTCCATAAATCTTCCCCCTTGGGCCCACTCTTAGTCATGTACACAAAGCAGAACATTGTGTTAAGTGTTTAAATTTGGTGATAGAAAACAAAGAAGTTTCTTACCTTGTTTCTGTCTTCTCTATGGAGTAGACATTAATTTTGCAGACAGGGAGAAGACTGATAAAATACGAAGTTTGAGGAGATGTGAGAATATTTGAAATGTATTTTTTAAATTCTGAGATACTTAAAAAAATTTTTTTGCATTTAGTTTTTTGAGATAAGGCCCTACTCAGTAACCCAGGCTAGACACTTAATCCATGTTTCAGCTGATCCTGTTGGCTCAGCCTCCCAAAAAGTTAGGGCGATAGGCGTTTAGCCCTTAGTGGTGCCTGTTTGGCTGGTTGGTTGCTTTTAAATTACATTGATTGATTGACTGATTGATTGATTGATTGATTGGGGGAGTGATACCATGACATGTGTGTTGTGGTGGCTATTCTTCATTGTCAACTTGACTACATCTGGAATTAACTAAAACCCAAGCATCTCAGTATGCCTGTGAGGGATTTTTCTTAGTTAAATCATTTGAAGTGGGAAGACTGATCCTTAATCTGGATCTTTTGAGGTGGGAAGATCTGCCTTAAATCTGGGCCATACCTTCTGCTGGCAGCCTATATAAAGGACATGGAAGAAGGAAGCTCTTGTTCTTTGCCTGCTTGCCCTCAATCTCAATGGAAAGTCCATTCCTTCACTAGCATTGGAAGTCTACTTCTTCAGGATTCTGACATATGCTAAAGACTAGCTGAGACATCCAGCCCTGTGGACTGAACAAATAGTGGTTCTCAAACTTTTCATTGATAGACAGCCCTTGTTGGACTAGCAGGATCACAACCTAGAAACTGTTCTAATAAATCTCATTATTTATTTACACGTGTATACACACACACACACACACACACACACACACACACACACACACACACAAAGAGAGCAAGAGAGAACCATGACTAATAAATACGTGTGTAGCAGAGAACTAATTGTACCAATTGGTTCGTTCCTTCTGCAATGTGTGTTCAGACAGAGTTAGGTGGATCTCTGTGAGTCTGCATAGTGCGTCCCAAGCCAGCCAGTGCTATACAGTGAGATCCTATCTCAAAATAATAAAACCAAAAAGAAAGAAATTCTGCCATATGCTCCAATGTAGATGGACTTTAAATTAGAAATGTATAGATGTAAATGTATAAACTAGAAATGTATAAAGAAATTTTAAAAAGGAAAATATTTGCCAAAAAACTTTGGCAGTTTAAAAAGGAGACCCCCCCCCAAAAAAAAAAGAAAAAATGCCGGGTGGTGGTGATACACACCTTTAATCCCAGCACTGGGAGGCAGAGCCAGGCAGATCTCTATGAGTTCAAAGCCAGACTGGGCTACAGAGTGAGATCCAGGAAAGGCACAAAGCTACACAGAGAAACCCTGTCTCAAAAAACCATAAATAAATAAATAAATAAAAAAGGAGACCAAAATCCACCTCCTACAATCAATCAAACTGTGTGCTTCTTTTAAGACATACATGATCCTATCTTACATGAGTGGCCAAGTCTCTGCTAGGTTTTCAAATCTCACTAGGTTTAGGGGCCTTGGGGGTTCTGGGGTTTTTGTTGTTGTTTTGGGGGTTTTTTGTTGTTTTTCCAAAGATGAGGACATATTTAAATGGAGAAAATGCCTTTAAGACTTTTGGGATCTTACCAGATGGTAGTGGTACATACTTTTAATCCTAGCACTTGGGAGGCAGGGGCAAGGGGATCTCAGGGTTCAAACCCAACCTGGTCTGTATAGTGAGTTCCAGAACACCCAAGGCTACATAGAGAAACTGGAGGTGGGGGCACGGAATGGCTATTGGGATCTTAGGTGCTTTCCAGAATCACTTGACAGTCAAAAGGATTTGATATTTTATCTTACTAACATTCAAATTTAAGATAGATATTCCATATTTGATAAGTATTTCAACACTATGTTAAGAGACATAGAGTTAGACCTTTGAGATGACTTAGCAAGTAGGCACTTGCTGCCATGTTTGATCTCTGGGACCCACAAAGTATAAGGAGATAACCAACTTTTATAAATTGTCCTTTGACCTCAATATATGTATTTACACATGTAGAACACACACAAACATATACCATAAATAAATAAATGTGAGCCAGACATAGTGGTACATATCTTTAATCCCAACACACAGGCAGAGGCCACAGTAAGTCTGGGTTTAGAACCACCCTAGACTACTTGGCAAATTCCAGAACAGCCAGGGAGAAAGACTGTCTCAAAAAGTAAACAAATAAAAAGAAAACAATAAATGCACATTCTATGAACCATGAAATCAAAACAGAGTATTTTGAGACAGGATAACATGTAGCCCAAAATGGCCTCACACTCATTTTGTAGAAGATGGCCATGAATTCTTGGCCCTCTGCCTCTACCACCTGGATCCTGGGATTACAGGTTATGTGTTAGTACACCCAGTGTCTGTGGTGCTAGGAGCTGAACCGGACGGAGCCCTGTATGTGTTAGGTGGGCACGTTACCACTAAGGTACGCCACCAGCCTCCTCACTTAACTGGAAAAAAAAAGCCAACATAACTAAATATTATGTACACAGTTTTTAGGAAAAGAGCTTTGCTAATTTTTTACCCTGCCCCACCCCCAAATATATTCTTTCTTCATGAAAACCAATCAACATTTAACACAATTTCGATAATGTTTACCCTATAAATTTTTGCTTTTGAGACAGGGTTTCACTGTGTAGCCCTGCCTGACTCAGAACTCACTATATAGACCAGGTTGGCCTTGAACTCACAGAGATCTGCCTGCCTCTGCCTCTCAAGTGCTGAGATTAAATGTGTGAATCACTATGCCCATCCCCCTTATAATTTTTTTTATTCTTTGTACTGTCATAATATTGGCTGTTAATAATCAGAGCCGTTCAGCTGTTCTGTCATATTTGCTATAATAATTAGGGTTTCTATTGCTGTGATAAAGCACTATGGCAAAACCAGCTTGGGGAGGGAAAGAATTTATTTAAGCTTGCAGCTCCACATTAGACCATCACTGAGGGAAATCAGGAACCTGGATGGAGAGCCAATGAGGCTATAGAGAGTGCTGCTTACTGACTTGCTCAGCCTGCCTGCTTTCTTAAAGCACCCAGGACTGTCCGGCCAGGGGTGGCACCACCCACATTGAGCTGGGCCCTCCCACATCAATCATCAATCAAGAAAAAGCACCACAGGCCAATATGGTGGGGCATTTCCTCATGTGAAGTTCCCTCTTCACAAGTGACTCTGGCTTGTGTCAAGTTGACATAAAACTAGCCAGCATACTCACCTACGGGGTCTAACGTACCACATGTAAACCCTAGGTTTTTGCCTGGTATGGCCACACATTTGTCATACCAGCATTTGGGAGGCTGCAGCAGGAAGAGGGGCAAGGTCAAGAGCAAGCCCAAGATCCTGCCTAATTAATTTTAATTAAACGGGTCTTCGACAAATGCTATGTAGCTGCAGAATGTTTGTGCTCCGCCATGCTCCACTGCAGCCTATGTCACCCTGGGTCCCCTGAGCAGCTGCAGACACCGGCATGCACCATCACAGCCAGTCCTTCCCAGTTGTAATACCTGAATAGTAGACTCGTGAATATAGGCCCCGCACACAGCATCACTTCTACCCTGTCCTACTGTACCAGGGAACTCAGTTCTGAGTCCCACATTTTCTCAGTCACTTTGCACCCTTCTGGTGTTGAAGAACCTCCTCTGAGTGTGTCATCTTGTGTAACTTAATATTTACTATTGATTGGGACCTACTTTGTAAAGTTGCAGACTGAGTTGTAAGTTTTTTCCAGAAAAGGAGACAAATCATTTCTTGCCTGTAGAAACATATAATATCTCCTAAATTTTGTTACAAACCTATCAAATACATTATTATTGTTGTTGTTTTGAAACAAGGTTTCATGTAGCCCTGGTCAGCCTCAAACTTACCATGCAGCGCAGGCTAGCCTTGCACTCCTGATCCTCCTGCCTCTGACTCCCAAAGTGCTTTTGATTCCAGGTGTATGCCGCCATACCCCCTGCAAATGTATTTCTGTGTGCCTTTCTAGCTAGACTTGTTCTGTAATTCTTGAAATCAGCTGACTTTACTCACTAATGAGTTAAACAATTGCCATTGGCACATGGTCATTCTGTATTTGTGAGAAAGCTGTGCTTTTAAAAATTATCTACGTATGGGACTGGAGAGATGGCTCAGCAGTTGAGCGTACTGGCAGCTCTTTCAGAGAAGCCAGGTTCGATTTCCAGCACCCACGTGGCAGCTCACAACTGTCTGTAACTTCCTTTCCAGAGGATTCTTCACCCTTTCCCGGAGCCAGGAACACGCTCTATGCAGACAAAACATCATACATAAAAATTAATTAAATTTTAAAATAATACCGTGACACATCTCACCAGTTGCTATGGTTTCTCTCTTCTGTTCTGTGGTCCACTGGGCTTCCTAAAACAAACACTGTTTATGCCGTTTATTCCCTTCTTATTGATTTATTCCAATCAAGATAAGTTTCCCCCAGTCATTAGCCTGGCATCCACAGTGCTTCCTGTTAAGTGAAGCGACCTTCACACCTTATCATCTGAAAACTCTCAATTTTGCCTAACAAAAATAGTCCTTATTTTCTTTTAAACAATTTGTCGTTTTAATATAAGTCTCATGTGAATTGCTTTCTTTGTCCTTCTCTTATTTAAGAATTTCTTTTCCCAGACAGGCATGGAGGGTTTTGACTATAATCCTAGAATTAGGAGAGTGAAAAAGAGAAGGACTGCCATAACTTCAAGGTCAGGCTAGACTATAGAGTAAGGACCTGTCTCAAAACAATAACAACAACAAAAAATACAATTTTTTCCCTCAAGCCTGCTCATTCTATGTCAGTCAAGGCGCCAGATTCTTTTAAAATAATTGATATGACATGAAGATATAACATGTATTATATATATAGATAGATAGATATAGATATAGATATAGATATAGATATAGATATAGATATAGATATAGTATTTTCCCTTAGCTCCTGGCACAGAACTTCAAAAGCCCTTTGAACTTCCAGGGAGATACATCTCGCTTATGCTGCTGAAGTGACTCATCTTGAACCCCATGAAAACCTCAGAAAGAGCAACCATGTGATTATCGGATTAGGTGGTTGGGACTCTGAGTCACGCTAACCACTAAAGAGGTCAAGGGAGCCGGAGACTAAATTTAATAATATGGACCATGGTTTTATCAGTCATGTCCATGTAATGAAGCACCAATAAAAACTGGACACCAAAACCCAGTGGGAGCTTCCTGGTTGGTGAACACAGTGATAGCCAGGAGGGTAGCTCGTCTGGATTCAGTGAGCAGAGGGCACGGGAGTTCTTGGTACCCTCCTAGACTCTGCACTATGCACCTCTTTCAGTTACTTCTGAGTTTTGTCCTCAACAAGAAAACTGACCCCAGGGACAGCGTTTTCTGTGACTGTTGTAATGGCTCATCAGAACTGAGGCAGTTATGAGGACTCTGAATTCCTAGTCCTGTTGGTCAGATGTAAGGGTGGCAAAAGGGATATGAGAAATACGACCCTCTGTAATAGATTCAAAAGACTGGTGAAGAAAATCAGAAAGGGATGCCAGCATAGAGAAAAGGCAAACAAAAAAATGGCGACATTGTGGTTCTCAAGTCCCTGATTGTGAGAAATTCCAGCTCTCTTTTTCCCATCGGCTGGGATTCCAGAGAGTTACAATCTTCGTGTTTGTCTAGCACAGTCCTCTTTCAGATCCCCACTCTGCTGCTTCAGTAAGGGGAGCCTTACCTAACTACTAACCCAGAGTGTGTAAATCAGGTTGACCTCAAATTTGCCTCAGTTCTCTGGCCTTGGCCTCCGGAACACTGGGATTACAGGCACACACTGTGGATAGGCTGGGTTTCTTGTTGGTGTTGTTGCTCATTGAGACAGGATCTCAGGTAGCCCACGGTATCCTCAAACCTACTAATGGAAGCTGACTTCGAACTCCTGCCATTCTTACCTCTAACTTCTCAAGCAGAAGTTGTAGGTGTACACCACCACATAAGAACTGAACCTCTCCTAAACCACAGTCCTCCTCCTCCTTCATTTTCAAGCACTAGAACACTGTAACTGGGCTAGATCAACTGTCAAGAGGTTGCTAAAGCCAGATATGGTGGCTCACACCTGCAATCCCAGCACTCAGAAGGCCCGTGTGGACTAGTGAGTTCCAGGCTAGACTGGACTACTGAGTGAGATGTATCAGAAGAAAAATAAAAGTGGGGATTTGCTTGTGCCAAATGCCAGGGGGGTGAAAATGGGTCGGCCTCAGGAAGCTAATGTTGACATGATAGAATAAAAGATAGCTGTTGGGGTTGGGGACCTGGCTCAGCTGGTGGAGAGTTTCCTATTACGGGCCAGGGCCTGGTTTGATCCCCAGCACCCCCATAAACTGGGTGTGGTGGTACATACCTGTAATCCCAGCTCTTGAGAGGTAGAGGCCGGAGGATCAGAAGTTCAAGGTCATCCTCGGCAGCAGCAGAATGAGCCTGAGGCCTTTTCTCAAAACCGGAAAAACAAACCAACAGAATCTGATACTGTCAACTTTAAAAGCTAGTTTATGTAACTAATCATGAGACCTTGAAAACTGAGGGTGGAGTTCTTCCTGGATGCTGCTGTGGGAGGCAGGAAAGCATATCCTCCACAGAGATTAGCTGACCTACTTTGAGTGAGAAGGCCAACACTGACCTTGGTTCCCACACCTTCAGCTGAGTGAATGTTGACTCATGCTTGAGAAAAATGTAAGTCACAGGACAAACCATCAATTCAGAATGTTTATGACAAGCCATGTGGTAACTCAACACTTGTAATACCAGCATTTGGGAGGCTGAGGCAGGAGAAGTGCTGTGATTTTGAATCCAGTGTGGACTACAAAGTGAGAATGTGTCTTAAAAATAAAACTCCAGCATACTTGGAGAACTAACAGAGAACGATGCTGGGGTGCACTCTCCCTATACAACTGCAGTGGTTTTCACTTTGGGGGTGAAACCTGTCTCCCTGAAGAAAATCAAGAATACATTGCTTCAAAATATGCTTCTCTTGAGCAAGGAGTGGTGGCAGGGGCGGTTAATTCCAGCACCGGGTGGCAGAGGCAGAGGTAGACAGAGCTCTGAGTTCTAGGCCGGCCTGGTCTACAGTGAGTTCAGGACAGCCAGGGCTACATAGAGCAGCAGTTTCTCAACCTGTGGGTCACAACCTCTCTGGGTTTGAAAAACCCTTTCCCAGGGGTTGCATATCAGATATCCTGCATATCAGATATTTACATTCCAATTAATAACAGTATCTAAATTACAATTATAAAGTAGCAATGAAATAATTTTATGGCTGAAGGTCACCACAAAAAAAAAAATCTAAGAATATTGACATTTTTTAGGGTCCGAGAAAAGCCCCTAAGAAAGACCAACAGTCATGTATGCAATTTAGCAAGAGCGTTTATTTCTAGCATGTTGAGGTGACAAATAGCGACCCCAAAGGGAGGTCGCAAGCTCCTTTTAAGTGGTGGTAGGGCAATTCCAGGGAGGAAGGATTAATCTGGTGCTGATTGATGGAGGAAAGATTAGTCTGGGAGCTGATTGGTTGGAGGCTGTAGTGGTTAGGGGTCTGTTGACAGGAGGGTAGGAAAAGTTATCTTTAGCTAGCAGAAGGCTGGGGGATGGGGGTGGCATCTGCTGAGCCAGCAAAAGGCTGTGGGGCGCCTGCTGATTGGTTGCCCCTGAGTTGTGGTCTTCCTGAGAACTGCTTGCTCAGCTCCAGCCAGTTCCAGTAAACTGAGACTAAGGCCGGTCCCTGGCAGGGCTATCAGAAACCTGTCATGGCTCTGGTCTGGCTCCCCAGCCCTCTCAGAGATGAGCTAAACGCTTTACTGTAACTCTGCTTTAACTAAGCTCCTATTCTTTGGTCTCTTTAAAGTCCTGATTCCACTTTGTGTCCACCAGAACTTTCTCAACTCTCTAGCCACCCCTCAATGCCTCATCTTAGCAACACATTTGAGATTGTCCTTGACTGTGATCATGCTCCAGATGTATTAACCAAAATAATTAGTGTATGTACAAACTAAAAATAAAATACCTGAAAAGGGTATAAATCAAAATTAATTGTCATGTTGTGATAAAATAACTACTATGTTCTGCTCAGTGTTGCAGGATTACTTTGACCATCATTTAAAGTTGATGTATGTAGTTGGTGATAGAAATTCTCACCACACCCCCACAGTCGGACACTTAGTCATCTCCGCCTAGTCATTTCCTGCGTGACCCATGCCCCATGGTTACACAGTCACGTAGTAGCGCGGACGTGACCGTGTGATCTCTGTGCATGGGCCTGTGTGTGAAGGTGCGTCCTGGCCTTTATAAGGCAGCACCGTGTTCCCCGGTATCTCTCTGTCTCTCTGTCTCTCTCTCTGTCTCTCTCTCTCTCTCTCTGTCTCTCTCTCTCTCTCTCTGTCTCTCTCTCTCTCTCTCTCTCTCTCTCTCTCATGTGTCTTTCCACAGGCCTGATCTATCCCTTTCTCTTTGTCTTGATAAAACTCTTGTTAGTGGATTCTGTCGTGTGTTGTGACTTTTCCTTTGGGGCAAGAGCACCGCAAAAAACCAACAGTTGGCTTTTTCTTTGGGCCACCAGCTCACAAATAATGAGAGGGAGACTTACTATTTATGAAAGCTCAGCCTATAGCATAGGCCTGCTCCTAACTAACTCTTAAAACTTAAATTAACAAATTTATATTAATCTACCTCCTATGACATGGTGTTATCTCTCTTCCATCTTGCATCTCCTGTTTCTTCCCCATGTCTTCTGGCTTCTCTTGCCCCTCAATTCCTCCTCTTCCTCCTTTCTCTCCCTGGAAATCCCGCATATACCTGCTGTCTGCCTATTGGCCATTCAGCTTTTTATTATACCAATCACAAGCAAATACATCTTCATACATTGTACAAATATCCCACAACAGATATAATCTGTATGGTCTTTTGCCTTTAAAAACCCTGTACCCTAAGCTTTGGTATCAACAGTCTTTCCGAGGTACTAGACCACTCCTGATCACTAAATAAACATAAAGGACATTTATTGTTAGCATTCAGACCCACTCCTTAGGGACCCAGCCAATAAACAGGTAATGCCTTGGCCCACCCAGCATCCTGACAGTGTCATCCTATGGAAAGTCCCCTTTAAGAGAAAACCCCTCCCCCTTCACTCTCTCTCTCCACACAAGGTCAAGTTTGCATCTCCTCTCTCCCTGTTTTCCTGTCTCTTTTTCTCTTCTCTTCTTTCTCTTCTCTCCTCAGCTCCATTCTCTCCCTTCCCCCCAATAAAATCCTCTATGGAAGTGACTTTCTTCCATGCCCCTTGGCTCCACTCACCAAGGACGAAGCAGTGACATTTTTAAAATACAACATTTATACTTTTAATTGGCTTAATAATTGTGGTGATCTGTAACTTTCTTGAGTCAATTATTTCATCATAAAGTCTTCATGGGTCTAATGTCTCAGTTATTGTAGGTTGGTAGAAGCTACAGATGCAGAATCCACAGATATGGAGAACCAATTTATTCACATGGTACATACACTCAAAGATGAATCAAAAATACTGTATCTAAGGGCTACAGCTCTGAGAGGAAAAGTAGCTTGACAGGAGCCAAAGAATATCACAAAGTCACACTGAACAACAAACCTCATATAAGAGATTTATTGGAAAAGACACAAGAGGGTGGTTGCCTCTGCCCAGCAGAGAAGCAGCAAAGAACTGAGCAGTGCCGTGGGATATGCTCTGTGTGCTGTGAATGTGTTGTTCTGATTGGTTGATAAGTAAAAAGCTGATTGGCCAGTAGCCAGGCAGGAAGTATAGGCAAGATAAACAGACAGAAAGAGGATTCTGGGAACAGAAAAGGATGAGGAGGAGATGCCAGCCCACTGTCCAGGAAGCAGCATGTAATGGTACACAGGTAAAGCCACAGAACACGTGGCAACATATAGATGAACAGAAATGGGCTGAGTTTAAGTGTAAGAGCTAGTCAGTAGTAAGCCTGAGCTAATGGCCGAGCAGTTTTAATTAATATAAGCCTCTGTGTGTTTACTTGGATTATGAAAGTGGGAGAGATTTGTCCCGACCACTGGCCAGCCAGGACACAGGAAAACTTCCAACTACTGAGCAGGAAGTAGGATTTTTTTTTCCAGGGTTGGGGGTAGAGCTTTTCAGGGTGGCCTGGAATTGGTGTGATTTTGTGGCCTGATCTTGGGCATTTTTTTCTCTTTGTAGGGCAGAGTTTGACCACCTGCATGTCAAGGAGCTGAAATGGCAGTAAAGTCAGTTAGAATAGTCTTGGGGGAGGGTCTTGGCCACTTCGCTCCAAGGGACTTAAACTATTGACTTATGCTTACCTAGTATTGTTCAAAGATTTTTGTGGTTTGATTTTTTTTGGAGTTGTTTGTTTTTGAGACATATTCTCTCTACTTATCCCTGGCTGTCTTGGAATTCATTATGTAGACCAGGCTGGCCTTGAACTCATAGAATCCTTCCTGCCTGCCTCTGCTTCTCAAATGCTGGGATTAAAGGCATGTGCCACCACATCTGGTTGTTTAAGTATATTAATCATATCAGCATAGGAAAATGTATAGAGCATTGGTTTTTGTCTTAGCTTTGTTAGCCTGCCACAGCCTAGAG
This sequence comes from Peromyscus eremicus, assembly GCF_949786415.1. Taxonomy (NCBI): domain Eukaryota; kingdom Metazoa; phylum Chordata; class Mammalia; order Rodentia; family Cricetidae; genus Peromyscus; species Peromyscus eremicus. The sequence continues at coordinate 144,465,037 of NC_081418.1, read as the reverse complement.
TTGTCTGAATGGAAATTCTCAACTGGGGAATTATCTGGATCAGATTAGACTGTAGGCATGTCTGTAAGAAACTGTTTTAATTGTTTATTGATGGAAAAGGACTCATCCCATTGTGGGTGGTGCCATTCCCTTGGCAAATGGTCCTAAGTTACATAAGAAAGCTAGCTAGGCATACGCCAAAGCAAACAGTGTTCTTCTATGGTTTCTGCTTCAAGTTTCTGCTTGCATTTCTGCCCTGACTGCTTGCATCCTGGACCCACATCCTGCATCCTGGACATTCATCCTGGATTGCTGGACTAACATTCTGCATCCTGGACACACATCCTGCATCCTGAATATGCTGTCAGTGATAGACTGTGGCCTGGAAGTGTAGGCCAAATAAATCCTTTCTTTCCCAACTTTTTTTTGGTTGGTTTGTTTTGTCACAGCAACAAAAAGGAAACTAAGACAATTTTATTCCTTAAAAATCCACTGCACAGCAGGGTGTGGTGGGATGAGATCATCATCCCAGTTCTCAGGAGGCAAAGGTAGGAAGAATGTCCTAAGTTCATGACCAAGTCCCTGTCTCAAACACCACAGAAAACAAAAAAGGGCCAGTAAAATGGCTCAGTGAGTAAAGGTGTTTACTGTCAAGCCTGGCAACCTGAGTTTCCCCCCTAGAACCCATATAAAGGTAGGAGAGAATCCACTCCACAGATTTGCCTTCTGACCTCCACATACATTTAGGGACAAACACACACCCATTATATACCTATGTCCACAGGATAACAATATATAAATATTTTTAAGTGTATGCACTGTGGTGGTCTAAATGAAAATGGCCCCGATAAACTCATAGGGAATGGCATTATTGGGGAAAGTGTGTCACTTGCAGATGGGGATGGGTTTAGAGGTTTCAGAAGCTCAAGCCAGGCCTGGTGGCTCACTGTGCCTCTTCCTGCTGCCTGGGGATCTCTTAGCTACTTCTCCAGCAACATGTCTGCCTATATGCTGCCTTACTTTCTGCTGTGATGATAATGAACTAAACTTCTGAACTGTAAGTCAGTCCCCAATTAAATGTTTTCTTTCGTAAGATTTGCCATGGTCATGGTGTCTCTTCACAGCAATAGAAACCCTAACTAAAACATGAACTAAGGGTCAGCTGTAGTAGCACACACCTTTTATTTCAGTGTCTGGGACAGAGACAGATCTCTGAGTTTGAGGCAAGCCTGGTTTATGTAGCAAGTTCTAAGCCAGTCAGAAGTACATACTAAGACTTATTTTTGTTTGTTTTGGTTTTTCTGTTTTGTTTTTTTGTTTTTGTTTTTGTTTTTCAAGACAGGGTTTCTCTGTGTAGCAGCTCTGGCTGTCCTGGAACTCATTTTGTAGACCAGGCTGGCCTGGAATTCAATGAGCTCCACCTGCCTCTGCCTCCTGAGTGCTGCGATTAGAGGTGTGCACCACCACTCCCAGCCTAAAATGATTTGGTTTTTGTTTGTTTGTTTGTTTTTCAAGAGAGAGTTTCTCTGTGAAATAGTCCTGGCTGTCCTGGAACTCACTCTGTAGACCAGGCTGGCCTAGAGTTCACAGAGATCCACCTGCCTCTGCTTCTTGAATGCCGGGAGTAAAGGTGTATGCCACCAACCAGCACAGCTAAAGCTTTATTTCACTAATGATAACAAAAGACTATTAAGAAAGAGGTTGGCTGGGCGGTGGTGGCACACGCCTTTAATCCCAGCACTCAGGAGGCAGAGACAGGTGGATCTTTGTGAGTTTGAGGCCAGCCTGGTCTACAGAGCAGACTCAGGAAAGGCGCTAAGCTACCAAGAGAAACCCTGTCTCAAAAAAACGAAAAAAGAAAAGAAAAGAAAGATAAAGAAAAGAAAAGAAAAGAAAAGAAAAGAAAAGAAAAGAAAAGAAAAGAAAAGAAAGAGGCTGGCTTCTACTTGTATGTGGTAAATATAAAAAGTTATCCATTAAAGGTGGGGGAAGCTGTGTGAGTGTGGGGGTGGGTGGAACACAGCACTCTCTGTACTTTCTGCTCAATTTCTTTGTGAACCTAAAGCTAATTTTTCTTTTTTCAAGATCATTTTTTTTTTTCCGAGACAGGGTTTCTCTGTGTAGCTTTTCACCTTTCCTGGAACTCACTCTGTAGACCAGGCTGGCCTCGAACTCACAGAGATCCATCTGCTTCTGCCTCCCAAGTGCTGGGATTAGAGGCGTGCGCTGCCGCCACCACCACCCAGCAAGATCATTTTTTAAAAGCAGTATCATTCAGAAAAAAGTGAATCAACCAACTGTGTAAGGTTGTCCCTAGACTCCATTTCCACATGAATATGGGTAACTATTCATGGAGTAATTAACAGAATCAAAGATTCTTTACTGTGCTGGCTAGTTTTATGTCAACTTAATGCAGCTAGAGTTATTTAAGAGGAGGGATCTCAATTGAGAAAATGCCTATATTACAGTAGTATGTAGGCCGGCCTGCGGGCATTTTCTTAACTGGTGACTAATGTGGAGGACCCAGCCCAATGTGGGTGGTGTCATCCCTTGGTTGGTGGTCTTAGGTTCTATAAGAAAACAGGCTGAGCAAACCATGGGGAACAAGCCAGTAAGTAGCACCCCTCCATGGCTTCTGTATCAGCTCCTGCCTCCAAGTTCCTGCCCTGTTTGAGTTCCTGTCCTGATATCTTTCTTTGATGAACAGTGATGTGGAAGCATAAGCCAAACATCCCTTTCTTCTGCAGGTTTTTTGTTGTGGTGCTTTTTCACAGCTGTAGAAACCCCGCCTAAGACACTTGCTATGGTCTGCACCTGCTAAGGTCAAGATTGTGAGTTGCTCATATGTATTTTTCTGGTCTTGTCCACAATGATAAAAGTCTCCTTTAAAAACAATGCAACTTCAATATATATGCTGTGGGATGGTCTGTATGTCAAATGTGTTGCTCTGATTGGTTGATGAATAAACATTGATTGGCCAGTAGTCAGGCAGGAAGTATAGGCCGGACTAACAGAGAGGAGAATTGAGAGAACAGGAAGGTAGAGGGAGACACTGCCAGCCGCCGCCATGTCAAGCAGCATGTGAAGATTCCGGTAAGCCACGAGCCACATGGCAAAGTATAGATTTATAGAAATGGATTAATTCAAGATATAAGAACAGATAACTAGAAGCCTGAGCCATTAGGCCAAACAGTTTAAATAATACAAGCGTCTGTGTGTTTATTTTATAAGTGGGCTGTCAGACTGCTGGGGCTTAGTGGGACCTGGAGAGAAAACTCTCCAGCTACATATATATCATAGGTTTGGCCATGAACTCATAGTCCTCTTGATTCAGCCTCTTAACTATGGAGATTATAGGCGTGTATCACCATGCCTACCTAACTCCTCAGGTTTGAGTCAGACATTTGTTGCTCCAGTATGAACATCATCTCTTTTTAGCCACTCTTTCTTTCTTTCTTTCTTTCTTTCTTTCTTTCTTTCTTCTCTTTTTTTTTTTCAAGACAGAGTTTCTAGGTTGGCCTTGAACTCAGAGATCCTCTTGCCTCTGCCTCCTGAGTACTGGGATTAAAGGGATGTGCCACCACTGCCCAGTTTTCCTTGCCACTCTTATAGTAGATACAGTAGTAACTAAATTTCTGGCACAGGAATAGACCATAACTGGAATGGATAAGTATCTTCCTGGGCATGAGGGAGAGAGGGTATGATAGCAAATCTCCACTGTCAATTTGACTGAATTTAGAACCACATAGGAGACTCACCTCTGGACATGAGGGCATTTTCAGAGCAGGGAAGAACCACTGTGGTATTTCCTTTTTTGTTGCTGTAATAAAATACTGTTTGAGTAAGGCAACTTTATTGGGGCTTACGGCTCCACAAGAGTAAGAGTCCAGCATGACAGCAAGTGGCAGGTGTAAGGATTCTGTATATTCGCAGCTGGGGTCTCACCTGACACCTTATTACATCGTCAGTGGGCAACTGCATCCCGGCCTAAAAGCTGGACGTGCACCCCCACATGCTCTCTCAGTCTCTGTCTCTCTCGCTCTCCACACTCTCTGAGTCTCTCTCTGCTCTTGGTCTCTCTCTTTCTATGCGTCTCTCTCTCTCTGTGTCCTAACCCTCTTCTCTCTGACAAAGCCCATTCTAACTCTGGTAACCATGGCTCGTGACTCTTCCACTTGTGACTCTTCTGCTGACATCCAAACCAGTGCTGCCGGGCCACCTTGGGAACCACTGCTAGCCAAACCAGCGCCGTGTACCCTTTCAGGAGGCATGGCAGCAAGAGCAGGAAACTGAGAGATTACATCTTTTTTCTTTTTCGAGACAAGGTTTCTCTGTGTAGCTTTTGGAGCCTAGCTTGGACTTCACTCTGTAGACCAGAATGGCCTCAAACTCACAGAGATCAGCCTCTGCCTCCCAAGTGCTGGGATTAAAGGCGTGCGCCACCACCACCCAAAAAGAGATTACATCTTACCATGATCACAAAGCAGAAAGGACAAGCTGACACTTGGACGAGGCTTTAAGGGCTCAAATCCAGCCTCCAGCAATGCTGTACCACCTAAGCCTCCTCAAACAGCACCACCAACTTTAGACCAAGTACTGGAGCCTGTAGGGGGGCGGGGGACATTGCTCATTTGAGTCCCACACTCACCCTACAGTCAAATGCTATACAACTGAGGTACATACCCTAGATGCACCTGAACGGTGCCATCCCATGAGCTAGGGGTCCAGAAGAAGGAAAAATTAGAAAGTGAGCTGAACAGCAGCATTCATTTCTCTCCACTTCCTGATTGCAAACACATGACCAGCTGTCTCACACTCCTGCAGCCATGTCTTCCCAACCCTCTGTTCCCTCAGACTGTGACCCCAAACAAATCCTTCCTCCCTTAAATTAGTTTTGTCAGGCATTTTTTCATAACCACAAGAAAAATAATGACAGTATCCTTTTTTCTGTCTTAACTCTTGCTTATAGCTTAGCAATGAACATTTACTGCCACAGCATTTGAAATCATCCCTTTAAGCTGTATGTCACTAAACTAAGGTTTAAGCAGTATCTGTGTGCACATGTGAAAAACAGTCCTGAAAAGAGTTTTAATAGTCTGTTACTTATTAAGCGGCACAATGTTATTCATTAAGCGGCACAATGTTATTCATTAAGCAGTACTGTTTACCATGGGAGAAAAGCCATGAGGTACAACAAAACCCACTATAAGTGTTTATTAAGGGAAGAGAAAAGAAGGGGATGCTTAGGCCTATGGAAAGATCATGCAAGAAGAGAAAGAAGGGATAGATAGAAGCCGCTTCTTTTATTTGTTTGTTTGGTTTTTTTTGTTTTTGTTTTTCGAGACAGGGTTTCTCTGTGTAGCTTTGGAGTCTGTCCTGGATCTCACTCTGTAGACCAGGCTGGCCTTGAACTCACAGAGATCTGCCTGCCTCTGCCTCCCGAGTGCTGAGATTAAAGGTGTGCGCCACCGCCACTCGGTACTTATATGGAATCTGCTTTTATAGGTTCCCCACACATAAGCACATATGGGCTTACATAGCTATGCCACACATGCACATAGATTGTGTGATCACGCCGCACACAAATTACGCGATCACCCAGCACACGGATTACATAGGACGTAAGGCCCTGACATGACTAAGCATCTTGCCTAGCTACTGGACAGTGCATGTGCGGTCATGTAGCTGGGAGAGTGGCTAGGAATTCTAACCGTCTTCAAACACTCCATCTTGTTATTAGCTAGAAACTTCAGATGTTAATGATTCCATTTTTCTTGTGTTTTGTTGGTGTTGAGGATTGACTTTAGGGTGCTTGCTGTTCTAAGCTCCATGTCCACCTCCAGAATGGATTCCTAATGGATATAAAATTAAGTACTGTTGATAACAATTCCCTCAGAATTGAAACTCTCTCCAGGAAGTAGGGAGGGCAGCTTGTGAGAAGTCAGCAAGCAAACAAAGTTCACAAGTCTGGGAAAGATAAAATTTACAAGACTTCCTAGGGCCCCTCCTGGAGGTTGTGGAAGCAGTAAACAGCTGCTGTCTAGGGGAGGAGACTGCCCTGCCAAGCTGCAGCTGGAGAAAAGAAAAGCTATGAGCTGAGCTGTGTAGAGGATGCTCTGACTCGACAAGCTACCTGCAGGTTGTGCAAAGAGCTCCAGGGCTATAGTTCTGAAAGTCCTTCTCTGTGTTGGGGTGGACTTTTTGACAATCTAGCTGCTTTTCACTCATGCTTGCAGTAACCAAAAATAAATAAATAAATCATTGGCTCACTGTAGCAGGGTCCTGTGCTGTTGTTCCCTTTGGGGGAGGGGGCCAAGTAGGAGCAGAGTCAAACCACACAGACTCTGGGAGAATGTTGAAACAACAAGCTCAGTTTATTCAGGAAGAGGCAAGCCTTATATACCCTCCACCCCACCCTGGGGGGAGGTCTGATGAATCTGCATCTGCTGGTGTGACATGGCTGCCTCTCATTGGTCCAGGTCATCTCCAGATCATGTCTCAGCTGCTGTTGCTAAGGCCCTTAGGCAGACCCAGGTTGGCTCTCAGAAAGTATCTTTTTTACTGGTTTGGGCTGGCTGGCCCTCAAGCCCTTTAGGGATGAGTCATCCCACAGGTCACTAAGTTGGACTTTGATATATTCATTATTTTGATCTGTTGTGGGTTCTTATTTTGGGTGAGTGGACATGTGTTGTGGAATATTATTTTAAGATGAGTTACATTCGTTTATGCTGTGGAGTATTTGTTTAATGATGCAAAGATGTATTGCATTATTTTACATTGCATTTGTTTAACTCTGTGAAGCTGTGTTACTGTGCCTGTCTAAAACACCTGAAGGTCTAACAAAGAGCTGAACAGCCAATAGCTAGGCAGGAGAAAGGATAGGCAGGGCTACCAGGCAGAGAGAATAAATAGAAGGAGAAAAAGAGAAGAGGGGTAGTGAGAAAAGAAGGAGAGGAGACCAAGCGGTGGTGGTGCATGCCTTTAATCCCAGCACTCGGAGGCAGAGGCAGGTGGATCTCCGTGAGTTTGAGGCCAGCCTGGTCTACAGTGGGAGTTCCAGGACAGCCAGGGCTACACAGAGAAACCCTGTCTTGAAAAAACAAACAAACAAAAAATGACAGGAGGGTGCCGGTGGGGGGGGGGGGCAGCCACCTAGCCACCCAGCCAGACATGGAATAAAAAGGAAAGAAAAGAGATACAGAAATAGAGAAAAGTGAAAGCCAGCAGCAAAAGGTTAATTTTTTCGGTTTTTTGAGACAGGGTTTCTCTGTGTAGCTTTGTGCCTTTCCTGGAACTCACTTGGTAGTCCAGGCTGGCCTCGAACTCACAGAGATCCGCCTGGCTCTGCCTCTCGAGTGCTGGGATTAAAGGCGTGCGCCACCACCGCCCGGCCTGCAAAAGGTTAATTTAAGTAAGAAAAAGCTGGCTAGAAATAAGCCAAGCTAAGGCCAGGTATTTATAAATAATAATAAGTCTCCATATATTTATTTGGTAGCTGGGTGGTGAGCCCCCCAAAGAGTAAAGAGTAAAAAAAACTACTACAGGTGTGTGTGTGTGTATGCGTGTATTTTGTCTTCCCTTCAAACAAGTACTTCAAAGTGGGTACTACACGTGACAAACCAGGTAAATGGTACAGCCGGTGATATAGTATCAGTGTCAGCGGGCTGGCGATGTGGTGGGAAGTGTTCACCCACTTTAGCATGTGAAAGAGACCACATGCTGATGGAGTTTGTATATTTAGAGGAAATGACAGCAAATATCAATGGCTTTTGAGTGTAGCATCTGCTTCATCACACTAAAGCTTAAACGCTAGAAAATGACAGAACAGAGACAGGAGAGACTGCCACTTGGCTATAAAAGCTGCTGTTTGAGGTATACAAGTAGAGCTGGTCATTTGTACCCCTGCAAGGATAAAAGGACAATAGATTTGCACCTCAAAGTCGAATTAATTCTAACCAGCTGCTAAAAACTGTGGTCTTAGCAGGATAAAAAGCAGTGCTTCACATCATCATATAAAAACGTTGAGTCCTGGAAGCTCATGGATATTTCATGTCATTCAAGTCTGTTCTCAACAATTTTAAAATGATTGCCCTTGTACTGAGAGCAAAATGGATGAGTGGACAGAGGGAATACTATTGTGAGAGACTTATTTTTTCCTATCAAAGTTAGTCCGTTAAGAACTCATGGTCCTTTTTCCTTCCCCTCCCACTTTGTACCAATTAGCCAATCAATTGTGAAGTTGAGCTCCCACCAATGCAATGAGACATGGTGGCCACCTACGTCAGGGATAAAAGATGGGAACTATCTTGGTCAAGTGTGCTTGCTAACTGTTTTGGGTCTTGGTGCTCCCTTTTAGCAGAGAGAATTTCCGTGCTAAGCTACCTTCACTTAGTTCACATGTTTGTGTTCTGTGGCACTAAAATTATTCTTTGATTCTAACACTACAATAAGTAAAACATCAATTTTCTGACTTAAAATAATACTTTTAGCTCTGAATAGGATGAAGAATTAACAGAAAGTATGTAAAAAAAAAGTAATTCTACTTGACATAATTATATTGAATACAAAAATTTATGAATGTATTCAGCCTTAAAGCAATCCCCAAGTCTGCATAGGTAGGAAGTGAAAGGGTTTTATGGCTGAAGAGTACCTTGGCAGATCGAGGCTAAAATACAGCAGAAACTGCACCATGCAACAGATCTTACCCAGGAGATTTTGGGTGAGAGGTGGGGAGGGGAGGTGACAAAAGGCTGCCTCTGAGCAGGGACAGGAGAGAGACAGAGAGGAGGCTGTGATGGCAGAGACTTTTTAAAGCAGATATATGTCACACTTGGTGGCTGGTGATGACATGACTGCTGGACCTGAGTCGAGAAGCACCTTGTTCCATTAGGTTCCATTTCTCCCTTTTGTTTATTTTAAACAGTCAGGAAATAGGAAGGGGTGATGGTGAGGTAGGAATAGGGGTACTATGCTCTTTAGACTGCTTCCTGTTGTTTGGGGCATCAACATCTTTGGGGACCCAAAAAAGCTGGGATGCTGGCCAAGTCCTGGAAGAACAGGGTATTTCACTTGTTGTCCAGGCTCTGCAGGACCATCTGGAGCTAAGGAAGTCCTGGCAGCATCTGTGAGGCTGGACTGCCTGAAGCTAGCCGCCTTGAACCTCTTCAGGATGAAGATATTTTAGGGAACATCTAGAGCTGGCAGGTTGCTGGAACAGATATATATTAGGGACAAAGGGTAAAGTTGAGTTTAGGGAGAAATTTTTTTCTTAGGTATATTTGAAACTTTTAGGTCCATAGTCCTGGTAGCTAGGGGAGGGGAGTCCCAAGACCATGGAAGTGGGGATGGGGGATCCCACCCTCAGGAATAAGCAAAATAGACAGGTGGGGAAAGAGGCTGTTGGTTGACAGTACTTATCTGGAGTCTATTTGACCATGAGAGGTCGATTCAAGTCAATTCACTGAAACAAGATTGTTCTTTTAATTTATAAAAGAGATAAAATTTTTAGATATTTTAGCATTACCACTGTTTGTAACCTGTACTAAAATTCATTCTCATTGTAGAAAAGGCAGTAGATTCACACCTTTGAGTCATAGTAAAACCCAAAATGATTTTGGGTTAAAAGCATGAACACACTTTCCTCTATACATCCTATGGATGTATATAGATTAGATAGATGTTTTTTAGCACAATGCGAAGCATTTTTAAGTCTATACTTACATAATAGCTAAAGGAAATTTAAAATCTTGAGTTTCTGACTATGGTAATAGTAGCCAGTGTTTACCAGAGTTAGATTAATATCTTCTCAGAACTCCATTAATTAATGTTAAATTTCTGAATTTTGAAGTCTTAATATAACAATAGCATATAGAGAGAAAGAAATGTGAAACATTTTTATATACTTTAAATCACTTTCTTATACCATTACAAGTCACATTTACACACCTTAAAACACCTTCTTAGACACTCACAACTTAAGCTTTCATGTCCTCAGACCTTTATAACTTATATTTGCACATCTTAAAACATTGCCTCAGCCTTTTTATAGCATATATATGTGTATGATATATATACCTTACAACACTTTCTTAGGTCATCAGAACTTACAATTTAAGCTTTCATATCCTCAGACCTTACATAAACTTTACACCTTTTTTCTATCCAATCATTCACCAGGAGACACAGATGGTTGATTACTGAGAGCAATCATTGTAAAGCAAGTTCCTTTAAATAAAGGAATAGTAAAAAGCTACATTGACATCAGTTTTGTGAGTTTATCTCCTTTTAGGATATGGTAGCAAGGTAAACTGTGTCTAGGCCTAGTAGTAGCTCTAGGAAAGTGAGGCCTAAGGCCTAATTTTTACATATGAAGAGAACTGAGAAGGAAGCTAAAGCCTTGTTTACTGATGTTAAACTGACAAAGCTATGACTAGCCTGTCATCAACACCATCAGAGATCTGAGAAGGATAAATTTCACATGAGTAAGCAGGAAGTACAGACCAAGTAGGTCCTGAATCTATTAAAAATTACAGACTTTGCCAGCCATCGGTGATGCACACCTTTAATCCCAGCACTCAGGAGACAGAGCTAAGCAGATCTCTATGAGTTTGAGGCCAGTCTGGTCTACAGAGTAAGATCCAGGAGGGCACCAAAACTACACAGAGAATCCCTGTCTTGAACCCCCCCCCCATGCCCCCCAAATGACAGAGACTTACCAGCTACCTGGATAATCACCCCAGGTTCCTTCATAGTCATTAGGGTAAGAGGTCCCAGGGCAGCATCAGTCTTAGACCACCATGCCCAGATTATCCAACAGACTTTCCTGCTGAGTAGGAACTTGGAGGACTGGCCTACCATGTCTAGGAAAATCAGGGCAATCAGCTTCCCTGTGTTCTGCTTGTCCACAATTTGGACAGAGTCCTGGATGCTGGTAAGGTGAAGGGCAATTTTTCACCCGTACCAAGTTTTGCCACATTTAAAGCAAGCTCCAGGTGGCATTCTTCTGTGTCCCACATCTTCTTTGGAGGAGATCTTATGGGAGGCTGCCAAGAGCTGGCATTTCTCTCTGTCATAAAAAAGCTTTTTTTAAAGTAAACATTTTAAATGCCATATTCAGCAGATCTCTGAAAATTTGAGGACCATCTATCTATTAAGTATATCAAACTAAACAAACTTTTGCTTGTTTCTAGTAACTTGTTTTTAGTCTTCACTTTGAAAACGTATACAGGAGGCTAAATGAAGCTTATTTTTGTAATTAACTGCATTAGTACTTAACATTACTAGAAGTATAGTTCTGAAGACATTAAAAAATCTGATCACCTATAAGGTGACTGACCATTAACTTGTATGTCTTCATTATCCTTTTATAGTTCACCAGAATATTGCAGATTTTTATATGGCTTAGTTTATTCAAGTAGGTAGAGCTAAAAGTGAGCAAATACAAAGAAATTAGACAAATATTGCTATGAACCTGAGTAGACCTTAAGAATTTATAAATCTTGATTATCAAACATAGCTTATTTATCAAACATATGTTGTTACCTATCTAAATTTTTTAGAACCTTGGTGTTGAACACTTAGCAAAGACCTAAGTAGTTAGGTGTAAATCTCTAAGTCAGTTTTAGTTAGACCTTTATAACCTTAAAATTGTATCATCATGTAGAATATATTCTAAACCAGAGTTGAATCACAAATATAGTATGTTGTAGCAAATATAGCCTTAAATTTTTATCATTATAGAAAAATCTATAGCAATCCAAAATATTTGAGATTTGTTTTGCTTCAGGAGATACAGTGATAAACAGAGAGGTCATTAGGACTAAGAAGTTTTCCAATTGTTATTCTATGCTACTTTGCTGTGGATGATTGATTGATAAATAAAACACTGATTGGCCAGTAGCCAGGCAGGAAGTATAGGCGGGACTAGCAGAGAGAAGAATTGGAAGAACAGGAAGGCAGAGAGGAGGAGACGCCAGCCTGCCATCCAGGTAGCAGCATGTAAAGGCAGCAGGTAAAGCCACGGAACACGTGGTGACTTATAGATTAACAGAAATGGGCTGAGTATAAGAGTAAGAACTAGACAATGGTAGGCCTGAGCTAATGGCCGAGCAGTTTAATTAATATAAGCGTCTGTATGTTTATTTTATAAATGGGCTATGGGACTGCTGGGGCTTGGCGAGACCCGGAGAGAAAAACTCTAGCTACACTACATAGTTATCTGATGATGATGATTCTGTCACGTGTCATGTACTCTTTAACCTTAGTTAAGATGGCTACCAGCCTTTAGTAAAGATGGCTGCTTACATTTTGATGAGTTCATCCACCAAGATGGAGGAAAGCCACATGGCTTCTACTTCAAAACATCTGTTTTCCTTGTAGATCTATTTTTTTTTAATTGGTGTTGAATCCAAATTACTTACATATACACACACTGAGTTCAATGCAATTTACATACACATATACACACACACAGTTGAATCCAAGTTACCTATACACACACGTATAGAGTTGAATCACATATATATACCCATGTATAGATTTTTAGTTATAAGCCCTTTATGTTTAAAGCCAACATTTGTTACAGATTTAATACATTTTAAACCATACCCAATGCATTTATAAATCCTGACATGGAGTTTACAGCATAATTTTTTAAATAGCAGAGTACAAAGAAATCATAGAGATAAAAGATTCTTTAATAGTGAAAAGTAGAGAAAGTGTAGAACAGAGCAAGTTTAGATATTTTTGTGGATCATTTGTCTGTGCAGTAGCAGATTTATGATTTGTGAGAATTTGGAAATCAAGTTCACCACTTTTTTGGCCATTGATCTGTACTAAGGCCAAGCTAGTCTATAATATCTGAGTCTGTGGAGGAAAGGAGAGTGACAAACCGGAAAAGCACACTCTGGGGAGGGCGTTTCCTGGAAGCTCCCAGAGGGAGCTGAGAGTTGAAGCTGCAGGATGTGCTTCAGAAACAAGGAGGAGCTCCACCCGAGGGAGGGCCGATATCATAGGAGCCAAAAGCTGCAGGACTTAGCAGGCAGCTTCTAGGGAGAGGCAAGGAAATCCGTAAAGTGAGGCCCAGGAAGGCACAAATATAGAGAGAGAGAGCAGGTCGGAGTGGAGGGAAGCAAGGAAAGAGTTCCAGGCTGCGGTGAGAGTGCAGCTCCTGGTGGAGGGGAGAGGCGAGAGAGCAGGAGAGAAGGGAGATGGCTGCTGCCCGGCCAGATGCCCAGCAAGTCGCAGGAGCCAGAGAAGCACACAGGTGCCCATATGGAAGGCATAGCGGGCCAGAGGGAAGCAGCAGCTGATGAGTCCGGCTGTAGAATTTGGAATCAAATTCACAAATGATCAGTACACACCTCAGGAGAGTTAGACCAGCAGCTTGGTTGGGAGTTGGCGCTGCAGAGAAAAATGGGTGTGTGCATGCTGCAGCTGGCCTACACCTTTGCTTTTTCCCTTCCTGCTAGGTACGGATCCAGGCTCCCACTTTGCAGCAAACTTACAGATCCATCCACCATAACTTAAGTGAATAAATTTGGAGCGGGTGCCAGGAGAGGCTGGAGGTTTTCTATGGAGGACTTCTTTCCTATAGGTGAGGAAAAGAAGAAGGTCTAAGGCCTGAAGTCCAAGGCATCCCCAGGACTCAGGGGGACAGAAAGAGGAAGACACAAGCTGGTCAGTGGATCCTCAGAGCACTGGCCAGGGGTCAGGGCTGAAACCCTGAGGAGACATAATGCCTAGTACCAGGACTGTCGGATGAAGCCAGAAGATGAAATCGAGCTAAAAAATGAAGCCTTACTGAAGGGAAAGGGTCAGAGGTGGGCACCTCTGTCTCCAAGAGTACCAGAGACTCAGGGAAGCACTTACACCAATTGAGAGGGACCACTCACCAATTGCCTGTGATAGACAGAAGGCCAAGCGATTGGTGGGCCAGAAGACACATCTACTGTGAGTGGACTGGAGATGAGGGATAAGGTCCTAGTGTGGCTTAGACCCCAGGTGGGGAGCACAGGCACCAGGATGTCCTATCCAAGTCATCCGCACCAATGTTAGGGCTTAGCAACAAAAGAGTAACTCTGTGGATTAGGGCCAAGAATGCCACAGAGATCACACCATGTAACAGATATCACACAAGAGATTTATTGGGGGGAGGGGGTAAGTCTGCCTCTGAGTGGGGACCAGAGGTGGGGAGGTACCTGGTTCCTTACAGCGGTGACAGTGGAAACAGTTCACAGTGGTTGTTGGTGCTGAGGCATTGAAGGCATGGTGGAGGATGGGGAGGCACCTAGTTCTGGAATGTGGGCGGTTCTTAGTTGACTAGCAGGAAGTAGGCTAGATAAACAGTGCATTCCTCAAGATATGCACAATTCTTCAAAATTAGTCCTAGATATGGTCAAGGAAGATGTTGCTCAAAGAGGAACTTCTGAGATAGGAAAACATAAGGGAGTGTGTTAGTCATCCATGCTTGTCATAACAAAATACCTCTAGGCTGTGGTTCTGGAGGCTGGGAGTTCTGGATAAGGTATTAGCAGACTTCATCTCTCCTGAGATGATTTTATCCTTAATATGTCTCCTTGTGGGCTCTCTACTGTGTACACATTCCTGGAGTCTCTTCCTCTTAGAAATCAGTCATGTTGGATTCAGTACCCACCTTTATGATCTCATTTAACCTCGATCCTCCCTAAAGCTCCTGTTTGAAAAAGCAGTCACATGGGAGGTTAAGGATTCAACATAGTTTTTTTCCTCTTTCTTCCTTCCTTCCTTCCTTCCTTTCTTCTTTTTTCCATTTCTACAGTACCTCATGTAGCACAGGCTGGCATCCAACCTAGTATGGCACCCTGGATGACCTTCCATTCCTGATTCTTCTCACTCTACTTCCCAGGTGCTGGGATTACACACAAGTAGCACCACATCCTGCTTCAACATGGGAACTTCGTATGGGGAGATGACTCCGTAGATAAAAATGCTTGATGCACAAGCCTGACAACATAAACTGAGATCACTAGAGTCCTGTAGAAAGCCACGTGCTATGTAACATGCATTTGCAAACTTAGTTCTCCTAGGATGAGGTGGAGACAAAGTCAGTAGGGTTGCCCAGAAGCTCATAGGCCCAATAACCTGGACAATAACTGTTCATGTAAGGATTCTGTCCTTAATTACGTCATCAGCCTGCGACGGGCGTCCCAGCCTAAAAAGTGGGTGGGCCCTGTGTGCATCCCTCTCTTTCCTTTCCGCTCCTTCCTTCCTTCTGTCTGTCCTCCCTCTCTCTCCCTCTCTTTCCTCCCTCTCTCCCAATAAAGCTCTAAAAAGGTAACCATGGCTTGTGATTCTTCCAATCAGCACTCTCCTCCGCCAGCATGGCTGCTGTGGGCGGTGGCCAACCACAAGCAGCGCGCTGTTTAACCAACATTGGTGCCGTTCAGACTCGGATACACCACCTATCACCAAGGACCTGCTGTGACTGCTGCCGCCTGCCATCCAGCCAGACCGCGAGACCACAAGCATTCGCATGACCCTTGCCGCTTCCACTGGACCCCCACACAGCTACCGCTGCCGTCACCACAGTGAGTCTGCCCTTCTTGTGGCTGTAGTCTGAGCCATATTCTTTGCGACGGACATCCTGGGGGTTGTCCTCGGGCTGTCCTGGCAATGGGAGGCACATTTTCCGCTCCTGACGAGGGGGGTCAGTGCTGTCTTGGGTCTACCAGGTGGACCAACTGCAGTGCAGCCGCAGCCCTTCCCATCCCTTGACAAAGAGGATGGCGAACTTGAGCTGATTCTTAGATCTCTCTTCACTCCTCGGGGACACCTGAGATTGGAGTCTGATCCCGGTTTATTGTTTTAATTTTTTATTTTTCTCTCGGCTACAGCCATGAGACAAAGGAGCAGATACGACACATTTACCACCTACATTGGCAGATAGGGGCGGGCACAGTGTAAACCTGGCTGCATAACAGCATCGTGGGAACTTCTGCCAGCAAACGGGCAAGTAAGAGTTACTTTATCTCCAAGCTTTCTGCTAAAGTTCTAAACCCTTCTCCTTCCCCACTTCTGCGTCTGCCACATGCAACCTTTTCTGTCTGACTTCTGCCGGCAGTGGGCGGGCTCAAATGGGTGGGCTTGGGCGGTTTCTACGACTTGCCCTAACTCACCTTAATAACTCCACCCACTCATTCTCAAACTGCCTGTGTTTCTCATGTGCATACAGACAGAGTCCTGATCTTTGCCTTGTCCCGAAGATCCCTAATTCCAAAAAAATAAATTCTCATGCACCACAAGCTTTTCTCTTCCCAGTTCTCTGTTCTCACTGTTCAGCCAATGATACAGGACCATCACAGAACTGCAGTCCAGAGATCATCAACTTTTTTTTGTGTCACCAGCATCTTGTCAAACAGAAAGTTCACAGCCACAGCCAAGAGGGATACATGTCTCCAGAGCAAACGGATGACAGACAGCATCCCACAACGCCTGTCTATCTCGGAAGACTCCTCTTCTCCATTCCCCCAAGAGCCAACCGACGTCAAAAAGTCAGCTGGAAGTAGTTTTTGAGAGGAACGACGCCCCTATTCCCATCAACCTGCTTTTTTATAATAAGTGAAAGTCTGGGATGTAAGGATTCTGTCCTTAATTACGTCATTAGCCTGCGACAGCGTCCCAGCCTAAAAAGTGGGTGGGCCCTCTGTGTGCCCCTCTCTTTCCTTTCTGCTCCTTCCTTCTGTCTGTCTTCTCACCCCCTCTCTCTCCCCCCTTCCCTTTCCCCTCTCTCTCTCTCTCTCTCTCTCCCCCCCCCCAATAAAGCTCTAAAAAGGTAACCATGGCCTGTGATTCTCCTCCAGCGCTCTCTTCTGTTGGCATGGCTGCTGCGGGCGGCGGCCAGCCATGAGGAGCAGCGCGCCACAGCATAACCAACAGTTCAACCTAGCAGTAGAACAATGAGAGACCCTGCCTCAAAAACAGATGAAGGCTGTGCTTGCCTGCCTCACACTGACTCCTGAAGGTTGTCTTCACACTTCCATTCTCATGCTTTAGTATACACACGAGGAATTTTGAATGGACACTATTTAGTCACCAACAAGGACAATAACACAGGCCCAAACACGGTAAACACGGTGCCGGCAGGGCCTGCTTTCCCCTGCCCCTTCTCTTCTGCTAAACCACTAGACTTCCCACTAGGCTCCTTATTTGGTCACTTCCTCATGCCTGACTCATTCCTGAGGCTGACCACCATGGTTCAGCCTTGAAAATTCCTTATTTGGCTACACTGACGAATGCCCAGTCGGGACTTGCCAATTCATCCTAGCATGGACTTCCTCTTTTTTCTCTTTAAAAACCACTCCACAGAACAACTTGCTGCTGTTTCTGCCGGATTCGTATTCAGCCACCCTTCCTGACTATCTGGCTTAATAAAGGATCTCTCGTGCTGGAAATTGGTGTTTGGCTGTGATCTGTGCCTAATCCAAGGTCCAGAAGGGAGCAGCCCAAGAGTCAAGATGCGAGGGTCTCTTTAAGAACTGAGATAATTCCATACTGTGGAAGAACCAAAGGCAGTCTAACAGGTTAGTCAAGGAAGTCCCTTCCCAAGCCAGGAAGTTGCTGCTACTACTGCTGAGAAGGGTGTAGCAATTTAGAAGGCCCACAGCCAGTAAACACTGGTGTTTCCTCTTTTCCTTTTATCTAGTTGAACTTTGTATGCTTTTCCCTTTCTCCTCCTCCTTTCTCCTCTGTCTTTTTGTTTGTTTGTTTGTCAAGACAGTGTTTCACTGTAGCCCTGGGTGGCCTTGAACTCAGGTATCTGGCAGCCTCTGCCTTCCTAATGCTGGAATTAAAGGTGTGTTCTCCTACATCTGCTCCTCCCCCTCTTAAAAACAGACTAATTGCCTAGCATGTACAAGACTGAATGCCCTCTCTGGTTCTGCAAAATAGAATAAATAAATAAATAAATAAATAAATAAATAAATAAATAAATAAATACATAGCACACAAAAAATAAAACAGATCCAAGTTTTGTTTTTCAGATAACACAGTGCTAATATACTTTGTACGCGGGGTGTATTATGTATTGTTTCCATTGCTCTGACCAAATGTCTGACAGAGGAATTTGTTTGACTCACGGTTTGAGGTGTGACAGTCCATGGAGGCTGGGCAGATGTGCTGCGGGGAGCTCTGTGGTGACTCAGCAGAGCTGGAGCCCCTCCCCCACTCCTCTCCTTCAAGTCCCAGCAGAACAGGAGAGAGGAGTTTGGTTTGTTTGTTTGTTTTGTTTTCACATCAAAGAACTTTTAGTGGACATAGCTGGGAGCCAGCCCTGGCCAGCAGCAGCAAGTACCCTCCCCACCCCACCCCCTCAGGCTATTCATGGCTGAGGTGGCTCTGTCCAAGGAGTCTCAACAATGGGAATCCCAGGAGGCAAAACTCTGCCAAAGGTTACTGTATAGGTGGAGACCAGGCTGTTCCACAGACTCATGAATAGGTCAAAACTGTTACAAGACCCAGTGAAGAGAAAAAAATGATAACTCATAATCCATCCTTATACACTCTAGGGCAATGGGTAGGGCAGCCAGAGGCTGGCATCCTCACGGGTCAGGGTCCTGGATGGGAGATGAGTGGACCCAGGTATCCACAGCATGAGGTAACAGGGGACAGGCAGGGGACAGACAATGGGCACTCGGACACTGTGTATTTACCAGACAAACTACTGGGGGGCAGCTGCCCACATGTACGTGCCAGGTAGGCTGTTTGTTTTGGAATGAGGTGGAGTGCTCTTTACATCCTATTCTGTGGCAGATGCCAAAGAATTACTCTGTGGAGATGGTGAAAGTCACCCTGAGACCATGGAGGCTTAGCCACCCCCACCTCCCCAACTGAAAAGATCAGAACCATGCCCAGGAATAGCTGTCGCTGCTGGGCAGTACCCTGCACACCAGCATCCCCCACAATGCCAACAGCAAAGCCAAACTTTTGATTACATAGAGCTTTACTCCAGCGTCCACTTTTTCTGTTATTTATTTATTTTTTCTTAAAAAACGAAAGGCAAACCAAAAGAATGAAGCTTTAGCCCAGCAGTGGTGGAGCACACCTTTACTCTCAGCACTTGGAAGGCAGAGGCAGGTGGATCTCTGTGAGTTCAAGGCCAGCCTGGTCTACAGAGAGTTCCAGGACAGCCAGGAGTACACAGAGAAACCCTGTCTCAAAAAAACAAACAAACTGAAGGCAGGCTCAAACCACAGCCTCAGCAGGTTGCCTGCTAAGCAGAGACTTTAGGTTCCATTACAACCTAAGTCTGCACATCCCAGCAGAATGAGGAGGAATGCCAGAGATCTAGGGAGTCCCACGGAATCGGGTGAGCCACCCTTCCCAGAAAGCCAAAGAGAGAGAGATGGCAAAGACAAGAAAGGAGTGTGCTTCTGTTTCTTTTCTTTCTTTTTTCTTTTTTTATAGGCAGGGTCTCATGTAGCCCAGACTCTCTTTGTAGACAAGGATGGCCTTGAATTCATGATCCTCTTACCTCTCTCCTGAATGGTAGAATTATAGGTGTGATCACACCAGGAAAAACAAAGGGCTCATCACCTAAAACCTGTCTTCAAGACTTTGTTCATGGGCCAGCAAGATGTTAAACGTGCTTGCTACCAAGCCTGGTGACCTAAATTTAATACCTGGGACCCAAAGGTTGAAGGAGAAAGTTGATTCTAATTTGTGCTCTGATCTCCACATACATACACACATACCACACACTACATGCACTTAAAAGTAATGAGTTTTTTAAACATTGTGGTAGTTTGAATGAGAATAGCTCCCATAGGTTCATATATTTGAATATCTAGTTACCAGGGAGTAAAACTTTTTAAGAATTAGAAGGATTAGGAGGTGTGGCCTTGTTGGAGGAAGTGTGTCGATGGGGATAGGCTTTGAGATTTCAAAAGTCCAAACCAGTCCCAGTGTCTCTGCCTCCTGCCTATGATCAAAACATAAAGCTCTCAGCTACTGCTCCATCACAACACCCATCTGCTTCCTGCTACAGTGTTCATGGAATAACCCTTTGAAATTGTAAGCAAACTCCCCAAATAAATGCATTCTTTCATAAAAGTTGCCTTGGTCATGTTGTCTCTTCACAGAATAAAATGATGACTAAAACAACCATACTAAAGAGAAGGTTGGGAATGTCCCCAGTACTACATATCAGACATGGGGCACTGCTGGGGGATATCTTTCTGTACACTGTGAATATATGTTGTTCCTATTGGTTAATAAATAAGCTGCTTTGGCCTATGGCAAGCCAGCTTAGAGGCAGGTGGGAAATCCAAGGAGAGAGACAGGAAAAAGAAAGGAGAGGCAGGGGAGATTCCAGCCTGCTGCCCAAGAAACAAGATGCCAACAGGCCAGTAAAGTCATGGAACACATGGCAAAACATAGATTAATAGATATGGGTTGAGTTAAACTATAAGAGCTAGTTAGCAAGAAGCCTGCCATAGGCCATACAGTTTGTAAATAATATTAAGCCTCTGAGTGATTATTTTATGAGCGGCTGAGGGACTGCGGGGCTGGGTGGGACAGGAGGAACTTGGGACTGGAGAGAGTTCAACTACAGGGCACTCTCCTGTAATTTCAGCACTCAGGATCTAGAGATAAGATTCAAAGTCATTCGTGTACTACATAATGAGTTAGAGACCAGCCTGGGCTACCTGAGATCCTATCTCAAAAACCCAAACAAAACACTAACAGGTGCTAGGGAAATTAGTTGTTAACAGCACTGGCTGCTCTTCCAGATGATCAGCTTTAATTCCTAGCACCCACATGGCAGCTAACAACCATATGCAACTCCAGTCCCAGAGGATTCAACATCAACCCACTTCTGGCCTGGTGGGCACCAGGCAAGCATGTCATACATATGCATACATGCAGGTGAAACACTCATACACATAAAACAAACAAACAAACCCACAGTAGACAACAACAGAACGTTGCTGCCACTCTGTGTGACTATGATTCTGTACCCCAAGGCAAGTGCCTGGCAGTGGCTGGCTCCTCTGCAATGGAAGCTCTGAGCAAATACTTGCTTGTCCTCATTTGATTGGCCTTTGCAGGAATTTGAACAAGAACGGCCCCCATAGGCTCAAACATTTGAATGCTTAGTCACCAGGGAGTGGCACTTGAAAGGATTAGAAAGATAAAGAAATGTGATGCCTGGCGCACGCCTTTAATTCCAGCATTCAGGAGGCAGATGCAGGCGGATCTCTGTGAGTTCGAGGCCTGCCTGGGCTACAGATCAAGATCCAGGACAGGCGCAAAGCTACACAGAGAAACCCTGTCTCGAAAAAAAAAAAAAAAAAAAGAAATGTGGCTTTGACAGGCTGTGGTGGCACACGCCTTTAATCCCAGCACTTGGGAGGCAGAGGCAGGTAGATCTCTGTGAATTCAAGGCCAGCCTGAGTGAGTTCCAGGACATCCAGGGCTACACAGAGACACCCTGTCTCAAAAACTTTAATTAAATTTTAAAAAAGGGATGTGGCCTTGTTGGAGGAAGTGTGTCACTGAGGGTGGGGTTTGAGGTTACAAAAGCTCATGCCAAGCCCAGTGTTTCTCTCTCTCAGCCTATGGATCAGGATGTAGCTCTCAGTTACTTCTCCAGCACCACATCTGCATGCTACTGTGTTCCCTGCCATGATGAAAATGAACTAACACTTTGAAACTATAAGCAATCCCCGAGTTAAACACTTTCTTTTATAAGAATTGGCTTGGTTGTAGTGTCTCTTCACAGCAATAGAACAGTGACTTAAGCAGGGTGGCGGTGGCTCACACCTTTAATCCCAGCACTCAGAGGCAGAGGCAGGTGGATCTCTGTGAGTTCAAGGCCAGCCTGGTCTACAGAGTGAGATCCAGGAAAGGTGCAAAGCTACACAGAGAAACCCTGTCTCAAAAAAACAAAAACAAAACAAACAAACACACACACACAAAAACAGTGGCTTAAGATAGTTTTGGTTCATTGCCTCTTAACTATGGGAAAAGACTTGAAATGGATCTTTTCCCTGTGAAGGGGCCTCAAAACACCTTGACCACACAGCTGCCATGACAAGTTTAGAAGCCCAGGCACAGCTTCTGTGACAGGCTTACTGGCAGGCAACTCCCAGACCCAGGAAAAGCCATAAGCTGACCCCACCCAGGGAGGGCCCACATCTAAGGGGAAGTACCTGACATCCTAAACATTCCAATCATTAGATAAAGTGGCCAGATGTCCCTGAGTCTAGCACACACCTATTTTTTGTTTTACAGATACCTCTAGATAAATGTCAGCCAATCAGGGTTCTGAACCCTGGAAATCCCCTCCCTCAACCACTGCTATGATAAAAACTCTACCCTGCCTGGGCTCAGGGTTCTCTGCTCTCACCGCTGTGTCAGACAGACAGAGAGACCAAGCCCCAGAGCCTGAAAATAAAGGCTCTTTGCTTTTACATATGGGGTTTGGTCTCCATGGTGGTCTTTTGGGGGTCCCCGTGATCTGAGCATAACAATCCCCTCAGCACCCATAGTAATAATACGGATGTCAATTATGAGCACCCAAATATGAAGACTATAATACATTCTTGTTGTGATCAAACACCACACACAAGGGAGGAAGGGCTTATTATTATGTACAGCTCATTACGGCAGGGAAGGAGAGAACGGTGGCAGTATTGTGAGGTGTGGTCACTTTGTACCCACAATCAGGAGACAGAGGTGAAAGCCAGGACTCAGCTCCCTTCCTCTTCCTTTTTAGTCTAGAACCCCAAGCCATGGAACGGTGCCACTCACATTTCGGGTGGGTCTTCCCACCTCAATGAAGCCATTCTAGGTATCCCCTTACATCCACATCCACAGAGTTGTCTCCTGGGTAATTTTAGATCCTGTTGACAATCATCATAACCTGTATTCTGCTCAGAAGGCTGGGAGTGTACATGGTTAATAGCTTGGTGACCTCTCACTATATAGCTCTGGCTGGCCTGGAATTCACTACATAGAGCAGGCTGGCCTGGAACGCACAGAGATCTGCCTGCTTTTCTTCAAGTGCTGGAATTAAAGGCCAAAGGTGTGCACCACTACACCTGGCAACACTGGTTTTTTTTGTTGTTTGTTTTTTGGGTTTTTTTGGTCAGAATCTCAGTCTGTCATGTCCCCCCACCTTTTAAATATATTCAACACAAAACTCTCTCCTCTGACCTCCCTGAAGTGGCTGATCATGTCCACAACTAGAGTGGCCTCGGAATTGGAATTTGATTGTTTGAGCCAACCCCAGCCTCAGCTCTCTTATCAGCCCAGAGGATGCAGTGATCCTTCTGTAGGTGTCTGTATCAACGCCCCACACTGTGACTCTTGTGTCTCGCACTGTAGTGCCCGCGCACTACATGTTCACCATGTTCACCACGTCTGAGCGAGGGGCTGAGGATTAAAACAGAGACAGCGAGTCATTGGTCTCAGTAGAATGCCCTTTATAAAGGAAGGAGGAAACCTTAAATACAGGCTTACAGCGCAGTGGGAGAACCCCAGAGGGCAGAAGTTCGCTACCGATGTTTTACGTTCTTGCATCCTAGCTGTTTACATCAATATGCAAGACACAAACAAGGAACCTCCGGTAAGCTGTTTAGGAGGAAGGAAACAGGCAGGGAATTAGCATAGGGAGGACATCTGATCAAGGTCAGCAAGCAAGGCAACAGCTACCCAAGGAACGGGGATGGGGGGGTGGGGGGTGGGGGTGGGGGGTCAGGGCCCAACATCTCACCCTCAGGACCTTTGGGCAGAGAGCTGTAGCACAGAGTGGCAAGTGTGATCTCAGGAGGTGAGTGCAGGTACCACATGCACCCATCCATAAGGTGCCAGGAGAAATGTCTCCAGGCAAACTCCTCCTTCAGGTAACCGCTCAAGACCTAATAGACTATGTGGCCTTCATTACATGCAGGTTAAACACAGTCTTGTCCAGCAACTAAGGGTATTTGAGCATATGGACACTTTTCCTGGCCACTATCACTCCCTCCTTAAGAAGTTTATCAATGGAAACCCAGGAATTCTTAGGCATTACCATTGTGGGGCTATGGAGTCTGAGGCAGAGGCTAGAAAGTCACTTTGTAGCTTAGGGTAGCCTCCAACTTGCTATGTACCCAAAGACTGAGGTGGTCTCTGCAAACACTATGGCCAGAAGTAATGATTCATGAGGGGCAAGAAGCTAGTTCGGTTCAACACAACTCAGTAGCTGGTGTTGGTTCAAACTTCGGGAGTCTGACCCTGAAGAGTTTTTTTAGGCATATTTAAGTATAGCACAATTTTGACGAAAAAATTTCCTGGTGATAAATAACTATATCTCATGTACACAATAGAGCTTAAGACACAAAGACGTCAAAACTCTTTACAAAGTGCATGTGACATCTTGCATAAAGATGGGTTCTATAGATTGACTACATGTGACACCTTCAATAAAAATGGGTTCTCTAGATTGACAGGCTCATGATAAGGGTCTGTAAGAGGATTCAGTGTGTTCTGGGCCACACAGATAATACAAGGTCACCAGGCTATTAACCACATTTGCTCCCAGCCTTCTGGGTGGAAAACAGGTTGTACATTTATCCCTTTGAAGAGACAACACTGTGTTTAACATTCCTATTTCTCTTAGCTTATCTGTGAGCACAAGGTCCTCTGTCTCTTACCTCTCAAGTGCTGAGATCACAATATGTCCCTGTAGTACTGGGAATCAAACCTTGAGCCTACTTATTTTTATTTTTTAGTATTTTGAGACAGAATCTCATATAACCAAGGTCTCAAACTATGAATATAGAGGAGGGTAACCTTGAACTTTTCATCTTCCTGACTCCAATTCCCAAGTGAGTAGGCTAGGCTCTTTGTGAAGTCTTTATTGAAATCACCAGGGTAATATTTGTATAGGAAAAAGAGCATCTGGTGTGGTTTGCAGAGCTCATCTGTTCTCCCTTAGCACAGATATGCAAACATTCTAAGGAAGGGCACTTGGCTCCTAGAATAACACCCTTGTCTCAGTCACTCCTCTATTGTGAAGAGACTCCATGACCAAGGCAACGCTTAGAAAGCATTTAATCGGGGGGTTGCTTACAGTTTTAGAGGGTTAGTCCATGATTATCGTAGTGGGAAGCAGACAGGCATGGCACTGCAGCAGTAGCTGAGGGCTTTACATCCTGATCCACAGGCAGTCAGTAGGGAAGAGGACACTGGGCCTGGCATGGGCTTTTGAAAACTCAAAGATCACCCCCAGTAACACACCTACTCCAACAAGACCATGTGTACTCCAAAAGGCCACAACTACTTCAATAAGGCTACAGCCCCTAATCCTTCCTAAACAGTTCTACTAATTGAAGACCAAGCATTAAAACATATGAGCCTATTAGGGCCATTTGAATTCAATCCACCACACCCCAAGCCCAGGTATTACCAGCACTTGGCTATATAGGGAGTTCGAGGCCAGTTTGAGCTATATGAAATACCTTCCTGCCTGGGGTGGGGATGGCAGGGTGGTGGTGGTGGTGGGGAGGTGGGGGAGGAGGTGCACGGCTTTAATTCCAGCACTCAGGAGGCAGAGCCAGGCGGATCTCTGTGAGTTCAAGGCCAGCACCAAAAACTACACAAAGAAACCCTGTCTTGAAAAAAAAAGGAAGAAAGGAAGGAAGGAAGGAAGGAAGGAAGGAAGGAAGGAAGGAAGGAAGACCTTTAAAAAAAAAAAGCAAGGTAGATGTGATAGCACATGCCTTTAATCCCAGCACACAGAAGCAGAGGAGGCAGGAGGATCTATGAGTTTGAAGACACCCTGGTCTACAGAGTGAGTTCCAGGATAGCCAGGGCTACCCAAAGAAACCTTGTCCCAGGGGGGAAAAAAAAGTGTATGTTGGGGGTGACTCTTCCCCCTTCTGTTGAAACAGGGTGTCTCAACATGTAGCCCTGGCTATAGTCTTAGAACTTGCTATTTAGAACAAGCTGGCTTCAAACCCACAGATCTGCGGGCCTATGCTTCCTTAAAAGTATGTACCACCACACCCAGCAAGAAAACCCTTTCTTCAAAAACAAGCTGTTGTATTTTAAAAACAGGAAGGAGTCACACCATACAACGGGGCCCACGTGGGAGGTTTATTGAGAGGAGGGGAGAGAAGGGGCAGAGACCAGTTCCTGGGGGTGAGAATGAAGAAAGAAAAAGAGATGGGAGGTGTACAAGGCCCGCCTTTTATAAGGAAACAGCTAATGCACAGGGACTACTCTTAGCGGCTGCAGCTGAGGATGTATCCTGTCAGGACCCTAAGGGCAGGCTGGTACAGATGCCTGAATGCTGATATTCCTCCCTTTTGTTTATTATAAAAAGGTGAGGAGTTAGAAAGGGGTAGCAGGTGAGGGGGGGATGAGGGCACTCTGTTCTTGAGACTGCTTCCTGCTGGCCTTGGGGGGAGCATTGATCATCTTTGGGGGAATCTGAGAAAACTAGGGTGATTGTCCAGGCTCTGTGGAACCATCTGGTGACACTTGGATCTGGCAAGATGCTGTTTGAGGTGGATCCAAGTCGACTCCCTGGAGCTCATAAGAAATCATGATGAGGTCACCAGCCAAGATGGAGGAGAGCACGTGGTTGCTGTTAATAGTTACATGCACGTACATACAGAATTAAAGAGGAGTTGAGTAAATAGAAAGGGAGAACCAATGTGTGCTGAGCAAGACAAAGCTGGTTTCTCCATTTCTGATTCGCATGTTGCAGCAAACAGAGAACGTTTAGAGAGGAAGAGCAGGCAGACACAAGCAGGTCTTGGAGCAAAGAAAAAGAAAGAGGGTGGAGAATACTTTCTCAGTTCCCCAACTGCCTGGTCCAAGGAATGGTCAGTGGGTCTCCAAAAGACATCCCAATGATAGGGAGAAGGTGTACGACACAGTTCCCAAGGATGAGGCAGAGAGAAGATCCAAAAGCCTGAATGTTCTGGCGTCCCAGGGATCCAGGGAGGATCAGATTAAGTGGGCACAAGCTGTTCAGTACATCATCACGCAAGAATTAGAGCCAAGGGCTAGGAGCCCAAGAGAAACACAGCCGCCTGGTACCAGGACTTCAAGAAAAGCCAGTAGGCAAAAGAGAGGCAAGTGCTTGAGAAATGAAGCCTCACTTCTATGGAAATGGTCAGAAGTGGGTAGCCCCACCAGAGACCCTATTGTTGGTATTGAATGGAAGGCTGTTGTATGAATCCTAAATGGTCTTATAATAAAAAACCCAGAGCCAGATATTGGGGTAAATACTGAAAGATCAGAGGGACAAAGGAACAAGCCACTAGAGAAACTTCTCACCACTACCGAATCCTCAGGCCAGATGGAAGGCGAGATCTTATCTCCACGAATCCTCTGACTGAAAACCTGAGTCCCCAGCCGAAAGGCTCGAGTTCCTGTCTCCTCACACCCGATATGCCTTTCTCTGCCCAGCCATTTCACTTCCTTCTTAGTGCTGGGATTAATGGCCTGTGTGCTTCCCAAATACTGGTAGCAAAAGTATGAGATCTCAAGTACTAGGATTAAAGGTGTGTGCCACCACTGCCTGGCTCTGTTTCTCTCCTAGACTGAATCAATCTGATGTAGTCCAGAATGGCTTTGAACTCACACACATCCAGATGGATCTCTGCCTCCTGAGGGCTATGATTAAAGGTGTGTGCCACCACCTCCTGGCTTCTATGTTTAATCTAATGGCTGGCTCTGTCCTCTGATCCTCAGGCAAGCTTTATTTGATACACAATATATCACCACAGAAGGCAAAGCTATCAGTGAATGAGAAAGCAGATTTGTTGCAGGTGAAAGAGAACAGGTCGGCTCTAGGTGGAGCAGGTAGGTAGGGTCCTAGCGTGAAGTGGGTATCTTTGGCGGATCTTGCCAAGGTATGCCATTAAGCAAACGTGCCATATGCAACAGAATTAGTGCACGAGGTTTACTGGGAGGGGGAAAACCGCAAGTGAAAGAGCGAAAGGCCACATCAGAGTGGGGACTTGGGAGAGGCAGGCAGAGAAGAGGAAGAGAAGCGAGAGAGAAGATGAGGCAAGAGAGGGAATTAGAGACAAGGAGAGGAGGAAGAGGCAAGAGACCAAGGGAGGGACCTCTGCCTGGCGAGGGTGCACATCTCGCGTAGCTGACGAGGGGTGGGGGGTGGGGGATGAGATGGGGGTGGGGGGTGAGGTGGGGGTGGGGGACGGATGGACGGACCTGGCAACAGGTCATGATGTAACTGCTTTGGCAGAAGAGGCAGACTGCTGCCGCTGCCGCTGCTGCTACAGAAACCAACATTGGGATTCTTTAAGCAGAGTTAGATGTATAAGACCCCTGCTTTTTTAAAAATCTATTTGAGAGAGTTCCCTTAACGAAAGGGGAATTGCCGCTTAACAGGCTTCCTAGCTAGCAGGAGATGAGTGGAGCAGGTGGAGCAGGAAGAAAGAAGCGAGAGAAGGACTTGGACAAAACTTGAAAACAGGGAACCCCCTCCCATTTATTGGCTCACTGGCAGAAGTTGCAAAGGTCCTGTGAAATGCCAGAATATGGGGTGCCAGTAAGCAGCAATTTGAATTGATATCTAAGGAGTATTGAGGCAAAGACCGATACGTTTGGCCCTTAAGTCGAGTGGTAGGCACATTTTCCATGAGTGAGGTAGAGAAGATCCGAGGGCTGGAATCTCTAGCATCCCAGAAATTCGAGGACCAGTGAGGAGGCACAGGCTGCTCAGTGGATCATCATCCAAAACAGCAGGGGCCGATGAGCTAAGAGCCCGAGTGAGACACAGTTGCCTGGTACAAGGACTTCAAGAAAAGCCAGAAGTCAAGGACTGTGCTTGAGAAATTAAGCCTCACTCGTGGGAAATGGCCAGAGGTGGTGGTGGTGGTGGTGGTGGTGGTGGTGGTGGTGGTGGTGGTGGTGGTGGTGGTGATTGCCAATTATGCTGATATTGGAAGAAGAAGCCTAGCAATGCTTTAGCTGGAAAAGTTATGCTGTTGAAGGTTCCAGGGTCCCAGCGTGTCTCAGACTGCCCGAGGGCAGGAGAAACCGCCAGGAGAGCCTGTGGGACCTAGGGGCACCAAATGTATTTTAAAATGAGAAGGAGTCAAATCATACAACAGGGCCCACGTGGGCGGTTTATTGAGGGGAGGGGAGAGAAGGGTGCAGAGGGCTGCCGCGTGGAAGAGAGTGAAGGAAGAGAAAGGGACGGGAGGTGGGCGAGGCCTGTCTTTTATAAGGAAGCAGCGAATGCGCACAGGGGGTGCGGCTGCGGCGGAGGACGTATCCTATCAGGACCCTAAAGGCAGGCCAGTACAGATGCCTAAATGCTAACACAGGCAAACTGCATCATGAGTAACAGTGGCATGTTAAGACAAACTGAAAAGCTCTTTAGTGTGAACTACTTAAGGACTGTCACTTTGTTAGGCTTCTAGAGGAGAATGAGCGCTTTGAAGGCTGTTTGAGAAGCGCTCCTTCCTCACAGGAACCCCACTTCCTGTTTCCCTGGCAGCACTTAGAACGAGAACCTGCACAACTATCCCCCTGAAGATTTAAAATACCACACAAAAAGTGGAGGTTTCAGGACTTTGTTGAGGCGAATTAATGGAAAATTCTGTCTTCCTTGCCTAACAAATGGAATCTGAGTTTAGCCTCAGGCATTTTGATCTGCTAAAAAAAAAATAAATAAAAATAAAATATCGCATACTATCTTCCCCCTTTAAAAGTTAGTGCAGCTGGGCTTGTAAATCACCTGGCTGGGAGTTGCCCAGGGGAAGGCTGAGTCAGCTTGAAGGCATGCTAAGACAGGAGGAATAATTATCCCCTTATTAAGAGAAGTGTCCTCCCATAAGCTGCTCCTAGGGCAGGTGTTGCAGATGTTCCCTGATAAGCGCACCCACTTGGTTGAGTTCTAACTCAAAGAACCTAACTTTTCCTTCTTCCTATCTTGCAGATCAGAGCTTCCTGCCTAACTTAAAAGGCATGACTCACCAGGTGTGGTTGCACACACCTTTAATATTGGTACTCAGATGCAGAAGCAGGTCGATCTCTCAAAGTTTGAGGATATCCTGGTCAACACAGCAAGTTCCAGGCCAACCAGAGCTACAGAGTGAGACTGTATCTCAAAAAGGAGGATGTGGTGGTTTAAAAAGAATGACCCCCAAGAGTGGCACTATTAGGAGGTGTGACCTTGTTGAAGTAGGTGTGGCCCTGTTGGAGGAAATATGTCACCGTAGGGGGTGGGCTTTGAGGTCTCCTTTGCTCAAGATTTTTTTTTAAATAATTATTATTTTTTTCTATCATTAGCTTGATACAGTACAAATTCTTATCCTAATAGTGAAATGTTTTACTGAAGCTTGCCCAGTGACTGAGTAAAACTAAAACTTATTATAAGCCACAGTCATCCTAGGGTCACCCCTGCTATGTATGTGGCCTGCCTGAATCTGTGGGTTGCAGTCTGATTGTTCTTTGCTTTATATCTAGAATCCACTTATGAGTGAGTAAATACCATGTTTGTCCTTCTGGGTCTGGGATACCTCACTCAGGATGACATTTTCTAGTTCCATCCATTTGCCTGTAAATTTATGTGTATATATATATATATATATATATATATATACACATAAAGTAAATAAAAATATAATTTAAAAAATTTAAACTAATAAAATTGTTCTTGAACTTCCTCTAAGTCCATTTCTAAATTCTTTTATTAACAAAACTAAGAACTTAGATTTTCCCAGGAAAAATTTCAATGGTATATGTCAGTAGAGCTTTTCACCTTTGTGTTTGTGAAATCCCGGCTCAACTTGGCTTATCATTAAGCTAGTGTAACGGGGCTAAAAGACAGCAGTGGTCCCTGGTGTAGCTCCACACAGAATGCCTGCCAGACACTTGCAGGGCCCTGTGATCATCCAGAAGCAAAAAGCCAGGACAAAACAGAATACCAAGGTTTTTGTCTTTCAGTAGTACTAGGGATTGAATCCAGAGCCCTGTACATGCTACACAAGCTTTCGACCGCTGAGCTACATCCTCAGCTCACACCAACGATTGCTTTTAAAAAGTCACCCACTTCTCCATGTTCAATGAGTTGTGTAGGTGCTGTCTTCAGCAATGGGGCCTTGTCCTCAGATTGTGGAGAGCAACCTGTAGTCTTGGCAACAGCCTGGGTTGCTTGGGGATTCTCATGGGAGCCCTTTGGCCAACAACTCAATTAGATGTAACCCAATTCTGGCACTAGAAGTTTCACTTGGTGAGGAGATGTCCAGTTGGGGCTCTGTCTCCCCCGTTATTTGGCAATTTCATTTAGATTGCCTTCATATATGTATATATTGTACGAAGGTTCCACTGTATTAGGGTTTCATACTAATTTTTAGTATTCCCTCCTTCCTCTCCTTCCTCCCTCTCCCTCCCCACTTGATCCTCCCACTCCAGTCCCCCCCTCCATCCATCCATGACTATTGGTTCTATTTTGCTTATCTTGAGGAAGCTATCTGCAGGCCCCCTGCCCCCACTCCACCCCAAGTCCCTTACTCTATACCTAACCTCTGTGGTTCTACTAAATGTAACTTGGGTATCGTTGACTTAACAGCTACTGTCCATATATAAACAAATACATATCCGATTTGTCTTTCTGGGCCTGAGTTACCTCAGTCAGGATGATTTTTTTTCTAGCTCCATCCATATACCTAAGAACTCCATATTTTAAAGGCTGTATAATATGCCAATATGTGAATGTAGTACATTTTCTTTATCCAGTCATCTGTTGAAAGACACCTAGGTTGTTTCTAATTTCTAGCTATTATTAATAGAGCAGAAATGAACATGGTTGAGCAAGTGTCTATGGCAGGATGAAGCATCCTTTGTGTGTATGCCTAAGAACTATATAGCTAGATCTTGTGGTATATCCATTCCCATCTTTCTGAGGAACCCCCACACTGATTCCAGTGTCCACTTGTTTAATTCTTTATATATTTTGGATATTAGCCCTCTATTGGATGTGTAGTTGGTAAAACAAACAAACAAACAAACAAACAAACAAACAAAGAAAAACAACTTTTGCCATTCTGTAGGCTGCCACTTTCTCCTAAGGATGGTGTCCTTTCCTGTACAGAAGCTTTTCAGTTTCATGTTGTCCTTATTTATTAGTTGTTGATTTCAGTGCCTATGCTAGCCATGGTCTGTTCAGAAAGTCTTTTCCTATGCCAATGAGTTCAAGGTTACTCCCAATATTCTCCTCTCTCAGGTTCAATGTTTCTGGTTTTATGTTGAGGTCTTTGACTCATCTGGAGTTGAGTTTTGTTCAGGGAGATAGATGTGGTTCTATTTGCATTTTTCTCCATGCAGCTGGACAGTTTTGACTGGCACCATTTATTGAAGATGCTGTCTTTTTCCAGTGTTTATTTCTGGCTTTTTCATCAAAAAGCAGGTTTCCATAGGTGTGTGGATTCATGTCTGGGTCTTCAACTCGACTCCATTGATCAATGTGTCTGTTTTTGTTCCAGTACCATGTGTTTTTTATTACTATAGCTCTGTACTCCAGAGGTCAGGGATAGTGCTACCTCCAGCAGTTCTTTTATTATACAGGGTTGTTTTAGCTATCTTGGGCTTTTGTGTTTCCATATGAACCTGAAAATTGTCCTTTCAGATCTGTGAAGAATTGTGTTGGGATTCTGTTGGTGATTGCATTGAATCTGTAGATTTATTTAGGTAGAATAGCCATTTTTACTATGTTACTCTTACCAATCCATGAGCATGGCAGATCTTTCCATCTTCTGGTACCTTCTTCAACTTCTTTCTTCAATGTTTTGAAGATTTTATCATACAAATCTTTCACTTGCTTGGTTAGAGTTATCTCAAGATGTTTTATATTATTTGAGGTGTTGTTTCCCTGATTGCTTTCTCAGTCCATTTGTCTTTTATACATAGGAGGGCTACTGATTTTTCTGAGTTAATTTTATATTCAGCTACTTTTCTGAAAGTGTTTATGAGCTTGTGGTGATGTATTGTGTCCCTAATATGTTGTGTACCCTAATAAAGTTTATCTGAGGATCAGAGGAAAAAAACAGCCACTACAGTAAACATAGAGGTCAGGCAATGGTAGCACATGCCTTTAATCCTATCACTCAGAGGCAGAGATCTGTCTGGATCTCTGTGAGCTCAAGGCCACACTGGGAACAGAGCCAGGTGTGGTGGTGCATACCTTTAATCCCAGCACTAACCATAAAGGTCTGAAGGTCTGTACAGACAGACAGGAAGTGACAGAGCTGGGCAGGAAGAGGAAGTGATGTAGCTGGGCTGAGAGAGGAAATGAGATGGCAGAACAGAAAGGCATATAGGCATGGGTATACAGGAAGTAGGTCTCTTTGGAGACTAAGGTGTCAGTGAGGTAAGTTTGTCTGTAGCTTGTCCTGTTTCTCTGATCTCGGGTTTTTTTTTTTTTTTTTGTTTTTGTTTTTATTAATAAGACCATTTAGCAATTTGTCTTACATGAGCTGAAGGAGTTTCCTGGTGGAATTTTTAGGGTCATTTATGTATACTATCATCATATGAAAATAAAGATACTTTGACTTCGTCTTTTCTCATTTGTATCCCCTTGGTCGCCTTCATTTGTCCTATTGCTTTAGATAAGACTTCAAGTCCTATATTTAATAAGTATGGAGTGGACAGCTTTGTCTTGTTCCTGATTTTAGTGGAATTGCTTTGAGTTTCTCTCCATGTAAGTTGATGTTAGTTATGGGCTTGCTGAAAATTGCCTTTATTTATTAATTTGTTTTTGTTTTTGTTTTTGTTTTTTGTTTTTCAAGACAGGGTTTCTCTGTGTAGCTTTGTGCCTTTCCTGGAACTCACTCTGTATCCCAGGTTGGCCTCGAACTCACAGAGATCCACCTTCCTCTGCCTCCCAAGTGCTGGGATTAAAAGTGTGCGCCACCACTGCCCGGCAAAAATTGCCTTTATTATGTTGATGTATGTATCGCTAATTTATCAAAGGACTCTCATCATGAAGTGGTGTTGGACTTTGTCAAAGGCCCTTTCTGAATCTCAAAAGATGATCATGTGGTTTTTGTCTTTCAGTTTTATATGGTGTATATTGAACCACCCCTGCATCTCAGTGATGAAGTCTACTTGACCATGGTGGATGATATTTTTAATGTGTTTTTTTGATATGGTTTTCAAGTATTTTATTGAGAATTTTTGCATCTATGTTCATAAGGGAAATTGATCTATAATTCTTTCTTTCTTGAGTCTTTATATAGTTTGGGTATCAGGGTAACTGTGGCCTCATAAAATGTATTGGGCAATCTTCCTTCTATTTCTACTTTGTGGAATAATTTGAGGACAGTTGGCATTAACTCTTCTTTAAAAGTTTGGTATAATTCTGTGATAAAACTGTCTGGCTTTGGGCCTTTTTATTTTATTTTATTTTTGCCTGGGAGACTTTTAATGACTGCTTCTATTTCACTAAGGGTTATAGATCTATTTAAATTGTTTATCTGATCTTAATTCAGCTTTGGTAAGTGGGTATGTATCTAGAAAATTATCCATTTCTTTGAGGTTTTCCAGTTTGGTGGAGTACAGGTTTTTAAAGTATGTCCTATGATTATCTGGATTTCCTAGGTGTCTGTTGTTATATACCTTTTTTCATCTTTAATTTTGTTAATTTGGATTTCTCTCTCTCTCCCTTTTGGCTAATTTGGATAAAGTTTGTCAATCTTGTTGATTTTATCAAAGAATTAACTCTTTGTTCTATTGATTCTTTTGCATTGTTTATTGTTGTTACTGTTTCTATTCTATAAACTTCAGCCCTCAGTTTGATTATTTCTTGCCATCTGCTTATTTTGGGTGTAATTTCCTTTTGTTCTAGAACTTTCAGGTGCTGTTAAGTTATCTGTATAACATCTTTCCAATTTTTTTAAAATGTAGGCACTTAGTGCTACAAATTCACCTCTAATAACCGACTTCATTGTATCCCATAAGTTTGGG
The DNA here is from genome assembly GCF_949786415.1 of Peromyscus eremicus. NCBI lineage: Eukaryota > Metazoa > Chordata > Mammalia > Rodentia > Cricetidae > Peromyscus > Peromyscus eremicus. The sequence continues at coordinate 144,430,090 of NC_081418.1, read as the reverse complement.
TATTTTGTGTATTTTTTTTCCATTCAATACTAGAAAGTATTTCTTTCTTAATTTTGCCTTGATCCATTTGAGTCAGTAGTGAGTTCTTCAGTTACCATGAATTCATTAGCTTTCTGTTGCTTATGTTGTTGTTATCCAGTTTTACTCCATGGGGTCAGATAGGAGTAAGGGTATCATTTTTATTTTCTTGTATCTGTTGATATTTGTTTTATGTCTGAGTATGTGGTCAATTTTGGAGAAAGTTCAAGAGGTGCTGAAAAAAAAAGTATGTTCTTGTTGTGGAATAATCTTTTTTTATACTGTAAAGATGTGTCAATCGGCTTGGTTTAATAAAAAGCTGAACAGCCAATGGCTAGGCAGGATTTCCAAGTACAGAGAACACTAGGAAGAAGGGTGGAGACAAGAGAAGACTCAGAGGAAGCAGGAAAACAAGACAGACAGTATGTAGATGAGGTAAACGAGCCACAGGGCCCTACATTGATTAATAGAAATGGGTTTAATTAAGTTATAGGCAAATGGGTATAGACAGTCATAGAAAAAATAATTTAAAAATAATGAAGTCTTTAGAAAGAGAGTGACATAATATAAAAACAATCTGCATAAAGATGGAGGGTATTATAACACAGGGAGTTTAGACCTTATATGGCAATTTGCTATGGGATAAAGCTCTTGTACATTGGTTTAATAAAACTCTGATTGGCCAGTAGCCAGGCAAGAAGTATAGGTGGGGTGAGCAGACTAAAAGAATTCTGGGAAGAGGAAGGGCAGAGTCAGGAGTCACCAGCCAGACACAGAGGAAGCAAGATGAAAAGTCAGAACTGAGAAAAGGTACCAACCCATGTGGCTAAACATAGATAAGAATTATGGGTTAATTTAAATGTAAGAGCTAGTCAGTAATAAGCCTGAGATACTGGCCAAGCAGTTATAATTAATATAAGTCTCTGAATTATTATTTTATAAGCAGCTGCAGACTGTGGGAACAGGCAGGACCAGAGAAAAACTTCTGACAACAGTACTTTGTTAAATAAAAATTTTTTGAATTCTTTTTTTGTTTGTTTGTTTTTGTTTTGTTTTGTTTTTTTGAGACAGGGTTTTCTCTGTGTAGCTTTGAAGCCTATCCTAGAACTCACTCTGTAGACTAGGCTGGCCTCAAACTCTGCCTGGCTCTGCCTCCTGAGTGCTAGTATTAAAGGCGTGCACCACCACTGCCCGGCTAAATTTTTTAAATTCTAATGAATAGAGAGCAACAGCTGCTGAGAGACATTGAATTGTGGAAGGGGCTGATGAATTAAACCAACCTAGACACTTTATGAATGCCTTATCTTTAAAATGGAAGTCAAAAAAAATGTATTGCTTTGGGGAAGAGGTTATGCTTTTGTTTCCATAGAACACAAAAGGCTGTGGATTTGTTCAAGTTTAAAGGGTGTCAGGTTTGATCAGGAGAGACCCCCTGAAAATCCTGGCTACCAACATAAAGAAATAAACCTACAAAAACTACAAGATATGTGATGTATATTTTACCTGCTCAAACATAAAACAAAAAAATCAACTTTGGCTGACTTGTGAACAACACACAGTCCATACTAATGTTAATGTAGATATATATGTTCTCTTTGAAAGTTTGTGTGTTTTCAAAACAAGGGGACCAGACACTCATGAAAATGAGTGGCTCACATGATCCAGCCCCTCAGAATGTCTCTGTTGCAGTTTCTAAAGTGTTCTGCATCCAGAACAACTTCATGACTGCTAGCTGAGATGGTCCAGTCTCAGACTACTACAGCCAGAATTTTAGATAAACCTATATTTTCCCATCACACCAAGACTAGACAACAGCTAGCTTTCCCAGGACTTGACTAGTATCTTAGTTTTCTCAGAGTACCCTAGAGATCCTGGTGTACCCGCCCCCCAAAAGTGGGAAATAATCCAAACACAAAAAAATGTGTAGGGAGACTTTATCTGTCTTGCCTGCCTGCTCCCAAATCACAACACAACATGGAGACTTATTATTTGTGTTGATATTTTATTTGTATGTTAATAAATAAAGTTTGCCTGGAGATCAAAGGAAACAGTAAGCCATTTTAAGGTAAACACAAAAGTCAGGCAGTGGTAGCACATGCCCTTAATCCAATCACATGGCAGGTAGAGTCTCTGTGTGTTCAAGGACACAGTAAGGAACAGCCAAGTGTGGTGACACAGGCCTTTAATCCCTGGGCCAAACATAGAGACCTGGGGGTCTCTACAGACAGGCAGTGACAAGGAAGTGAGGTAGCTGGGCTAAGAGCCAATGAGAGGGCAGAACAGCAAGGCAATAAAAGCCTAAGTAGACAGGAAGTCACTCTCTTGGGAAGCTACGGGGGCATAGTTAAAACTAGCGGGTGGCTCTCCCTATTTCCCTGATCTCTAAGGCTTTTACCCCTATATTTGGCTCTGTGTTTCTTATTTAATAAGACCATTTAGAAATTTGTCTTCAATTATTAATTATGAACACTTGGCCCAGCTTAGGCTTATTTTTAGCTAGTTCACATAACTTAAATTAATCCATTTCTATTAATCAACGTGATGCCCCGGGCTCACTTACCTCATCTATATACTGTCCCTCCTGCTTTCCTGCTTCCTCCATGTCTCCTCACATCTCTACCCTTCTTCTTCCCAACATCCTCTGTGCTTGGAAATCCTGCCTAGCTATTGCCCATTCACCTTTTTATTAAACCAATCCAAGTGACACATCTTTACAGTGTACAAAAAGATTATTCCACAACATATCCCCCTTTTTGTCTAAATAAAAAAGAAAGGTTTAACTCTAAAATTGTAAAATTATATACATTAAGAACAATTATCAAGTATTGTCTAAATAGAAAGGAAAGGTATTAACTTTAACAAATGAAACTATATACAATAAGAACAATTATCAAGTAAGAATTACATTTACAATGTTTGGATGAAATGTTCTGTAAATATATGTTAGGTCCCTTTGATTTATAATGGCAGTAGCTCCAACATTTTTCTGTAGTTGGACATTGATCAGACTGCCAATTCCCAAATAATGACGTGGAGACTTCTTATTAATTATGAAAGTTTGGCCTTATCTTAGGCTTATCCTCTATTAGCTCTCATAACTTAATATGATTATATTAATGTATGTTCTGCCACATGGCTCGTTACCTTTCCTCAGTGTACAGTGTACGTCCAACTTCCTCTGATTATCCCTGGCAAATTCCCTGCATCTCAGATTCTTCCCTGGAGTTTATCTCTCTTCCTGGAAGTCCCACCTATTTTCTCCTGCCTAGCTATTGGCCATTCAGCTCTTTATTGAACTAATCAGAAGGTGCCTTAGCAAAGACATGTCTTCACAGTGTAGAAGAAGATTATCCCACTATAGTTCTCTGTTTGTTTTTTGTCTGGATAATCTATTTGGCAAGAGTAGGATATTAAAGTCACCCAGTGTCAGTATGTGAGGGTCAATAAGTGATTTAAGCTGTAATTGCATTTCTTTTATGAACTTGGGTGCCTTTGTGTTTGATACAAAGATGTTAAAAATTGCAATGTCAAGCCAAGTGGTGGTAGCACTCGCCTTTAATCTCAGAAATTGGGAGGCAGAGATAGGTGGATGTCTGAGTTCAGGGCCAGCCTGGTCTACATAGTGAGTTTCAGGACAGCAAGAGCTACACAGAGAAAACTGGTTTCCAAAAAATGAATACATACATACATACATACATACATATATAAATAAATAAAAATTGAATCATCCTCTTGTTATATGTTTCCTTGGATGAGTAGGCAGCTTCTTTTCCTTCCCTATCTCTTCTGATCAGCTATTGTCAGATATTGAAATGGCTATGCCAGTTTGCTTCTTGTCATTTTTCTTGGAGTATCTTTTTCCATCCTTTTACCCTTTAGTGTCTGTCCTTAATGCTAAGGTCTGTTTCTTGGATGCAACAGAAGGATGGAATCTATTTTCCTATCAATTATGTTAGTCTGTGTCTTTTTATTGGTAAATGGAGACAATGTGTTGAGAGATATAAGTGAACAGTATTTTTTGATTCCTGTTATTTTGTTGTTGTGGTAGTGTGTGTGTGTGTGTGTGTGTGTGTGTGTGTGTGTGTGTGCCTGCCTACATGCTTCCCCTCTGTTGATTTGCTAGTCTGTGATTATTTATTCCTTGTTTTCTTAGATGTAGTTAACCTCTTTAGGCTGGAGTTTTCCTTCTAGCACCTTGTATAAGGCAGGATTTGTAGATAGATATTGCTTACATTTGGTTTTATTGTGGAATGTCTTTTATCTGTCTATTGTTATTGAAAGTTGTAGTCAGATGTTTCTCTCCTACCTGCCTGTTCCCAAATACCTGGCAGCTGCTTTTCAAATAATTGACTCCGAGGCTTAATATTACTTATAAATGATTGATTGATAGCTCAGGCTTGTTACTAGCTAACTCTTACACTTAAATTAATAAATTAACCCATAATTCTTATCTATGTTTAACCACATGGCTTGGTACCTCTTCTCAGTACCAATCACATGGTAGGTAGAGTCTCTGTGTGTTCAAGGACACACTAGGGAACAGCCACATGATGAGAACATCTTGCTTCTCTGTGTTTGCTGGCAACTCTCTCACTCCATCCATCTTCTTCCCATCATCCTTAGTTTGGTCACCCCACCTATACTTCCTGCGTGGAAACACACAGACTCATATTATTTAAACTGTTCGGCCTAAAGGCTCAGGCTTCTAGCTATCTAGTTCTTACATCTTAAATTAACCCATTTCTATTAATCTACAAGTTGCCCCATGGCTCATGGCTTACCGGTATCTTAACATCTGCTTCTCATCATGGTGGCTGGCAGCATCTCTCTGACTCAGCCTTCCACTTCCCAGATTTCTCCTCTCTCCTTGTCCCGCCTATACTTCCTGCCTGGCTACTGGCCAATCAGTGTTTTATTTATTAACCAATCAGAGCAACACATTTAACATACAGAACATCCCACAGCACCTGGTTACTGGCCAATAAGCATTTTATTAAACCAATTTGAGTGACAAATCTTTACAGTGTACAAGAGGATTATTCCACAGCAGAAAATTTTGCTAGGTGTAGTAGTCTGATCTGTCATCTACGGTCTCTTAGACCCATCTTTCCAAGCTCTTCTATCTTTTAGAGTCTGCATTGTGAAGTCAAGTGTTGCTCTAATAGTTCTGCCTTTATATGTTACTTGGACTTTTTTTCTTGCAACTTTGAATATTCTTTCTTTGTTCTATATATTTGGTGTTTTGATTATTACTTGCCAAGGGAATTTCTTTTCTGATCCAATCTATTTGGTGTTCTGGATATTTCTTGTAACTTGATAGGCATTTTCTTTTTTAGAAGAAATTTTCTTCTATGATTTTATTTATTTTTATTTCATTTTTCAAGACAGAGTATCTCTGTGTAGTCCTGGCTGTCCTGGAACTCACTCTGTAGACCAGCCTAGCCTCAAACTCAGAGATCTGTCTGCCTCTGCCTCCCAAGTGCTGGGATTAAGGGTTTGTGCCACCACTGCCCATCAAGATTTAACATTTTCTTTGACTGGTGTATTCATCTTTTTGTTGTTTGTTTGTTTGTTTTTGGTTTTTCAAGACAGGGTTTCTCTGTGTAGCATTGTGCCTTTCCTGGAACTCACTTGGTAGCCCAGGCTGGCCTCGAACTCACAGAGATCCACCTGGGTCTGCCTCCTGAGTGCTGGGATTAAAGGCATGCTCTACTACCACCTGGTATAGTCATCATTTCTTTTACCATGTCTTCAATGCCTGAGATTATTTCTTCCCTCTCTTGTATTTTGTTGTTGAGGCTTGCCTCTGAGATTTCCAATAAAGTTCCCAAATTTTTCATTTCCAGATTTCCCTGGGTTTGGGTTTTTGTTATTGGTGATATTTCTAATTTTAGGTCTTGAATTGTTTTATTAATTTCCTTCTACTGTTGATTGTGTTTTCATAGATCTCTTCTTTAAGGGATTTATTTCTTTCCTGTTTAGGGAACTTTGTCATATTCATAAAAGCTATTTTAAGGTCTTTGTCTTGTGCCTCATGTATGTCTTGATTCTTGAGCCTGCCGTGGTAAGGTTGCTGGGCTCTAGTGGAGACATATTGTCTTGGCTGTCGTTGTGTTGTCATGCTTTCATCTGGAGATATGAGTTTTAGCAGATAGTAATTCTAAGTGCTGACATCTGGTCTTGTCTTTGTTGGGTGGGTGTTTTGTTCTTTGGTTTCTGTTGTCCTTTCTGGTTCTCAAGAGGTTGTGGGGCCTGTTTGTTGGCTGGTGGGGAATTCTTCTGGGATCCTGCTAGGTGTGGTCATTGTTTCAGGTAAAATGTATTTCTAGGTTTTTAGAGCTGACATTTTGGAATGGGGCTGGGCTAGGGGTGGGTATGCTGAGGGGGTCCATAGGAAGGAAGAACGCAGCATTCCACCATGATCTGCTTAGTCCCCTAAGAATGGGGACAGAGAGTCAGGAAAGGCCACAACTCTAGTCAACTACAGAGCCAGGCACAGGATTGGGAATTGGATTTGGATGAGAGTAGGGAGAGTGAAGATCTTAAGCTAGGCTACCTGCTTTGTTAGCCTACCTGCTTCCTTGGCAGGCTTGGCTGGTGGGTTCCCAGGGAATGCCTGCTGGTGTTGGGGTCTGAGTAGCAGGATAAATATAGAGGAAGGTTGGAAGAGAAGATCTGCTGTGGAATAATCCTCTTATACACTGTAAAGATTTGTCACTCAAATTGGTTTAATAAAATGCTGATTGGCCAGTAGCCAGGCAGGAAGTATAGGTCGAGTGACCAAACTAAGGATAATGGGAAGGAGAAGGGCAGAGTCAGGAGTCACCAGTCAAGTGCAAAGGAAGCAAGATGAGAATATTGTGCTAAGAAAAGGTACCAAGCCACATGGCTAAACATAGATGAGAATTATGGGTTAATTTAAGTGTAAGAGCTAGTTAGTAATAAGCCTGAGCTATTGACCAAGCATTTATAAATAATAATAAGCCTCTGTGTTGCTTATTTGGGAGCAGGTGGTCGAAACAGAAAATATCTGTCTACAAAAATATGTGTGATCCACTGGAGATGGAACAGAGAGGAGGTGTGGGGAAGCTACAAACAGGTAGTCTGCTACAAGTTGGCAATGATACTCTGAGATTGGCTTTAGAGGAGTAGAGGGAGAGATGAAGATCTGCAGTTGGCCTATCTGCTTCCCTGGATGGAATAGCCTAATTTTTCTCAATTTCTGAAACTTCATAGCAATTTTTTTCCCCTTGCATTTCATCACACAGATTTGGGTTCTATTGCAATCAAACCAGGGATTGGTGTAATTGATTTCTGTTGAACAAAGCCCATCCCTTAGGGATAGAGCTGGGATCAGCTCATGCTGAAGCAGAGAGTGTGGACAGTGGCTTCCATTAGGAAGGAAGTCTGATTGGGAGTGGATATTAGATGACTTCATCAAGGCATTCTGGGCTGCTTTGCATAACAAATACCTGCCAGTTCTTAAGATATTTAAGACTTGAAAACTTCAGTTCTTTCTCAACAATGTATGCCTATTGTGTCTTCAAAAGGACACCCTGGAAAAGGTGTCTTCTGCACACTGACTTCACTCATCTCTACATTGACCCGAATAGGAAAGCTGAAAGTTGCTGATGAAATATAAAGAGGAGCTGAAGAGTGGTGGTGCATGCCTTTAATCACAGCACTCAGGAGGCAGAGGCCGGCAGATCTCTGAGTTCAAAGCCAGCCTGGTCTATAAAGTGAGTTCCAGGACAGCCAGGGATACACAGAGAAGCCCTGTTTTGAAAAAATGACAACAAAAGAAATTCAAAAAGGTCAGGCAGTGCCATAGTACAACATTGTGTTGTGACCTCAAACTGGGAATTCAAAAATTGTTCGGTGAGCATCACTGATTGAGACCAAGCCAGTAAAGAGGGCTGAGGCTTGGACCTCCTCAAGCTCACTCTGTAAATCTGGTCCAGGTCATGGCTTCGGTGGGGTAATAGTCATTAGGATGTAGGACCCAGTGGAAGGTAATCAGATTAGATTACGGGCTCTACCCTCATGAAGGGATCAAAAATGCTGGTTTTGAAGAGTAGGGTGTCACCAGGCAAGATGTTGCTAGACTGTAATCCTAGCGCCTGGGAATCAGAGGCAAGAGGATTAGTGAAAGTTCAAGGCCAGCTTGGTCTGTACAGCAAATTCTAGGCCAGTTAGGAGTACATAACGAAACCCTGTGGCTAAAGATAAAAATAAAAAGAGTGGTCGGGGTCTCTTATGAGTTAATTAGTTAGTTGACAAGAGAAGTCTGCCCTCCCTGGGTAGGCTATCAGTTGCCTCCATTCTCTGCTTTGTTGTTCCCTGTCCACAACTTTCCTGTTGTCAAACAGCGTCTACTCTCCATCCTCAGGCTGCTCACAACCCTCAATAACGGGGTCTGACGCCTCGGCCTCCTCAGGCACTTGCACTGTCATGCACATGCCACAGGTGACACACACCTCCACATAATTCCACATAAATCTTAAAAAAAAAAAAAAAAGGTGGGGGGGCTTGGTTTGAGAGTTGGCATCCTGCAAAACTTTCTTGGGGGATCGAGGTGCTTTTATGAAGGACTTTGGCACAAAGGAACAGGAGGAGCCAAGGGAAAGTAGGGGGTGATGAATCAAACAGGTTTTGTGTTTCTCTTTGACCTATGGGCATCCCTACGGACCTCCGCCTCCCTGGGGCTAGTTCCTGTAATTCTTTAGACAAACACATTACTGTTTTTGCAAGTTCATAGCAAGGGTCAAGCTTTGTGCTAGCTGATACATAGAAGTAAAGAAGGTTTTCATGCTATTTAAAGGTGACCAGAGATTCTGGGCTTATAAACGACAAGAAATATTATTTAGCAGTTAACATTTTAATCACTTGGGTGCAGTTTTTCTCTAGAACTGAAAACGTGGGGCTGACGTTACAGAAACAAATGAATGGCACAAAGGAAGGTTTGCCAAGGAGCTGCCTCAGTCACTGCTAATGACAGGAACTTACAGGTACTTGAACCTAGAACCTTGTAGCCCAGGCTGGTCTCAAACTCACCAAGTAGTGAGGATGACCCTGAACTCTTGTGATCCCTCTACCTCTACCTTGAGAAGGCTGGGACTGTAGGCCTGCACCACTTGTCCCATTCACACAGTGCTGGTTCACTGAAGGTATGCTGGTTTGCTTGTGGTTGTTAAATCCACAAGCCCAGCACAGTAATTAGTACCATGGTGTCAGGAAGTGCAAGAGACTGCTTACCACATTCGGGATGCTATAGGGATCAAACCTGAGGGACAGTGAGGACACTTTATTGTAAGAACTACCCATAAGATAGTCTTCAAAACTCCACTATGAAGATCCATTTCTGGGCTGGGTTGAAGACCAAACACAGAGTGCTTTCCTAGCATGTGCCAGAGTCCTGGGGTCCTTCCCCAGCAGTCTCCCCTACCCTGTCCCCAGGGGGAAAAGTTCATTGCTTACATCAAATAATGTTTGAAAGTTGCTATCTCCCCCCAGCTAAGTTCTTTGAGTTTAAGGAAGAATAAAGGTTTCCCCTAAGCACATATATACACACATGAACCTGGGTAAACTATCTGTTGAACCGAAATTGTGGGAAGCACAAACAAACCAGGGCTTAGCAGCCATTTAGTGAAGGCTGGTCTCACACTGGCTGTGTGGCCTCAGGCTAGCCTTTAGCTAATTCTCTCCCTCCCCCTTCCCCCTCTCTCTCTCCCTTCCCCTCTCCCTCTCCCCCTCCTCTCCTGAGTCAGCTTGTAAACAGGACAATCAAGGCCATTGTTCTTGGAAGTGAGGGTTTAATTTAGTATCAACACTTATCCAATGAAAGCCTTTTGAGGGCTCTCAGGGAGTGCTTCTCTATTGTTCCCTGGGGCTGGGTGGGGACATTTCTTACCAATAAGTTATCTTAGAGCAAGGAAATCCCTAACGCCTGGGTGGAGAGTATTGTTTGAAGCCTTTGAAGTGTTCCTGGGGGAACAACAGTGTTTTCCCTTCATGTTTTTCTGTACGGCCAAGGTGTGTTCTTTGAGACAGGGTCTTGCTGTGTAGCCCAGGCTGGCCCGGAACTCTCGACAAGCCTTCTGCCTCAGCATCTGAGTGTGCTGGGATTACATGTGTGAAGTACCCTCTATTTTGAGGGCGAGATTTTTATTACGATGAAGTCGCATTCCTTCTGATCCACATAATTTAAATATTTACATTATTTGTAAAGGTGGCCATTTCGGGATAATCCTACGTCTTGGAGCTGTCGGTGTTCCCGATCTTGAGGGTGGAGGCCGTCCCCGGTGCTCAGTTTCTGGGAGGTCACACGCTGGCTCAGCGGAGGTGGTGACAACCTTCCGTGCACAGGATGCAGTCACTCGGTGGCCTGGAGGAGTACAGGCGCCAGTAGGCTGTCTTTTCAGGCTGTGAGCCAGAGTTTCTCAACCAGCTGGCTCCGGGGCCTGCAGGGCGGGGGCGGGTGTGCCTTCCGCATGCCTCTTCCGGCTGTGGCTGCAGCTGCGGCGTGGGGGAGGGGCGGGCTGCGGCGTGGGGGAGGGGCGGGCTGCAGCCGCAGAGAGCTGGCCTGGGAGGGTCCGGGGACAGACACCCAGGGTCCCAGGCCGTGGGCAGGACCTCCCTCCACCACGTCTGGAAAGCGCCGTCACAACACAGGCAAAGGCAGGGCCCACCCTCCCCTAACCTGAACAGTCTCTGGGTTTTAAGGATCGTTTTAGACGTTAGGCCCCTTCACGTTTGTTGAGCTTGCATCTGTAAAATGGGGCTAAACCAAAATTACAGTAAATACGATGTGAAAGAAAGAGGCCTCGGGAAGAAGCGAAGTCATTGTGCTTTGTGGATGTTGTCGCAGGCCACACACACAAAGCCGGGGCCCAGAGAACAAAGGCCTGGCTTTGTTCTGGCCTCGTGTGGGGAGCGGGATCAGAAGGAGGCTTTGTGCCTTCAGTCCGCTTTGCGGATTACAGAGGGGGAGGCCCTGGGAGCTGTTTTCCTGGTTAGAGACGTTGTTCTGGAAACAGGCTGGGTTGCCATGGCGACAGCTCCCCAGGGCCAGGCCCCGCCCATTTCCAGGCAGCCTGCCGGTCGGCCTGTACTGCCTGCAGTTGCTGGGTCACTTCGTGTTTCCCCGGCTCCTCCCACCCAGCACAGCACGAGAAAGAAAGAAAGCTCCGCAAATTTCAATTCCCCAGATGGCCTCTGAGTCAGAAACCACCACCCCGGGCTTGGCAGGCCTGAATTTTTCTTGAAACAAAAGTTACTAGACTGAAAGCTTGTTGAAGGCAAGAACCGTCTTTTCCTCAGCGTCCCGTCAGTCATCACGACCGTGTCCTCTGACCAGAATAGACTGTCACACAGTAGGTGCTTTAGACGGGTTGACAAACATTTGGCAACATGGTGTCAGGTTAAAAGGGACTTTGGAGCCAGTGTCTTTCTCCGCAAGGTTAGAGATCGTGACGCTACGTAAGCCTTTCGAACTTTAGTGTTCTCATCTTTAAAATGGGAACCGCAATGCCCTTCTCGAGGATGTACAGAGGCTAGGCAAATGTAAGATATGAAATGTATGGTTCCTTGTGGGGCTTATACTTATTTCTCGTGTTAATCTTAATTTAACATAATACATGTTCACATAGAAACAGCCGTCCTTTCCCAGACAACAACCACACTTCAAGTAGGCTCCGTACCAGATCATGTGTAATAGACAATGGCATTTATGTATAAAAGTACTTGCTCAATTATTTGTGTAATAAGCATCAATAGAACATGCCTGCCAATAACAAGTTTCCCGTACTTCAAATGGCACACATAAATAATGCAAAGTGGGCTGAGTTCCAACAGTCCCTCCACGTGTCTAAGATTAACAGAATGAAGTGGCATTTCAACGTTTCAGCCCGGAGGGCTCCCCTTTCTTCTCCCTCAACATCTCCAGGTATTTCTGATCCCCACAGACCCAACAAAGGAGCTCCAGGGCGCCCCTCCCCCACTCCCAGAAGCAGACTGGCTTCTAAGTCTCCAGATACTCACTTGCTGACTCTGGAAGATTCTAACCATTTGGGGACACTCAAGGAGAGGGAATCCAATCCCCCTCCTTCCCCTTCCCAAATGAGGCTGACTTGGACTTTTATCTAGGTCCTGAAACTCTTGAAAGCCCTTGGAGATTCCGGGGGGGGGAGGGGTGGTAGCTGCCTGGGAAGCCTCTGAACCGAACTTGGCCTCAGGATGTGCACACCCTAAGCAGCTGGGGACCACAACTCAACTAGATGGCAGATTGTTGCTGGAGCCACTCTGGGTGGGGCTGATGGACAGTCGGCTGGGGAAGGAGAGACAGGCGAGGACTTAATTATCATTCCAGTGTTGCCTAAGATTGCTGTTGCTCAGTTCTCGAGGTGTGTACAGCCTGTATGCACTGTGGGACGAATGAGGAGAGCATGTTGGCCGAACCGGGCATGTGCACTGTTACTGAATGCCCGGCGCAGAAGATACTGGGCGGGCGCTCCATAGGCATGGGTGCTGTGTATTTTGTGCTTGTAAAGACATGCAAACGAAGGTGTAGAAAAATGGTGTGAACTGCAGGGTGTGAAGTACTCTTGGTGCTTCAGACCCTCCTACATCCCTCCCCACCCCCACTCCCCGGTACAGGCAGTAAACTAACTAGGCCATGAGATCCTCCCCTCCCCCGCCAAGGCCTGGGCCAACTCTCTGAAAACTGATACCCTGAGGCCCTTTTTCCCTCACCAGCTACAATCAGTAGCGAGAGGGAAAATGTGGAGCGGATCTCCACGCAGAGGCCAGACTCTGCGCTTGCCCTGCTACGGTAGGCCTCTGATCCGGCCCCGGGCCTGGTATTTCATCTGACTCTGCCACTCTAGGAACCGGCTTTCGAGGCCAGCCAGTCCCCGCCCAGCCCAGGTCCGCCTGCAAAGTCCATGCTAGGTTTTCCTTCTCACCCTAGTGAAGTCTCAGCCTGTGGCTGTTGTTCTCCATCCAGCTCAGAAACTGGCTCAAACCGCCCTGAACTGGATTTGGTGCCAGTTGAGACACAGTTTCTGCCTCTTTGTTAGGGCGGAACCGGCCTCAGTCTGTCGTTTTCCTCCCTCCCTTTAAGCCCAGTGCCTTACAGCCGACTCCCCCGCCCCCACCCACCCCCTTTGCCTTCCCCTTAAAAAAAATCATAAAGAAGATTAAATTCTTTTTTTTAAATTGATTTAGGTAGTATGCCTTTGGCTTTATGATAGTAGTTATTTCTGAGATCTTATCTAACAGTTAACATGGTGTCCTTCAAATGACGCTCAGGCACACCCAGAAATAACTACGGTTCTCATCACTGACTTAAGGTTTTGGGTAGAGTGTATTGCTCATTTTCCTTTTGTTAAATATAAAGTAAGATAATTTGTTAACTTTATCAACATACAGAGTTCGTGAACAGCCAGCCAAGCCCACGAGAACGGAAGGACCCAGCTGGGTTGGGTTTTCCAGTTGTAATTTTAACCCTGGCTCAGGTGGTGTGAACTGAAGGGTGAGGGAGGCTGGCTGCGGGGTGTGGAGGGGGTGGGCACCATTCCTCCCAGGACCAGGGTGGAGGAAAGTGGGGGTGCGGTAGAACCAGGGAGAAAGAAACAGCACTGTGATTTTCGTAAATTCTGAAAATATCAAATGTAAGCATTTCTTAGTCTGGGGACGAGACAGGAACGTCGCATGACATGGAGGTGAAATTCCCCCAGGGTGTCCACTTGAAAATGCCCAGTCGTGTGTTTGTGCAGTTATCTCAATAAAAAGATGGTCTCGATTTCTCTCATTCTTTTGTCTTTGATAAGAATTTCTCAGTTTGAGATTTTTGAGAACTCAGGAAGAGACACGGGAACAAGCAACCATGATCTGGGTGTGGCTCCATGTGCTGCTTGACGGCTCCCTCTTCGCCCTCTGCTGGCCGATTCAGGTAACGTGTGAAGATGTGGGAAGGCCTGCCGAGCAGCCTGGATTTTCTGTGCAGGCCGGAATACCCAGCCGCCTAGCTGAAGGTCGTTTATTCTGCTTGTTTTATGTGCACTGTTTCTTACTTCCACACATGGCATTTTAAAGGGGATCACCAGTTTTGCTTCTATAATATTTCATGGGATTAACTATAAATAAATTATTTAAAACTCAGCCCTAAGTCTCAAGACAAAGACTGGACCACAGCCTTTTTCTCCTCAGCTAAAAAACGAGAGTTGAAGGTGGTGAGGGCAACCCAGCACTCAGGAGGTGGTCACGTTGATGGCTGGGCTGGTTCAAGGTCATCCCCTTTATGTAACAAGTTTGAGGCCAGCCTGAGATACACAGAACCCTGTGTTTTAGAAAGCAGACCCCAAAGTTGTTCATTTAAATAATTTCAGTGGAGCACAAAGTGCTAGGAAAAGGCCAGTTACAGCAGGAGATCTAGAGGTGCTATTTATTTGCAAGAAAGGGAAGACTGGCTCCCCTCCCTCCCCCTCCCCTCCCTACCTCCCCCTTCCCTCCCTCCCTCCCCCTCCCCTCCCTACCTCCCCCTTCCCTCCCTCTCTCCCTCCTTTTTGCTGGGTCAGAAAGATTCTGATGTAGGTAGGTTTGGACTCCAGTAATCTTGAAAATGGCCGTAAAAGAGAAGTGAATCCACCCGTTGCATTTTTTTTTGGGGGGGGGGGAGGTGTTTCAGGAATCCTAAGTAATTATTGTAGGAAGGCATGAAACATTTATATAGAATTTTCCAGAATGTGGAACGCTAGGTGGGATTGTAGCGAGGCAGAAATGAAGATAACAGCTCTGGCCTTCTGAAGGGCAAATTAGCTCTTCAGGACCCTCACACTATGTTTTATGTGCTGGAAATCTGTGGGCCCCAGCTCTTACACTCTCGGGGTGTTTGGTCCCTCCTCTCTTTCTGCCTCGCTATGGTAACCCACGCAGTGTGTTTGTTTACCTGTCTCTGTCTCCTCCTCCCAGGTGTCTAACCCCCCTAAAGCCATGTCTGTCTGATCAAAGGTGTACATCCGGCTTGTGGCACAGTACCGGCTCAAAAGCAAGGGATAAATATGTGTTGAACCGGCTGATTGAATACCATTCCCTTGGCCCCAGCCCACTGCTTCCGGGAGTCCTCTTTTCCTACCACGGCGCTCTTGAACACTCGGCCTTGCTTGCTTTTTCTCTTGTGGACTCCCAGCAACTGCTGCTTTCAGGAGGGTGTCTTTCACGGGGTGAGCTACTGAGTGAACCTCTCACATTTTAGCCCCCAAAACAACGGTAAGTAGCCTGTAATCCTGGCAGTCTGCGTTTTCTCCTCAGTAGTACTTGGGCCATTCTGGGGTGGGATTGGACTCCAGTTGTGATGCCTGAGCATGGAGTTGTTCACGTGGCACTTCCGCCCGCACCTCCAACAATGCTGCCTTTGTTCCCCGAGAAAGGCTTTCCCAGTCTGTCTTCTCAGCAGGTCTCCCCCTGCTGGCCACAGGCAGGCTTGTCTGTGCTCAGATTTGAACGCCCTAGAATCAATTTCCCTGATCCTGTCTATCAGATGTCCCTCAGTCTCTGGAGGTCAGCCAAACTCAGGAGTGATTCACTGAGGACATACCTTCTCTCTCTTCCTCAGTTTTTCCTTCTCCCTTTTCTGAGGCGTGATCTTTAGCCCAGACTGACCTCCTGCCTCCACCTTCTGAGTCCTAGGGTTACGTTCATGTGCCGCCATGCCCAGTTTATTTGGTGCCGAGGACTGATCTCAGGGCTTTGTGGGTGCTACCTAAGCACCCTACCAACTGAATTACATCCCCACCTGGCTTTGGCAGATTCATTGTATAGTTCCAAAAGCTCTGGAGAAGACTCTGAAGATGTGATGTGGCTCCATTCTGTATTCTCGGAGCTGCTGTTGGAATTTAAAAAATTTTAAGCGTGTGTGTGTGTGTGTGTGTGTGTGTGTGTGTGTGTGTGTGTGTGTTGTTTAGGTGCAAACAGATGCCAGAGGAAGGTTCTAGCATCCTTTTTCATTCTCAATCTTATTCCTTTGAGGTACGGTCTCTCTTTGAACCAGGAGTTCTTGTTATTTCAGCTCGGCTATGAAGCCTGCAAGTCCCAGCAATCCTCCTGCCTCCACCCCTTTCAATGCTGGGTCTACAGATTTGGACATATTCTCTGCTAGCTTGTTACGTGAGTGATGGAATTTGAGCTGTGGTCCTCATGGTTTTGAAAGTACAAGTATCAGCTGAGCTTTCTCTGCAGGACTGGTTGGTAATATTCTGACCCGTCCCTTGGCGCCACCCTGCATCCTGATGTAACAGTCTCATTTTAAGGAAGAAACCCTCCCCTTCCTCTCTCTCTTCTGCCTTTCCTCCCACAAATTGTGCACCCTTGACCCCCCTCTCTCTCTTCCCCCTTTTTTTTTCTCTCCCTCTTTCCTATCTTTTTCTTTGTCTCTCTATTATAATAAACCATTTCCGAGTGTCTGGGTTGTGAACGACTGTCCGCCACCTCCCTGCCGCCATGCCTGAATGGTGTGGGTCACCTGCCAGCCCACCGCCTCATGTGCCCAGCATGCCAGCATGTTTCCCAGCACACTCGGGAGAACACTGGTTGTTTGTATTTTGACCCAGGGTGTTGCTATGCAACCATGGCTAGCCTGGTACCAGCCTGGTTGTTCATAAACCATGTTGGTCTCCATCCTCCTGAGGATGGGGATTATAGGCATGAGCCCAAAATCCCAGCTCACCAATTATTTTTGCTTAACTAATGGTTTTATACCTGTGTGAATTTCCCCAATTGCCTATAAATTTTTGTAACTTTCACTTCATTTTAATAATAATAATAATTGAGACATGGTTCACTCTCTAGATTAGGCTGGCCTCCACCTCTTTATGTTGAATTCCAAGCAATCCTCCAGCTTCAGCTTCTGGAATGTTGCTGGCATTACAGGTTGGTAGTTCAGCATTATTAGGGGTGGTAAAACGCTGGAGTTGGGAGTTCTCCCCAAGCCTGTTCTGAGGGTGCGGGGGACTGACTTTTTGTTGTTGTTTTGATAGAGAATCTCTTATGTAGGTAGCCCTGGCTGTCTGGAACTCTCAAGTAGAGCAGACTGGCCTTGAACTCACTGCAGTTTGCTTGCCTCTGCCTACAGAGTGCAGGGCTTAAAGGCATGCCCCCACACCCATCCTCTGTGATGCTTGCTGCTGGATGGTTGACATAGACTTCGAAACTTTCTTCCACCCCATCCTCCCTCAGAGACCTTTGACCTCAGTACAACCAGCTGACCGCCACACTCCTAGCCCCCGACCAAAGCCTCCAAAACACAGAGCCAAGTTAGATCTGTCTCCCTCCTTTAGACGGTTTGCTTGGGGGCATCTGTCACCCTGGCAAAAGCTGCCTCGTGCTGCTTTGCTCTGCATGCATGTGAAAGCAATGTTGCACGCAAAAATTTGTTTAACCTTCACAGCTGCTGATCAGGCAAAGTACCGGCTTTACTACTGGAGATTCAGAAAGGTTAGGCAATTTGCCTGAGGTCACACAGCTGTAGGTGGCAGAACAGTGACAAACCCAGACTGTTTGGGTCTGTTTACCTGGCACATGCTTGGTGTTGTTGGATGGTATTCTTATTTCCTCTCTTGCATTCATGCATATGAGTCATCACTTCCTCAAGAAACCTTACTATAAGACCGTGGACATAGCGCCAGCCCAGTCTCAGCTCCTTCAGATGAGGAGAGGGAAATCCAAAGGATGGGAACCAGGCCTGCTGTCATGGTGCCTACCTATAGTCCCAGCGATTGGGAGGTGGAGGCAACAGGATCGCAGGGAGTTCCGGGCCAGCCTGTAGGAGCTTCACAGTGAAACAAACCAGGTCAAAACCAACAAATCAAAACATCACAAAAAGAGTCTTCAGGGCTTGTGCTTGGTGGCTCGCAGTTCTGCATGGTCCGCTCCTCCACACTGGTGGGGCGGGTGGACGCTGGAAGGGGGCGGGGGGGGGGGGGGGACGACGACGCTGGAGCGGGGGCGGGTGGACGCTGGAGGGGGGCGGGACGCACAACAGAACAACTCGGACTCAATCCTACTTGCTCCTCTCTGTATTTTTCTGACCATTTTGAAAAAGAATGGAAAAGACAATTTCCTTTGTGGCACTCATCCCTTACATGTCCCTTCCCCCCACCTCTCCACCCCTCACTTCGCCTTGTTTTTGACAATTCACATTGCACAGAGGAGAGACTTAACTGGGCCAATCTACTTGTCCCTCTCTGCACTGTGAACAAAGAGCCCGAGGGGTTTGTCCCGTCAAAGAGGCTGCAGAGTGTCCCTGTGCTCCTCACCTTTACCTTCCTTGTTGCTATGGAGGTGATTGTGTTTTTTCTTTTTCTGCTGCAACTGTTGCTTTTGTGACCATTTCATGTAGCCCAGGCTGGCCTAAAACATCCTTGGTAGTCAAGAATAACCTTGAGTCTGATCCTTCTCGCACCTTCCAAAGTGATGGGATGGATAGCCTCACACCACGCCTGCATTATTGGCTTCTATTGTTTGTTTAAATGGAGCTGGGGATCTAACCTGGGATTTCCTGTGACCCAGGCAAGTGCTCCCCCGCCCCCACCCTCTTCCCTCACTTCCTGTTCCATCTGGCCTAACCTGTTTGCTTCTCGGACTGTACTATCTTGAGTGTCAATCTAGCAAAAACTCAACTCTGTCCAAGAAGGAGTATGAGCTAAGACTGCTAGCAGATACTGAGTCTTGCCTCCTACTGAATACAGAAAAGCCCAAATTCCTGCCTTTTTTATACAATGATCTCAATATATTCCTCTGTATAATTAAGTAATTTTTAATTTAACAATTATTATTATATTTCCTGATACAATCTTATGGATATCAGACAAGTCTTGAACTCAGCTTGCTTTGCAGCCAGAGATGACCTGGGGCTTGTAATTCTCCTGCCTCCGTCTCCTGAATGCACGTGTCATCTCACGGGTGTATAAACTGATCACACGACCACTCCATGGTCTGATTAATGGGAAGGTTTTGTTGTAGTATGAAAGGGAGAACAGCCAGGCGCATCTGAAAGAGTCTAGAGCAGAGGGAAAAATAAGTGGATTAAACATGGCCGACAGACTGGACATGGCCAGGGCTGTCTGTGAGAGAGGAGAACAGCAGCGAGAGAGAACAGTGGGACCCTAGTGAGAGGCGCAGAAGTAGAGCAGAGCATGGGAGAGCGAGCAGAGCAAAGATAGCAGGGTTACAGAGAGAAGGAGCCGCTTCGGGGAGGTGAGCTTGTGAGCTGGAGGGGATGTAGGACGGGGGGGGGGGGGGGGGGGGGCGCGGGGGGGGGCAGGGAGGTGGGGAGGTGAGGAGGGCTTGGATGCTGGCATGGACTTGGAAATGTGTAACAAGTAGTTGTGCGGCCAGCATGTGCTCTGCGATACCAGCATGCGCTTTGATATGCTGGTAGGTGTCCCAGGTAGACACACCTTTAATCCCAGCGCATGGGAGGAGGAATCAGGAAGCTCAGGAGTTCAAGGCCACCCTGGGCTGTACAAGATAGATCCAGTTTAAAAGAACATTTCAGCCGGGGTGTGGGGGGTGTGGGGGTGTGGGGGTGTGGGGGTGTGGGGGTGTGGGGGTTACATGCCTTTGTGTTTTGTTTTTCGAGACAGGGTTTCTCTGTGTGGCTTTGGAGCCTGTTCTGGAATTCGCTCTGTAGTCTAACTCACAGAGATCCACCTGCCTTTGCCTCCCAGGGTGCTAGGATTAACAGTGTGAGCCACCACGCCCAGCCTTGTGGTTAACTAGTGGCTGGCTCTGCACTCTGATCTCCAGGCAAGCTTTGTTAGATCACAAACAAAATATCACCATATCTCTTCCTCCTCCTCCTCCTCTTCTTCCATTTTTTTGAGACGAGGTCTCTCCTGGAATTTACAGAGATCAATTTTCGTCGGCCTCCCAAGTGCTGGGATTAAAGACGTGCCTTTTTAAAATGTTAGTTAACTCATCCTGGACATAATTTTCTGACGTTTATTGGGTTTTACAAAAGAGGATTTATCAGGTTGGCTTACACAGTATGGATTAGGTTGTCCCACAAGAGATGTCTGCACACTGCAGAGGCTGGGAACTCTTGCTGCGTGGTCCAAGAGGCTGGAGGCCTCAGCAGTCCCAGTTTGGTATTGATGGCTTGGAGGGTTCAGCTGTTGTGGGATATTCCTTTACACTGTGAGAAGATGGGTTGTGGTGATGTATTGTGTCCCCAATATGTTGTGCACCCTAATAAAGTTTATCTGAGGATCAGAGGAAAAAGCCAGCCACTGTAGTAAACACAGAAGTCAGGCAGTGGTAGCACATGCCTTTAATCCTATCACTCAGAGGCAGAGATCTGTCTGGATCTCTGTGAGTTCAAGGCCACACTGAGAACAGAGTCAGGCGTGGTGGTGCATACCTTTAATCCCAGCACTAACCATAAAGGTCTGGAGGTCTGTACAGACAGACAGGAAGTGACAGAGCTGGCAGGAAGAGGAAGTGATGTAGCTGGGCTGAGAGAGGAAATGAGATGGCAGAACAGAAAGGCATATAGGTGTGGATATACAGGAAGTAGGTCTCTTTGGAGACTGAGGTGACAGTGAGGTGAGGTTGGCTGTGGCTTGTCCTATTTTTCTGATCACTCAGTTTTTCACCCCAATATCTGGCTCCAGGTTTTTTATTAATAAGACTGTTTAGCAATTTGTCTTACAATGGGTCACTGTGATTGGTTTAATAAAGAGCTTAATGGCCAATAGCTAGGCAGGAAGAGGTTAGGTCAGACTTCTGGGGACAGAGAGTTCTGGAAAGAACAAAGGAGGAGTCACTAGCCAGATGGAGAGGAAGCAGGATGGGGAGTCAGAGTAAAAGTAACTGAGCCACATAAAAGGACATAGATTAAAAGATATGGGTTAGTTTAAGTTATAAGAACTAGTTAGGAACAAGCCTAAGGAAGGTCTAGCTTTCATAATTAATAATCAGTCTCCAAGTTATTTTTTTGTGAGCTGTTGCCTCAAAGAGAAATCTGTCTATATGCAGCTGCTGGTCTTTGGTCCACATTGGCAGCTGGAAGAAGCAGGACTCTGATATCAGCAAAGGAATTTAGCAGCGACAAGATAGATAACTCTCACCACCAAGAGCCAGGGCAGGCACCCAGTACTGCTCTTTCAGCTCTCCTTAAATAGGGACTGCCCCTGAAAGGTACTGCCCACTCTCGGGGATGGGCTTCTCCCTTCAAATGACGTCACAGAGCTACCCAAGAAGTATCTTATAATTCCCGATCCTATCAAGTAGACAATCAAATTAACTACCATATCACCTTTATAAGGAGGATTACCTTTTCTCTCATCATCTCATGAAGAATTTTGGCTTGGCTCTGAAAAAGTATAATGACAAAAGTACATCGTGATCTTTTGCTTTGTTTAGTTTGGCTTGAAGCAGGAACCCAGAGAGATCGCAAACATGTCTGGAAGTGCCTAAGCACGGCATAGCTTTGAAAGCTATGTAGTATTAGTCTGTAAACACAGAACATCGGCTTCAAGGGAAATGCAAGCTTCTATTATCCCAGAGGACAAAATCAGTTTTGTGTGTAACCCCATCACAGCTGCAGAGACAGGTAGATTATGGGGCTTGCTTACTGGCCAATCAGTCTGTAAGTTCAGTGAGAGACCCTGTCTCAAAGAAATAAGGTGGTGAGTGGTCTAGACAGATACCTGATGATGGCGTCTGGCCCCCAACATGTACACAAATACACATGCAATGGTAGTGTGAATGATATTTGTGTGGATATATATCTATATCTATACATCTATATATCTATATCTATCTATATATGAGAGAGGAGAGAGAGAGTTATTTTGAGGCAGGGTCTTACTATGAAGCTTTGACTTCTTGAATGGAAACTTAGAGAAAGGAATTCTAGAGTGTGTTTAGGAATGGGAAGAGAAGAAGAAGCCATAGTCTGTATGAAATAAGGAGAGGAGTGGGGAGGAATGGAAAATCAAAGAAAATGGCGGCAGCAGTGACTTAAACGGAATGGTCCGTGGTGGCAGCTGTGGTGGCAGCTGAGGACAGTGAAGACATTTCTGAAGAGAGTCCTGGGATTATTAGTGAGTCATCTCTAGTGGAAGTTGCACATGGCAGTGAAGTGTGCTGGCTTTTTGATTTGTCAACCTGCCGAGGCCAAGTGTCTTAGTTGCATTTCTGCTGCTGTGACAAATGGCCAGGACAAAAGGAAGAAAGGGTTTATTTGGCTCACAGTTCCACCATTGTGGGGACATCAAGTTGGCAGGGACTTGAAGCAGCTGATTACCTTCACAGTGAAGAGCAAGAGCAATGAATTAATGCACGAATGCTAGTGCTCAGGGTCCTCCTGCCTCTGCCTCCCAAGTGCTGGGTTTGTAGGAATGCACCAACCTGCCCAGCTTCCACCTGATTTGCTGAGACAAGTCCTCTCATTGATTTGTTGGGGCAGGCTGACCAATGAGATCCAGGGAGCACCCGTTCCCGCCCCTGCCAAGCACTGGGGTTACAGATGCACTCCCCTGCCCAGCTTCTTACTTTGGTGCTGAGCATCTGAACTCAGGTACTTAGGCTCACAGCACTCTCCGACCATGCCATCTCCGTAGTGCTTATTTTTCTTTTTTAATGCTCCAAAAGATGGGTGCTCATGCTTTTGCAGTCCCACCCCATCACCACATTGGAGTGATGGCCAGGCCTGTCAGTGCTCTGCCTTCTTTCCCAGCCTGGGCTGAGTGTGAGTTTGGGTTTGTAACAAAGACAACCAGCGCTTCCTGTGTAGCCATCTCCAGGCTTGGGGTGGTGACAGTGATGTCAGCTGGCACTTCCTCTGGCTCATATCCACCCCCTGTCCAGCTGCTGGGCCTGTTGTTATCAAGCAGCAGTGTTAGATGGTCATGGCCCCAGGGACACTGTTCATGAAGATCTCACGATTGCATGGATTAAATTCGTGAAAACAGAACAAAACCCACACCCTACTGCACATGTCTTGTGTTTGTGCATGCACATGTAAATACTATATGCCAATCATCTGTCTCACACTGGTTCTATTTTCTTTTCTTTCTTTCTTTTCTTCCTTCCTTTCTTTCTTTATGGGTTTTTTTTTTTTTTTTTTTTTTTTCCGAGATAGGTTTTCTCTGTGTAGCTTTGAGCCTTTCCTGGAACTGGCTCTGTAGACAAGGCTGGCCTCGAACTCACAGAGATCTGCAACTAAATATTTGCAATCAACACATATTACAGATTGGGTGAATGCTCAGAATAAAAAGGAAACCAGGCCTGGTGAGATGGTTCAGTAAGTAAACGTGCTTGCTGCCAAGGCTGAAGACCTGGGTTAGGTCCCTGGAACCCACATGGGAGAAGGAGAGAACTGACTTCTGCAAGTTGTCCATGGTGTGTGTATGTGTGTGTGTGTGTGTGTGTGTGTGTGTGTGTGAGATAGAGAGAGAGAGAGAGAGAGAGAGAGAGAGAGAGAGAGAGAAATTGTAAAACAGTAATAGCAAAAATAATGAAACAAAATGGCAAGACACTAACCAAGATCAGCAGCAAGAGACACATTGCTCTTAGGGGAGGGTCAGGGCACGCCTTTCCCCACGTGAGCTTTTAACTGAAATCTGAAGGCTAGGTAGTCGTGAAGGGCATAGCTCATCAGAAAGCAGGGAGAGCTTGCTCCCAGAGTGAGGTAGTGAAGGGGCCTGGGTGGCTGTTATCAGCTAAGACAGAGAAAGGCCTGGACTAAGGCTGGAGAAGAAAGTTTCATGGTTGGTCAAGTCTTCTGTGCTTCTCCCAGATGTAAATGACAACACACTGTACATAATTAAGATACTTTGAGGGGTGGTGGGAAAACACTGGTGTGGGATGATCCTTCTCTATGCTAGAATATGTATTACTCCAATTGGTTGATAATAAAGCTGTTTGACCAATAGCTAGGCAGGATAAGGTTAGGTAGAACAATCAAACTGAGGACTTGGATGAAGAGGGGTGGAGTTGCGGAGACTTGAGCCAGCTACCCAGGAAGCAAGATGCCAGAGGACTGGTAAAGCTACAGCCACCAGTATAATCTAATACATAGATTAATAGAAATTGGTTAATTTAAATGTAAGAGGTAGTTAGCCTAAACAATCAGCCAACATTTATAATTAATATAAGCCTCTGTGTGGTAATTTGGGAAGCGGCTGCTGGGTATTTAGGAAGAGATGGGTGGGTGGGAGAGAAGGCTCAGTTTACAAAACACAATTGCAGCTTGAGGGGAAGCAGATTTTTTTATTTTTTTAAACATGGTCTCATTGTTTAGCTTGGGTGACCTGTAACTCACTATGTAGACAAAGCTAGCCCCAAACTCAGAGATTTGCATGTGTTTGTCTCCCAAGTGCTAGTATTAAGGGTGTGCACTCCCATGCCCCCAAGAAAATAGATTTTATTAGTTCACATAGACTTAAGGAAGTACAAGATGAAGGTGGCATGTATTTATAAAGAAGTGCGTGTGTGTGTGTGTGTGTGTGTGTGTGTGTGTGTGTGTGTGTACATGTGCACAGGCATGTACGTATGCTTTCAGGGGAGAAAAAGAGTACATACAAGACAACAAACAGACTTTATTCAGGTCTCACATGTCTGGAAGGAGACAGTGTGGGGTTTGGAGGGCAAGTCCCTATGCTTCCAAATAGGTCTCCACTTGGGATTCCTGAGACAGCAAGGACAGGGAGCTGTGGCCTCCTTAACTTGATAGATCCCCCAAGAGCCACAAAAAACTGCCAAGGTTATGTTCCTGCTCTTCCTTCTAGCTTCTAGGTAGACTTCTTTTACTTTCTCCGGGTTCCGCCAAGCCTCCGCAGTCCTGCAGCCCACTTATAAAATAAACACACAGGCGCTTATATTATTTAAACTGTTTGGCCTAATGGCTCAGGCTTCTAGCTATTCTTATATCTTAAATTAACCCATTTTTATTAATCTATAAGTTGCCACGTGGCTTGTGGCTTACTGGTATCTTAACATCTTCTCATGGCAGTGGCTGGCAGTATCTCTCTGCCTCAGCCTTCCACTTCCCAGACCTCTCCTCTCTCTTTGTCCCACCTATATTTCCTGTCTGGCTACTGGCCAATCAGCATTGCGTTTATCAATCAATCATCCACAGCAGTCAGTTCTTTTAAGCCTGCATCTACCTAGGGGCAGAATGGGGCTGGTGAGAGGGCATTTCTTCATGAATAATACAGGCATTCTGTGCATGTATCTTTTCAGGGTCCATTGGTTTCTTCTTTAAAAGATTTTTTTTCTTGAGATCTTTCTTTTATTTTATTGTCTGCGTGTTTTGTTCCCATGTACGTCTAAACACCATGTTGGATGTAGTGCCCTCAGAGGACAGAAGAAGGTGTCAGCTCCTCTGGAACTGGAGTTACAGATGGTTGTCAGTCACATTGGCTTCATAATTCCTCCTGTGCCACCCACAATTGTGTTCATCACCCTGTCCACAATGGCCCTGATCTCAGGCCCCAGCAGCCAGTCTAAGTGTGGAGTCACTCTATTTTTCTAATTTATTGAGGTGTTGAGGATCTGATCTTGGGACCCATCTTACTTCTCTCCCTCCTTCCTTCCATCCCTCATTGGAAACGGTGTCTTGTTAGTTGCCCAGGATGGTCTTGATCCTCCAATCCCAACCATTTCAATGCTGCACCCAGATACCTGCCTTGTTAAAGGTTCTTTAAACTATTATTTTTTCTTCCTCCCTCTTGTTGTGGGATAATCTTTTTGTACACTGTGAAGTTGTGTCTCTGCCAACTCACCTTCCGATTAGTTTAATAAAGAGCTAAACGGCTAATAGCTAGGCAGGAGAGGATAGGCAGGACTTCCAGGAAGAGAAGAACTTTGGGAAGAAGAAAGGCAGGATTCGCCAGTGAGATGAGGAGCAAGTCAGATGTATGGTACTCAGGAGTGCCGGGGGAGGCCAGAAGAGGACATCAGATCCCCTGGAAGTTTTCAGAAGTTTGTGAGCCACCTGGTGTGGGTAGTGGGAATCTAACTTGGGTCTTCTGCAAGAGCAATACAGTAGGTTTTGGTTGAGGCTGAAGCCGTACATCTCATCTTCATAGCTTCCTGACTAGAAAGATAAGCTGCTTTCCTTCCTGCTACATTTCTTGTTATCTATCTGTCTATCTATCTATCTATCTATCTATCTATCTATCTATCTATCTATATATCTATCTATATATCTGTCTGTCTATCAGTGTCTCATTCTGTAGCCCAGGCTAGCCTCAAACTCACTGTGTAGCCCTTACTAGTCTCAGACTTGTGAGGTGCTGGGATTCACAGGTGTTCAGGTATGATCTATTCTGCCTAGCTTCTCTTTCTCTCTCCCCCTCCCTCCCTCTTCTCTCTCTTTTCTCTCCTCTGTCAACCCCCCCCCCCAGTTTCTTTCCTCCTGTCCTGGAGATGGAAGTGGTACCCCACATGCATTAGGCAAATATTCTATGCCCCTACTTGTCAGTCTGGGTAAGGGAGTGTTTTATTAACAGTTCTGGTTCTTTTAGCAGGATTAATCATAGCCATGGGGAAGTGGGCCATATTAGTCCATTTATTAGCTAGTGTAGGTCAAGTGTCTTTCCTGGCTGAGCCATCTCACTGACCCTATTAGCTAGTGCCATAAACTAATTTAAACTTGCTTAAGCATGCTGGGCCATGGTGTAGCTCAGTGGTAGAGTATTTGTATGGCCTGTGTGAGGCCCTACACTCCATCTCTAACACTGTGAAAAAACTACTGACTGTTGTCCTTGGAAAATGTCTCTGAAGTGTTGTTTGCTGACAATGCCTTTTTCCTGTGCCATCTTAATGGGGCTTCTCTGTTGACAGGTGTACTTTCCCTCTAGGTGGCTGCAGACGTGGCTGTCCAGTGGAATGTGGGAAGAAATGACTTGAGCTAGTTCTAAACACAAGCTTTCAATAATTGCCTCTTGTTTTCCTTTTCCTTCCTTCCTTCCTGTTTTGTTTTGCTCACCTCTCAAACTCCTGACTTTCGTCATGAGAACAGCTTGTTTCAGGGCCTGTTGTTATGATATATTATGTGGGGACCCTGAGGGTATCCCATGCATTCAGGGAAACATGCTGACATGTTGGGCAGATGCAGTGGTGGGCATGGGAGCAGGGCAGTGGGGTGGACATTCACAACCCAGACATCTTTGAGGAAATGGTTTATTATAATAGAGAGACAGAGAGAAGATAGGAAAGAGGGAGAGAAGAGAGAAAGAGAGAGAGAGGTTGAGGGGTGCACACCTTGTGGGAGTGGAGAAAGAGAGAAAGGGCAGAGTTTTTCCTTAAGATGAGGCTTCTACATCAGGATGCAGAGTGGCCCCAAGGAGCAGATCAAAATATTAACATTCCTCCATTTTGATTATCATGAAAAGAGGTGAGTCATGGGAGCAAGTGGGGGAACAAGGATGCTGAATTCTCAAGACTACTTCAAGCTGACAAGGGGTGAAGTGGGGATGGGGAACTGGGAGTCACACACAGTGGAAGATCTTAGGAACCTTCCTTGAGGGAGCTGAGGCAGGTTGCAGCAGCGGTGTTCCGGGAGCTTGCAGGGAAATGGCATGCCAAATCAGGAGTATAGAAGCCATGGCTGTTGGTCAAATTGGTGCTGCTCGTGGCTGGCCACTGCCCATGGTGGCCATGCTGGCGGAGGAGAGTGCTGGCCGGAAGAATCACAAGCCATGGTTACCTTTTTAGAGCTTTATAGCGGGAGAGAGAGAGAGAGAGAGAGAGAGAGAGAGAGAGAGAGACAGAGAGAGACAGAGAGAGACAGAGAGGACAGATGGAAGGAAAGAGAAGGGGGCACACAGAGGGCCCACCTGCTTTTTTAGGCTGGGACGCCGTCACAGGCTGGTGACTTAATTAAGGACAGAATCCTTACATCCTAGACTTTGGCTAATAATAATAAAAAAGCAGGTAGATGGGAATAGGGCGTCATTCCTCTCAAAAACTACTTCCAGCTGACTTTTGGAGGTCTGTTGGCTCTTGGGGAAATGCAGAAGGGGAGTCTTCCGAGGTAGACAGGTGTTGTGGGATGTTGTCTGTCATCCATTTGCTCTGGAGACATGTATCCCTCTTGGCTGTGGCTGGAAACTTTTTGTTTGACAAGATGCTGGTGACACAGAAAAAAACTTAGAGAAAAGAATCATTATTATTTTATGTTGACATTTATCTGAGGTAGATCCGGCCTGTCCCTATGGATTTTGAAACATGTTAAGCTTTATCAGAAACAGATTATGTAGCTAGAGTTTTCCTGCCTGGCCCACAGTCAGGACAAATCTCTCTCACCTGCCAGTCCCACAGCCGCTCAGACCCAACCAAGTAAACACAGAGACTTATATTGCTTACAAACTGTATGGCCGTGGCAGGCTTCTTGCTAACTGTTCTTATATCTTAAATTAATCCATTTCTATAAATCTATACCTTGCCACGTGGCTCGTGGCTTACTGGCATCTTCAGATGCTGCTTGTCATGGCGGCGGCTGGCAGTGTCTCCCTGACTCAGCCTTCCACTTCCCAGAATTCTCCTCTCTCCTTGTCCTGCCTATATTTCCTGCCTGGCCACTGGCCAATCAGTGTTTTACTTATACAGAATGATATCCACAGCATATTTTAAAGCACCTGTTTCCCTTAGTAGTTTGGCATCCAGGAGATAGGTGATCAATTGTTAAAAGTATCTCACAGTAATAGGTGTTCATATTAAAGTCTTTTTATAGTACCCAGACACTTTTGGGTCTGGGGGTGTAAATGCCTTTAGCTGTTACAGTTTTTTACTTGATGATCTCTGGACTCTGGTTCTGTGGTGGTCCTGTATCATTGGCTGAACAGTGAGTTAGATAGAACAGGGAACTGGGAAGAGAAAAGCTTGTGGTGCATGAGAACTTATTTTTTGGAATTAGGGACATGACAAAGATCAGGACCCTGTCTGTATGCACATGAGAAACACAGGCAGTAACTCTAAAGGCACAATTAAAGCAGGTGAGGTGGGTAAGGCTGTCCTCTGTACCCGACAATAAAGGAGAGGTGGCATCCCAAAACTCCCAGGACTGAGTCAGTGGCTCTGGTGTACAGAAGGAAAGAAATGGATCGCTTCCCTGCTGTGTTCTGGGTTCCCTGCCATGTCTGTAGCCAAGCCTAGGTCTGCTGGAGGTCTTAGCTTGATGTACCCATGTGTCTTGGCACCTGGGGGCAGTCAGCTGACTGGTTGTCTTTCTAGGCGGCACATTTAACAAGGCTGTTGATGGCCTGGCAGGTCATTCACTAGCCCGTGGCCTTTTCCTCACTTAAAACAGGGACCCAACAGCTTTTGAGAGTTAGTGAGTGCTAGCACTTGGCAATTTTATTTTGGGGCTTTTATTTCTTCCCTGGCACACCTTAAATGCCACAGATGACTCTCTTGCCTGTGGGGTCAGGAGCCTTGCTCTCCAGATGCTTAAGTTTTAGTTGGGGAGGTCTGGGGAACAAGAGATGAATTTTACTCCATGACCTGAATTTTTTTTTCTCCTGATGATTGATGGCTTAAGGACAGCTTTTGGAAGTTCTGTCAGGAGGCAGAATATAAATTGATCCTTTTGGAAGACTTGTCTGAGGCTATAAGCTGATTTTTGGCTCAAGAGCCATCCTGACTATGTAAACTTATCGGTATGGATCTTAGCCGCTACCAGACCTGTCTGTGCTTCTCAAGGCATTTGAGAATGAGTGGGTGGAGTTAAGGTTAGTTAGGACAAGAGTCCATAGAAGCCATCCAAGCCCAACCATTTGAGCCCACCCACTGCCGGCAGAAGTCAGACAGAAAAGGTTGCATGTGGCAGACGCAGAAGTGGGGAAGGAGTAGAGTTTAGAGCTTTAGCAGAAAGCTTGGGGAAAAAGTAACTCTTATTTGCCCGTTTGCTGGCAGAAGTTCCCACAACGCTGTTATGCGGCCAGGTTTACGCTGTTATGTGGCCAGGTTTACCGGTGCCCACCCCATCCGCCAATGTAGGTGGTAAATGTATCCACCCCTTTGTCCCATGGCTGTAGCTGAGAGAAAAATAAAAAATTAAAATAACAAACTAGGATCAGACTCCAATCTTGGGCGTCCCCAAAGAGTGGAGAAAGATCTATGAATCAGCTCAAGTTCGCCATCCTCTTCATCAAGGAATGGGAAGGGCTGTGGCTGCACTGCAGTTGGTCCACCGTTGGACCCTAGATAGCATTGACCCCCCTCGTCAGGAGTGAAAACGTGCCTGCCATTGCCAGCACAGATCGAGGACAACCCCCGGGGTGGCCATCACAAAGAATATAGCTCAGAGTACAGCCGCGAGAACAGCAGACTCACTGTGGTAAAGAATCATGACGGTATCAGTAGTGGTAGCTGCATAGGGGTCCAGTGGAGGTGAGGGATGCGCGTGTGTGCTCGCAGTCTTGTGGTCTCGCTGGATGGGGGAGGGGGCGGCAAGTGGCAGCAGTCTGCAGGTCCTTGGTGGTCTATCCGAGTCACAGCACCAAATGTTGGTTACGCTGTGGCGCTGCTTGTGGCTGACCACTGCCCGTGGTGGCCATGCTGGTGGAGGAGAGTGCTGGTCGGAAGAATCACAAGCCATGGTTACCTTTTTAGAGCTTTATTGGGAGGGGGGATATAGAGAGGGAGAGAGAGAGAGAGAGAGAGAGAGAGAGAGAGAGAGAGAGAGAGAGAGAGAGAGAGAGGACAGACGGAAGGAAAGAGAGCAGAAAGAGAAGGGGGCACACAGAGGGCCCACCTGCTTTTTTAGGCTGGGACGCCGTCATAGGCTGGTGACTTAATTAGGAACAGAATCCTTACAATGGCATCTGCTGTTTCTCTGGAGGTCAGGCAGGAACAATGAATCTGCAAAATATGTTTGAAAAATAGGTGGGGTCAGAAATGGGCTCTGGAGATTTGTTAGTTTTCATAAGACCAGATTTCTTGATGCAGTAGCAAAACTTTTCCCAGTAGCCTGTATCTGTAAGACAGCTGGAATGGATTTACATCATAGCAAAAGGGTTAAAAATCCACTTAAGGACTCTTAAGAACTTTTTGTGGTCAATGTTCTATCAGTTTGTCAAAGCTGCACATATCAGTATTAAAATTTTGAACCTCTGAAATTATATCTGAAACCAGTCTATCCTGTACCATGAAGTCTGTGAATGAGGCATACCTGTCTGTAATTTTAATAGGAAATTTATTAATGAGCTATCTTTGGATTGGGGCTGTTAAACTGATACCCTAGTCATCAAACATCATCAGATCTGAGAAAGATAAATTTAAGAAGTGAGACAGCTTTCCAGCTACCTAGGCAGCAATCCCAAGTCTCTCCATGGTTGTTATGGGGACAGAAACCCCAAAGGCAGTATTTGTTCAGCTGATAAGCCCAGAAGATCTGACAGATTTTTTTTGTGTGAAGTAGAAATTTGGGGAAGTCATCCTACCTGTCTTGGCAGAGAGGATGACCGATCCTTGTTTTTCCTCTTACTCACAGTCGGGACAGGATCTCAGCTTCTCGCTGCGTGGCCATCCTTGCCATAAACTTCTGGGTGGAGGTTCTGTTGCCATCTATCTTCTTGGAGGGGATATAGGATGCTGCCAGGAGCTGACATGTCTCTTTATCATAAAAAGCTTTTATATTAAATGCCATATCCTCAGATCTCTACAGGTGTTTGAGGACTGGGGAAATAAAATCTGTTAGATGTATTTATAACTTTGGGAGCTTATATGACTTAAATCTGAATATACAGGTTTCCCAGTTAGTTACTGCTTCATGAAGTTAGCAAGGGCAGGGGGCTGATCTTTGCGTACAGCCAGATTATAATCCTGAATGACTTACATAGAAATAATTATTTCTTAAGCTGTCTCCTGAGAAGGCAAAGAAGAATGTCAGGGAAAGATCCCAATCTTAATATAACAACACCACCTGCATGTGGTTCTTCTGATGCCTGAGAGGGGAGTGCATACCTCTCAGGGCCCCACCCAAACAAACCGCTGTGGAGGAATGAATGGTAGGCTGCAACTGGACTTCCCTCCGCCCAGATGGCTGGAGGACTTTTCCTCGGCCCATAAAACAGTGGTGAAACAATGCATGGTGGGGGGCAATTCCCTAACCTCCCTCCATACCAACGGCCTCAGCGCCCAGGGCGCCCTGTCCACACTGCCCTTTGTAAAGATGATGGTGAGTTCATGTGACCTTAGCCACGTGATCTTAGCCAAGATGGCGGCTTGAACACATGGTTATGTAAGATGGCACCACCTGATCACGTGATCACCTCTATCAAATATAGTGCCTGACCACATGTTCATGTGGTTTTTGTTTTGTCAAAACAAACTGAACGGATAAGGAACAGGTAAAGTGAAGCTTGGCTCTGATCAGTGGCAGAGCAGCCGGTAGAGCAGGATGAAACAGAAGGTTCTGGCAACAGAGTTAAGTGACAGAGGGAAAAGATTTAAGAGGTAGAATTACAGACAAGGAAAGGAATTGCAGGCAAGGACAGGCAGAGAGAGCGAGCTTTTCCTGGCGGGCAATTTTACATGTCATGGAAAGGAACCTGGTGACCTGGTTAGGGTGAAGACATAATCACTTAGCCGAGGCTGGAGGCGCATGGGGGCGTAGGGGATGGGGAGGGAGCTGGGAGGGGGTAGGTGCATCTTTCCACAATGAGGTATAATGGCAGAAAATAGCAAGTGGATGTCATCACAGAAGCTATGGGCCATGGAATTGAGTGGCAACAGGCCGCCTCCATATGCCATCACACAGGGGCAGGGGCTGAAAGGCTATGAGCCCAAAAGATGTGGTACCAGCAAGTGAAACGAGATTGACTCCAGCATCCCAGAGAGTCAGTGAGGACTAATGGCGCAA
The DNA here is from genome assembly GCF_949786415.1 of Peromyscus eremicus. Lineage (NCBI taxonomy): Eukaryota > Metazoa > Chordata > Mammalia > Rodentia > Cricetidae > Peromyscus > Peromyscus eremicus. The sequence goes on along the minus strand of NC_081418.1, from coordinate 144,397,200 downwards.
GATAGCCAATGGAATGTCATCACAAAGGCTATGGGCCATGGAGGGCACAGGCTGCCCCCGTATGCTATTGCATAGGAGTGGGGGCCGAGGGGCTGTGAGCCTGAAAGACACATGGTGCTGGCCCCATGATCGAGAGATGAGCAAATCCTCAGTTGTGCAAAAATGGCCAAAGGGAGGCTTACCGAAGTTGGCGGGGGGAGCTTACCAATTATGTTGGTGTTGGATGAAGTGAGTGTTGAAGGTTCCAGGGCTCCTAGCATGTCTCAGTCTGATGGCAGGCAGAAGAAATGCAGCAGGAGGACCCCTGCTGAGTCACTAGCACAAGTGAAGGGAAACATGCTGGCATGCTGGGCAGATGCAGCAGCGGGCTGGTGGGCGACCCACTCCATGCAGGCATGGGGGTGGGGTGGCAGGTGGACATTCACAACCCAGATGCTACATCTGCGAGGAAATGGTTTATTATAATAGAGAGATGGAGAGAAGATAGGAAAGAGGGAGGAGAGAGAGAGAGAGAGAGAGAGAGAGAGAGAGAGAGAGAGAGAGAGAGAAAGGGGCAGCGGTTTTCACTAACAAGAGGCTTCTACTTCAAGATGCAGGGCGGTCCCAAGGGGCAGGATTTCAAGGGGTGGATCAGAGTATTAATAACCGTGGCTTCTTCAGTGTGGGTTCTGAAAAGTGTTAAGTTCAGAGCAGCAGAAGCCTATTAAACTGTAGCAGACAAACAAAACTGTATGGGGAATAAGTGATCGCCTGTCCATCCATTTTATCTTATTTTTATGTTTATGTTGAGACAGTCTTGCTGTTCAGCTCTGGCTGGCCTGGACCTTACTATGTAGCCCAAGGTGGCCTTGAACTTACTATATAGCCAAGGACAAGTTTGAACTTGTGGTGCTCCAACTGCTGCCTCTTGAGCTCTGGGATTACAGGTGTGTACCACAATGCCAGGTTTGTGCGGTGCACAAGGCGTGATAACAACTGTTATTATATTCTTGGCTGGCATGTTTGAACATGTATTTATGCTTGCATGCTCACACGCACACTCTCCTACACAGTTCAGAGAGCCCTTTCCTATCCTCAGATAGTTATCATACTCCAGTCCAAGTGTGCTTTTATCCATGTGCATATCTAATTACTGCAAACAGTCCCAAGACAGGATGTCAAAATGATCTGCATTCCTCTGGAGCATTTCATCCTGTCTGACAACCTTTACCTAACCATGAGTGGAATTCTCCTCAAGATACCAAACATACAATGAAAAAGGGAAAAATAGAGTAATCACAATAAAAAAAATCCCTAATAAAAAGATATATTTATGTGTTTGTAGCATATAAAATATAATGTATTCTGCTGGACAGGTAGTGAGAATAGAAGAAAGTTTCTTTCCGGGTTATTTACTCATGGACTTCCGATTTGTGTATTTTGTGTTCTGCCCTGTGTCTTTACATTTTTATTTGCATATGTTAAGTATCCATAATAATGGGTTTCACGGTGACATTCTCATAACTATATATAATGTACTTTGATCATGTTCACCTCACTTTATGATCTCTTGTCCCCTCCACTTCCACTGATCTGCCTCTTTGTCCCAACTAGTTCCTCTGCACTTTCATTTCATTTGTGCATATGTGTGACCCAGTGAGTTTCATTAGAGCTGTGTACAGGACCATGTGCGAGGGGTTATTTACAGGAGCTGGGACAAATTACCAGTGACTACAAAATGTCTCTTCCTCCCTCAGTAATCATTAACTGCCTTGAAATCCTCAGGGATGGATGAGGTCTTTTGAACCCACACTGCCCCCACATAGGTGTGAGTCAGACCAGTCATACGCAAGTCTTGTGCAGGTAACAGCTGCTGTGAGTTTAAGAGTTTAACAGTCATGACGCACAAGACTATGTTCCACAACACTCCACCCCTTCCTCAAGCTCTTACATTCTGCTCCCTCTTCTGAAATGTTCCTCTAGCCTTAGAGGGGGTGTGATATAGATGTCCCATTTATGGCTGAGCACTCAACAGTCACCTGTTCTCGTGAATCTCTCAGTTACCATCAGTCACTGCAGAAGGAAGCTTCTCTTACCAAAGGTGACAGCAGCACTAATCTACGAGCATTAAGCATAGTCATGTAGAAGACAATTTGATGAGCACATCATGTCCCTTTCCCCATCACAGCCTCTAATTGTAAGGATTCTGTCCTTATTACGTCATCAGCTTGTGACTGCATCCCAGCCTAAAAAGCGGACGTGCATTCCCACGCGTTTGTGGTGTTGTGTTCCCCAAAATATTGTGCACCCTAATAATCTTATCTGGGGTCAGAGAACAGAACAGCCACTAGATACAGAGGCTAGAAAATGGTGGCACTCACACCTTTAATCCTAGCATTCCAGAGGCAGAAAACCGTCTGGATCTCTGTGAGTTCAAGGCCACATTGGAAACAGCCAGTCATGGAGACACACGCCTTTAATCCCAGGAAGTGATGGCAGATAGCAGAAAGGTATATAAGGCATGAAAACCAGGAACTAGGCTGGTTAAGCTTTTAGGCTTTTGAGCAGCAGTTCAGCTGAGATTCATTTGGATGAGGACTCAGAGGCTTCCTGTCTGAGGAAACAGGATCAGCTGAGAAGTTGGTCAGGTGAGGTAGCTGTGGCTTGTTCTGATTCTCTGATCTTCCAGCGTTCACCCCAATAACGGGCCTTGGGTTTGATTTTATTAAGAAGAACTTTTAAGATTCGCTGCTACACGCATTCTCTCTATATACTCTCCCTCTGCATGCACTCTGTCTCTGCGTCTCTTTGGCTCTCTCTCTCTCTCTCTCCTTCTCCTAATAAAGCTCTAAAAGGTAACTGTGGCTTGTGATTCTTCCGCCACCGCAATATCTAGCACCACTCTACACCCTTGCAGTGGTACCATTCAGACTCGGGGACATCACCAAGGGTTTGCGACACCGTCCACCGCTCCTGCGATCGCCACCGCTGTCTCCCTCCAGAGACTGTGAGCGTGCGTGTCCCTCACCCTCGAGCCTCTGCTGGACCCCCACACCACTCCCAGCGCTACTGCTACCGTGGCCGCCATGTTTGCCGCCATGTTTTTTCACCACAGTGAGTCCTCTGCCGTTCTTGCGGCTGCAGTCTGACCTATATTCTTTGCAACGGACACCCCGGGGGTTGTCCTCAGGCTGCACTGGCAATGACACATTTTTGCTCCTGACGAGGGGGTCAATGCTGTCTTGGTCCACCGGGCGGACCACCTGCCACGCCTCAACCCTTAGCTCTCCCTTGACGAAGTGAAGGGTTAACCTGAGCTGATTCATAGATCTTTCTTCTCTCCTTGGGGATGCCTGGGATTGGAGTCTGATCCTGGTTTGTTATTTTAATTTTTTTATTTTTCTCTCGCCTACAGCCATGGGACAAAGGGGCAGATACCACTTAAATTTGGCGGATACTGGTAAATCTGGCCGCATAACAGCTTCATGGGAACTTCTGCCAGCAAATGGGCAAATAAAAGTTACTTTATCCCCAAGCTTTCTGCTAAACAAAGGGAAAGACTAAAGAGTCACAACCAGCGAAGGCAGTTCTGGAATCCTCCGGTGATACTGTGTTACTGGCACAAGAACTTCAAATGTGAGAGACCAAGATAACAGTCTCCCCTGAATCCTTTAAGACGGAATTGTAGGTCTTTATGTTGTAAAACTATTAACACATAGGCCGCAATTAAGGGAGGCAGACTGCACTAAGAGAGTCTCAAGGGTCAGAACTAAACAGTGGAACAAGTGGGTTGGCGTGTTGACAGCAGTGTTCTGTGTTCTTCGTGTTTGCCCCCTAACATCAGTGTGCCCAAATCCTGTGCTTCAAGGTGATGATGTTAGAAGGGGGGCCTTTGGGGGGTGATTATGTTATGGAGATGGAGGCTCAGGAGCAGACTAGTGTCCATCCCTGTGAGGTCACACACAAAAAACAGCCGTCGGTGTATGGGCCAGAAAGTAGCCCTCCACAGACAGGCCACCCTCAAGAACAGGAGGGAACAAAGGCCAGGGTTCCACGTGGGGCTGTGCTGAGCAAACAACCTCATCTGGAGTTGCTTATGTTGGGCAACATGTGGGAGGGGCTCTTCCATGCTTTCTGCTACAATGCTCCTCCCATATTTGTGTAAGGATTCTGTCCTTATCACATCATCAGCCTGCGACGGCATCCCAGCCTAAAAAGCAGACGTGCCCTCTCATGCGCTCTCTCTCCATATTCTCTCTGTACTTTCCCTCCGTGCGGTCTCTCTGTCTCTCTCTCTCTTTCTTTCTCTGTCTCTCTCCTTCCTCCTAATAAGGCTCTAGAAAGGTAACCATGGCTCATGATTCTTCCGCCACCGTGGCTGCTGCGCTAGCCACGGCCAGCCATGAGTGCCACCACTCGACTCCTTCACTGGTGCCGTTCAGACTCGAGGAGATCACCGAGGACCTACCCAGCTGCCACCGCTGCCACCGCTGCCACCTCTTCCCCCATCCAGTTAGACCACGAGACAGGAAGCACACGTCCCTCGCCTCTGCTGGACCCCCACACAGCTACAGCTACTGCTATCGCTGTGTCTCGTCACCACAGTGAGTCCCCTCCACTGTTCTCGTCACTGCAGTCTGACCTATATTCTTTGCGACGGACATCCCGGGGTTGTCCTCAGGCTGCGCTGGCAAAGGCACATTTTCACTCCTGACAAGGGGGTCAATGCTGCCTTGGTCCACTGGCGTATGCCTCAGCCCTTAGCATCCCTTCACGAAGAGGATGGCTAGCCTGAGCTAATTCATAGATCTTTCTTCTCTCCTTGGGGACACCTGGGATTGGAGTCTGATCCCAGTTTGTTATTATTATTATTTTTTTTTTTTTTGGTTTTTCGAGGCAGGGTTTCTCTATGTAGTTTTATGCCTTTCCTGGAACTCACTTGGTAGCCCAGGCTGGCCTCGAACTCACAGAGATCCACCTGGCTCTGCCCCCCGAGTGCTGGGATTAAAGGCGTGCGCCACCACTGCCCGGCCCCCAGTTTGTTATTTTAATTTTTTACTTTTCTCTCAGCTACAGACATGGGACAAAGGGGCAGATACATTTACCACTTACATTGGCGGATACCAGTAAATCTGGCCGCATAACAGCTTCTCGGGAACTTCTGCCAGCGAATGGGCAAATAAAAGAGTTACTTTATCTCCAAGCTTTCTGCTAAAGCTCTGAACCCTTCTCCTTCCCCATTTCTGATGTTTTCTTTTCCTCTGCCATGTGCAACCTTTTCTGTCTAACTTCCGATCTCCGGCAGTGGGCGGGCTCTGTACTGTTCTGCTTTGCTGACTCAAACTGCCGTGAGAGGCACAGATGGGTCTGGAAGTGGCTAAGATCCATGCAAATATGTTTACAGTAGTCAGGATGGCTCTTAAGCCAAAAATCAGTTTATAGCCTCAGGCAAGTCTTCCAAAAGGATTGGTTTATAGTCTGCCTACTGGTAGATCTTCCAAAAGTTGTCCTTAAGCCAGCAATCATCAGGGAAAAAAAATTCAGGACACGGAGTAAAATCTATCTCGTTTCCTAGACCTGCCCGACTAAAACTTAAGCATCTGGAGAGCAAGGCTCCTGACCCCACAGGCAAAAGGGTCATCTGTGGCATTTAAGGTGTGCCAGGGAAGAAATAAAAGCCCGAAAACAAAATTGCCAAGTGCTGGCACTCGCTGACTCCCAAAAGCTGTTGGGTCCCTGTTTTAAGTGAGGAAAAAGGCCATGAGCTAGCAAGTGCCCTGCCAGGTCATCAATAGCCTTGTCGAAAATGCCGCCTAGAAAGACAACCAGTCAGCTGACTACCCCCAGGTGCCGAGATGCATGGGAACATCAAGCTAAGACCGTCAACAGACCTAGGCTTGGCTACAGACATGCAAGGAACCCAGAATGCAGCAGGGAAGCGATCCATTTCTTTTCCTTCTGGACACCAAAGCCACAGAACTGGAGTCCAGAGATCATCAAGTAAGAAACTGTAACAGCTAAAAGGTATTTACACTCCCAGACCAAAAAGAATCTGGGCTCTGCAAAAACAGACTTTAATCTAGGCTCTACAAAAAAATACTTTAATATAAACATCTATTACTATAAAATGCTTTTAACAATTGATCACCTGTCTCCTGGATGCCAAACTAGTAAAGGAAACAGGTGCCTTAAAATAATCTGTCTCTGATAAAAGCTTAACATGTTCCAGTCTCTCTGTCTCTGTCATTAATACTAACCAATATAAGCAGAGTACTAAATACCACATATGGTCACTAATCTTTTCATGTAAACTCTTAAGACTTTTGATGTATTTGATTCTCAGAAAGGTCCTGGTCCAATAATCAATCTCAGAAATAGTGATTAGTTATAATGTTCAAACCCAGATCCTTCCATTACACTCTGCTCAGCAGTGCTCTGATAGTCCCTTCACCCCCAGCTTTAAGAGTTTCCATCTTGACTTTGGGCATGTAGACCCTCGAGTCTACGTGCTCCGGTCCTCAAACAGCATTGAGTGCTCACAACTAGAGGTTTACAAGATAGTCTTGCTCCGAGTGGTAGTTTTACCCAAAGGACTGCATTCATCAAATCTCTTGACTTATGAGTATCAGAAATGACGCAAACTGGCTTAAAGGGGGGGGGGAAGGCTGGAGAGATAGTTCAGTAAAGAACTATCTTAGGGTTTCTATTGTGATGAGATGCCATGACCATGGTGTGGATCAATTTCTAAACAGTCTTATTAAATAAGAAACACAGAGCCAAATACAGGGGTGAAAGCTGTAGAGATCAGAGAAATAGTAAGAGCCACCAGCTAACCTTAGCTCAACACACCGCCATAGCTTCCCAAGAGAGAGAGCCTTCTTCCTGTCTAACCTGCACCTTTATTGCCTTGCTGTTCTGCATTGTCATTGGCTCTTAGCCCAGCTACCTCACTTCCTTGTCAGTGCTTGTCTATACAGACCTCCAGGTCTCTATGGTTGGTGCTGGGATTAAAGGTGTGTGTCACCACGTTTGGCTGTTCCCTAGTGTGTCCTTGAACACACAGAGACTCTGTTTGCATTGTGATCAGATTAAGGGCATGTGCTACCACTGCCTGACTTTTGTTTTTGGCTAGCTATGTCCTCTGATCTCCAGGCAAACTTTATTTATTAACATAAAATTAAATATTGCCACATTTCAGCACAAATAAAATATCACTACACCATGGCAAAATCTTATAAAGAAAAACATTTAATTGGGGTGGCTCACTTTCAGTTTCAGAGGTTCAGTCCATCATCATGGTGGGGAGCATGGAAGCATGCAGGCAGACATGGTGTTGGCTACGTCTTGATCAGAAGGCAACAGGAAGTGGACTGTGACACTGGGTGGTATTCTAAGTATAGGAAACCTCAAAGTACACCCCCACAGTGACATATCTCTTCTAACAAGGCCATACCTACTCCAACAGAGCCATACCTCCTAATACTGCTATTCCCTATGAGCTTATGAGTTCCAACTACATTCAAACTACCACATTGCTGCTCTTGCAGAAGACTGGGATTTGATTTCCAGTGCCCAAATGGAAGCATACTATTCTATAACTCCACTTCCAGAGGATCTGATGCCTTCTTTTGGCCTCTCTGGGCACCACGCAAGAATGTGATATACAGTCATACATGCAAGCAAAAATACTAAAAAAACCCCAAAAGATAAAACTAAATTGTTCAGTTGGAACCTCTAGCTCACCCCTGAATGATCTAGAAAGCCCTATTCCTGTCTCTCTTTCTCTCCAAACCCCACCTGCTCAGAGAGTCTCTGAACAAAGAAAAGATGCCAGAAAGCTCAGTTCAGAATTCCTGGTGGTTGCTGCAGCTTCCTCCCCTGTTGCCGACAGCAGCCCAAGTCCCTGCCTAAGTGTGTCATCACCCGTAGCCTACAAGCTATAAAGTCTCCCTGCTTTAATTCGGGAGTGTGGCTTCTCCAGCCTCTATCTCTGGGATTGGAGAACCTGTTTGGTAGTTGCTTTGTTCAAATAAATCTGTTGTTATACTTTTTCAACTTGGCTTGATCTGGCTTATTGCATCAGAGGAGAAACTTATTATCAGGGGAGCAGAAAATCTGTTAAAAATTAAAAAAGAAAAGACCCCCCCACACACACACACAAAGAAAGAAAGAAAGAAAGAAAGAAAGAAAGAAAGAAAGAAAGAAAAAGAAAGAAAGAAAGAAAGAAAGAAAGAAAGGAAGGAAGAAAGAAAGAAAGAAAGAAAAAAGAAAGCCACATGTGTTGGCATATACCAGCAATCCTTTCCCGTTGGAAGGCAGAGGCAGGAGGATTGCTGCAAGTTTGGGGCCATCCTGGTCTAAACAGCAAATTCTAGGCCAGCCTGGACCTGAAAGACAACCCTGCCCTCAAAACAAACACACTTTGTTGACATAACCAGGAAATTGCTTCAAGTGCAGCTGGTTTTCTCAGCTGTATGATTTCATCAAAAGCTTTCTTTCCCACCCTTGGCTCTGACCTCAGCTTTAGCTGAAGTATTTTCTACTTCCTGCCTCCTAGCAGCACACATTTCCATTCCAATAACTAACCCCCAGAGCAGAAGGAGCACAGTGCTCTCTCTCCATGACCCAGCAAGAGCTGGGGCCAGGCCTGTTTCCAGCCGGAAAGCGTTTATGGGAGAATGGAAGATGCGGTTGGCTGAACTCCATTTGCTATGGAGCTAAGGAACCCAACCGCATCCCTCCTCCACGTCTGGCTTCATCCCAGGACTGCTCTCTGCAATTAGAACAGTTGCCCTCCTTGTCAGTGAGGGAATGAATAACAGGAAGTGAGTGGGTGTGATCTGTGGGTATCAGGATACTGGCTTTGGCTTCTGCTGGGGGGATGGGCAGTATCTGAACACTTAAATCCTGAAGAATGAAGACTGACTCTCAGCCATCTTGGATTATTAACTACCAGCAATGCTCTTTTTTTTCTTTCTGTTTTTAGACAAACCAGATTAAAAAACAGTTTGCTGCTTCTTAGTTGAACCTTGCCACAAGAGAAGCAAACATTTCAGCTGAAGGATTTTCCACCATCAATCAAGTCTCCAAACATCTAGCCTTGGGTTTTTGTTTGTTTTTAGTGCCAGGGACTAAAGTCATCATGCCCTGTGTCACCAGTCAGCCACATACTTAGTCCTGGGCTTTATTTGACATGTGGAGAGTCCTAAACAAAATAGTAATTTAACTGGGTGCAAGTTCTACATTTTAGGGACTGTGTGTGTGTGTGTGTGTGTGTGTGTGTGTGAGAGAGAGAGAGAGAGAGAGAGAGAGAGAGAGAGAGAGAGAGAGATGGGGGAGGGAGAGGGAGAGGGAGAGGGAGAGGGAGAGGGAGAGGGAGAGGGAGAGAGAGAACAAGCAAGCACATGTGTACTTGTCTGTGGAGGCTGGAGGACAACTGAGTACCATGCTTCCACCACCATAGGTGTCATTCAATATTTTTATTTTAATTGCCTTTCTTTCTTTTTCTTTCTTTCTTTCTTTCTTTCTTTCTTTCTTTCTTTCTTTCTTTCTTTCTTTCGTTTTTTCAAGACAGGGTTTCTCAGTGTAGCCCTGGCTGTCCTGTAACTTGCTCTGTAGACCAGGCTGACCTTAAACTAAAAAAATTTGACTGCCTTTGCCTCCTGAGTGCTGAGATTAAAGTCATGCACCACCACTGCCCATCCATTTGTTACTTTTTTATTTTTATTTTTTTGGCCTGGAACTCAGACCAGTAAGCCAGGTTGACCGGGAAACACACCCCACAGATCCACCTTTCTTCTCCTCCCCAGCACATGCCACCATGCCTAGCTTTAAAAATGTGATTCTGGGGATGGAATGCAGTTTCTTGGGCTTGCAAGGTAAGCACTGTATTGACTGAGCTATCTTTCTAGGCCTTGATGTTATGGGGAGCCCACTAGAGATGACCATTCAGACACAGTTTATAGCCAATTGAAATCCCTTATTCTGGCCAGCTGGGACTACACTCACGTATTTGGGACCTAAGTGTAACCCTGAGCATTTAGAGCAAGGGACTTTGAAAGGCAAAACCACATCCTGGTATATCACTCTGCAGCTGGAAGTGGGTGGGGTTGTGCAAGCAAACAGTTTAACAGAAGCTAAAACGAGCAGTTAGCTTTAGGGTGTAGTGATATATTGTATACCCCAATAAAGCTTACATGGGAATCAGAGGATAGAGCCAGCCACTAAATTAGACATAGATGCCAGGCCGTGGTGGCACACACACCTTTAATCATATCACTCAGGAGGCAGAAATCCATCTGGATCTCTGTGAGTACAAGGCCATACTGGGCTACATGAGAGAAACAGAACCAGGCAGTGATGACACACACCTTTAATTCCAGGAAGTAGTATGGCAGGACACAAAAAGGTATATAAAGCATGAGGAAACAGAAACTCTGTCTTTAGACTGAGGATTTCGTAGAGGTAAGAACTTGTGGCTGGCTTGCTCCGCTTCTCTGATCTTTCAGCTTTCACCTCAATATCTGGCTCCAGGATTTTTTATTGTAAGACCTTTTAGGATTCGTAGGGTGTGGGGCTGTTGCACAAGCAAGCAGTTTAACGGAAGCTAAGTTAGCTGGTAAAACTTAACTTTGAGTTCCTAGAATAGAGTTGAATAATTTTCCATGGTATTTTCCATCAAGGAGATCATATTCTAGTTAAACCTGAAATGGCCTTGGTAAGAATACAAGATGGGCTGGGTGGTGGTGGCACATGCCACAGGTGGATCTCTGTGAGTTCAAGGCCAGCCTGGTCTACAGAGTGAGTTCCAGGACAGCTAGGGCTATGCAGAGAAAACTTGTCTCAAAAAATAATCAAACAAACAAACTAAAAAGCAAGATGGAGGAAACTCTGGATTGTTTTGCCTTGTCATAATCCCCACTGGTTCTATGGGCATGGGTCAAATAATTGACTTGTCCTATTCTATGGGAACATTGTTGGTCCTAAAGACCAGTAGCTTAACTGAGTTTATTTTGTTTGATGTAGTTGGCCATGCAATTGAGGATGCCCCGATCAATTTAAGAATCAACAGTCTGGCTAACGTTGACGGTAAGGTTGTCAGCCATGGGGCCGGATAAACAAAGACGGACGGCAACTATCTGATCTGTGTCTACTTTCTGCCCTTTCTGTGGGGTTTCCCCTGATTACCAGGGACTGGCTGTCAGAGTAGGAAGTTTCTCCTAAGGCCTTGCAAAGTCCTCCCTGTTTGATCAAAAGGAGGTATAACCTCCTTCAGTTCTGCAGGACTACCTCTTTGAGGGAATCAGCATGGCTCTCCAGCCTGGAAAGAGAACTCTCTAAATGACCTGGGTCTAACTCTGTCTGGGAACTGAGTTCCCTAAAGTTTTGTTTCCCAACCATCAAGGCTGAGGACTGACGTGTGGCAGTTGTACTGGTTATTCCTACACCTACTAGGATCAGGATTAGAATCGGGGCCTGTTTGACCTTTCTTAACGTCAAGTGAATCAAGGTTGATATGAGCTCTCTCCTCTTCTCTATTCAAGGCACATACCCGGGAGATAACACAGACCAGTACTTAGACTTCTTCCCACTTTGGGGTGTACTTGAGCACAGGTGGCCCATCTAGAAGTGATGTCTTTAATCAGGCTTTCCAAATTTGGAACATAATACCTTGGTCTCAGGAGTTCAGCAGGTTTTGTTGATTGTAGATAGGGGGCTTGGTAGATCTGTAACCAGTCACCTTCCTTAATTTGCAGGAAGGATGGGTCCACCATCCGGTAACATTCAGTGGATGGACTCTGGCAGGGCTACCAAGACTTGAAGGGCCCCCACTGGTTCCAGGGTTACTTTCCAGGTGGCCGAGTCTGTAGCTCTGTTGCCTCTAGCTTCTGGGAAATCTCCCTTTTGATGTCCTTTGCAATGGCCAGTGGCCACCCTCTTGACTAACCAGACAACTTCAAAGAGAGATAAGATTTTTCTTTATTTTTGATTTCTTTTCCTGCTGAGATTAGCAACCCTCTTTCCCTGTATTAAGCCCCGTGGAATGGGCTCTGGTAAAAATGTTTAGGTGGAAGCCCCACCTTGGTCCCACCTCTTGCTCTCCCCTGACCCCCAAAGGCTACAAACAGCTTGGTAGCTCATTAGTTCATTAGTAAAGTTTTCTGTTAAAGGTACAGACAGGTGTGCCTCATTCACAGGCTTCATGGTAGCTCTGGCTACAAACAGTTTTCAGGAGTCCTTAAATTCCTGCGGATTTTCCTGGTCCCTGCTTCTAGAGACAGGTTAGCATTAGAGAGGGTACGGAAGCCTGCTGTCATGTTCAACTCTGTTCCTTCCTCGCTCCTCAGCCTCCCTCCCTCCTCCTCCTTCACTCACTCAACCTCTTCTGTTCAGTAAATTTCCTCTGATTGTCCTTTAAGTATAGACTTACAGGTGTGTTTCATCGGGCTGAAACCAGGTCCTAGGGAAAATGTTCATACCTTTGAACCCAAGGCCATAGCCTTTTGCTGTGACACCACGATGTAAATCTGTTCCAGTTGTTTTACAGCCACCTGCAGGTTCCTGGGGGAAAGAGTTCTGCTGCTACTGTACCAAGGAATCTGGCCTGGTGGAAACTAATACCAGATTCTAGAACCTCTCTTTCACCCCACCCATCTTCAAGCCTGTGTTTTACAGGTCCACCCCTCCTGCCAAACTTGTACCAAGGCCAACTTGCAGGGAAGATACACAGATACACAGCCTCTGCACCCAACCAAGGACACCAACTGGGCAAGTACTGACTGGGTGATTTCACCCACATGTGCACTCACAAAAAGCTCCATTATCTTTTTTTTTTTTTTTTTTTTTTTTTTTTTTTGGTTTTTTGAGACAGGGTTTCTCTGTGCAGTTTTGGTGCCTGTCCTGGATCTTGCTCTGTAGACCAGGCTGGCCTCGAACTCACAGAGATCCACCTGGCTCTGCCTCCCAAGTGCTGGGATTAAAAGAGTGCACTACCACCACCCGGGAAAAAAAAAAAAAAAGCTCCATTATCTCTTAACTCTTACTGACACCTTTACGGGATGGATGCACTCCCCGCCTCCAGGGAAACAGCAGATGTGACGGCTCAGGTGCTCCTGAACACATCATCCCAGGATTTGTTGTGCCATCCCCCAGGCCCCCAAACTCCTGGGACATCAATGCTTCAACCTGCCTTTTCCGCCTCCTCAAGGAACAGATGCCTGAGATCTCCAGGATGGCAGTTAACAGAACGCTTCTTCACCCACAACTCCCGCTGAGCATGACCCCGCTGACCCCTTGACTCCCCCCTCTCCACATTGTCCCATGCCTGTAGGAAGTGACCAGAATTGAACCGGTGCTCATATACCCAAGGAGTCTGGGATGTTTAGGTGGAAGCCCCACCTTGGCCCCACCTCTCTCTCCTCCAGACCCTGCCCCAAAGAAAACCTACCAGGCAGTGGCCCCTCCCCTGGAGCTGCCCTCCCATTCCAGACCCTGCCCCTCACAAGGCCCAGCAAGGGTCAGCTCCTCCCACAGGGCTACTCAAGACCACACCTACAGGCTATTTAAGACCCGTCACGTGCTCCCTCTCCTGCCCCCCCCCCCCAGAGTCACCCAGAAATTGCTTTGCTCTGTTTATTAAACCTGGACTTATTAATTTGTCCTGATCTGATTTATTGCATCAGCAGAGAAACCCAGTACTAGGGTACAGAAACTTTTCAGAAAGCATATCAGTTATTTGTGTATATGGTGATAGCCTTGTCTTTTCCCCAATAGAGTGCTTGAGTCAAAGCTAATAGCTCAGCTCACTGAGGTTTCCCTGCTTAAAGATTGTGCCCAGATAGCCTTACCTTATCTTGGGTGGCTACTGCTGCCCTTGCATCCTGGTCCGTTCTTGTACGAAACTGCTCCTATCTGTAACCAATACTTGTTTAATGTCACCTACAGGATATCAGTCAGATCAGGCCTGTTAGACTGGATCAGATCAGTTAATCAAGTTATGCAGGGGACCCACAAGGTCCTTGTCTGGCAGGGGCCTGGCAGGGTTGAAGACTAATGTCTTGTGGAACCGAATGTGTGGTTGATTCAAAAGCAGGGCTTGGTATTGGGTCACCTGGGTGTGCTGTGGGATGGTCTTCTTGTACACTGTGAATATGTTGCTCTTGTTGGTTGATAAATAAAGCCAATTTGGCCTGTAGCCAGGCAGAATAAGTCTGGATGGGAAAGAAAACTTAGATACAGGGAGAAGGAGGGCAGAGTCAGAGAGATGCCAGCCAGCCACCCAAGGATCAGGATGCTAGAACACCATTAAGCCATGGGTCACGTGGCAATACACAGATTAACAGAAATGGGTTAATTTAAATATAAGAGTTAGTTAGTAATAAGTCTGAGCTACTGGCCAAACATCTATAATTAATATAAGCCTCTGAGTGATTATTTGGAAATGACTTTGGGATTGGGTGGGACAAAGAAAAGCCTCCATTTACATGGGTGTTAGACATTCATCTCTCAGGTATTCCCCTCAAGAGGACTTCAACAGAGTGTGGAGTTGTCAGGGACAGTTCTTGTCCTAAAGTTAACTTGTCAGCTTCTTTTACTAACAGGAGAGTGGCAACCATGGCCCTTAAACATGCTGGCCATCTGGTTGCAACTGAATCAAGTCTCTTGGACAGATATGCCATGCTGGAGACCTGCTCCAATGGAGGTTCAGGTCCCAAAGAGGTTATGTGGAGAGTGGTGGGTGGGATGGGGACGGACACAATCTGAGAAAAGAATACACCTTTTATACTCTATTGTTATGTGACTCCATAAGAGTCAGTTAAAAGACGTCAAGAATTTATTAAGATATAAAGTGGGGATCATACACTCACAGATGCAGAACAAAATAAACGCTACTGATTATCCAGCTGTTGTCTTCAGTTCTGCCCCAGGAGGATGGGAACCAACGGCAAGCTGCTCCACACCACCTGACCTGGTCCTCGCTCCCCACGAGACAGTGTGACCCCTGACAAAAACACGCCCATTGAGTCAGATACCCCCAAAGCGACTGGTTGAATGGAATGAGTTTGCACAACACTCTAGAGCTGCAAATAGGATTAAATAGGAGAAAGTAGGAGTGTGAGCTGGGCTGTGGCTTGAGATCAAGGGTTGAGGAGGCCAGCGTTGACCTGACAGTAGGCACCAGTCATTCGTCAATGGAAGGGCCTCTTGCTAGAGACAGGAATGTCTGCCTTTTTAGCAAGCAGGAACTTTCTTCAAGTCTCTGAGGGAATGTGGACTTTTGTCTACATCCCTGACCTTGGGAAAAGAATATTTTGAAGGGATGAGACCTCCATTACAGAAATCTGAAGTTTTTTTAAATATGGCTTAGTTTATCCAAATAGCTAAAGCTTAAAAGTCAGCAAAGATGAAATGAGACAAGTATTACTGTAAATCTGAGTAGACCTGAGGAATTTATACATCTTGATTATCAAAAATACCTTGTTTATCAAACAAATCTTATTTATCACATATACCTTATTTATCAAGCATATGTTACTTATCTAAATTTTCTAGCAGTTTCGTGTTAACTTGTATGGGAGTAGCCAGAGTTATATGGTTTTGTAAGAGCCAAAGTTACATTTTAAGTTTTAATTACTATGCCTTAGAGATCCATAAAACAAAAATGCCTCTGATCCTTGTCCAAGGACAGATAGTTTCTGAAATGCTGGAGGCTATTGTTTATGGGAGTTAATAAGCCACAGGTTTTCACTCCCCTAAACAAGTTTGTTTGACCCACAGGTACCAGATGTGCTTGGTCACATGTGGGCAAGAGGTATGTAGGCAGGAAGTATGTCAGGATGTATGCTTGCCCCTGATTGGATGTAGGCAGGAAGTACATCAGGATGTATGCATGCCCCTGATTGGACTTGATGGGAAATACTTAAGCTGATGCAAATTGTGATTCGGGGCCATTTTCCTGGGAAACCAGGTATGGGCCTAGTCAGAGCCCATCCACCTGGCCAGTAGTTAATTAAAGCTGCTTCTAATTTGGATTTAAATTGTGGTAGTGGTCATTTTCTCAACTGATGGGATTAACATTTCCATGGTGGTGGAGGGGATTTTTTTTCCAAAGAATTATTTTGTTTAGAGAGGCTACCATTATACACATTTTTATACTTCACTAAAGCCCACACAAGATTTCCCAGAGGGAAAGGCATAATAGTGAGAATCATTAAAAATGAAAGTAAAGGGGTGCTGGAGAACTGTAATCTGCAAAGTTGAAACGCTGGAACTTTGTCAAGTAGCAATGGTCGCCACGTGATCCATGCCAATCCCACTAGTCTTTTTCAGGGTCCCAGGGTTTGCATGAGGACCTCCTAGGCATTGCCTCTGGCCTCATCTTCATATGTACAAGTGGGAATGGAAGGGCTTAGTGTAGTCTGGGAGGGCCCAGACTGGAGCAGACACCATTTCAAGGCCTTGAAGGCCCTCTGCTCAGTCTCAGTCGGTTCCAAGGGTTGTATACCTCTGGTCCTGGCAGAGAGGGGCTTGGCTGTCTGAGCAAATCCTAATATGCACAGCCAGCAGTATCCAGCCACCCCTAGGAATTCCCACATTTGTGTTTTGTTTTTCACTGTGGGAGCAGAGATTTGCAGGACGGCTGAAATACGGTCATGGGAAGCAGCTGCTTCCCTTTCTCTAGGTTAGAGCCTAGGTATGTGTCCTGAGGGGCACACAGCTGAGCCTTTTGGGCTGAGACTCTGTACATCCGGGCTTGGGCTCACAACAGTTCTCAAACCATGGGTCATGACCCCTTTGTAGTTTGATTGGCTCTTTCACAGGGCTTGCCTAAGACCACCAGAAAATACAGATATTTACATTATGATTCCTAACAGTAGCAATCTCTCTCTCTCTCTCTCTCTCTCTCTCTCTCTCTCTTTCTTTCTTTCTTTTTTTCAAGACAGGGTTTCTCTAACAGCTCTGACTGTCCTGGAACTTGCTCTGTAGACCAGGCTGGCCTCGAACTCACAAAGATCCGCCTGCCTCTGCCTGCAGGAGTGCTGGGATTAAAGGCATGTGCCAGTAGCAAACTCTTGTGTTATAAAACAGCAACAAAAATAATTTTATGGTTGGGGATCAGCACAATATGAGGAACTATATGAAAGAGTCGTAGCATCAGGAAGGTTGAGAACCTTGGAGGGTTTCTAAGAGGCCTTCTACATTTCCTCCTCAGTGGTCAAAGCTATCAGGAGGTCATCTTCACGTGGGAGCATAGCGGATGCTACTGTCTAAATCCAACAGATCCTCACTCAGGGCTTCATCAAACAATGTTGGCGAGTTTCTCTTTGGATTTGAAACCCCCTTTTTCCTGGTCTATTTTCCCTGTTGTCTGTTTCCCTAAGGGCAGCGACCACCGGTTTATTTCCCTGTCTTCAGCTGAACACCTTCTAACCTTAAAACAGTTTCCAACAGGCTGATAAGGGCCTGTGGCTTCTCTGAAAACGGAGGGTTTGGGGTCTTACAATTATACAAGTCAGTGGGGGAGAAGTGAGACATAAACCACGGATGAGGGAAGAGTTGACCTTCCACCCCCCACCCCCACCCCCACCCCCCCACCTAGCATTCAGGCACTTACACTGGCCTCCTCAGGGTCCTGACAGGACAGTCATCAGCTCCAGCTGCTGCGTAGAGCGCTCCCTTTGCGCATGCGTTACACCTCCTTCTAAAGGGCAAGCCCTTCCCGCCCCCCTTGCCTCCGGGAGACTGCTTCTGTGTGTGTGTGTCCCCCCCCCCCCCACATGAGTTCTGTTGCATGATGTGACTTCCCTTCTGCGCCTTTAAACTACAGCACACACCTCTGGGGGAATTAACTTCCCTTCCCCTGGGTGCAGTCAGTTGCTCACAGCAGTGCAAAGAGCAGAGCTGCTGGGGAACCATTTCTCCTCCCAGCATGCACTCTGAGGCCTCCCCACCTCCACTCAGAACACGATCAGGCAGGACTCGTGACTAAAGGAGCCACCAGCGAGTGCCTCTGGTGGGGCTGGCAGGTTTTGGGTTTCTCTGGGCTATGTGGCCCAGCCAAAGGGATTCAGGTGCCTGCTGACCTGGGGAACCTAAGAGACAACACCCACAGAGAGACTAAGAATTTGGATAGACAGTCAACTTCCTTCAAGAACTTGGGAGATGCCCCAGAGGTGGGAGTTGCAGAGGAGCAGATCTTTCATTGGCTCGCTGGGGACCTCCCCCTCTTCCTCACTGGATCCAACCACCAGCTCTTTGTGATGGTTTCTGCGTCCTCAGGAGTGCGGAAACAAATCCTCTAAAAAGGGCCAGTCCCTGTTTTCCAGATGGGCCACATGCCTATAATTCCATCTTGACAGGGGAGGCAAGGCACAAAGTTCAAGGCTGGCCTCAGATACACAAGGAGACTGAAGGGACCCAAGTCCTGTGGGGTGCTTCCCTCTGGACCCCGGATTAGCCATAGACCACACCCAAACATCAATTTCCAAGCACAAACCTAACACAAAGAGATCCTTTATTAAGCAAGACAAAGAGTCAGGAGGCCGAATCCGAATCGAATCAAAAAGCAGTAATGTTCAGAGGGAAACTGGGGGTGGTGGTGGGTGGTGGTGTCTGTGTTAGAAGGAGCTAGGACGTTTTGCTAAGTTCTGATTGGGTATTTTAATTAGGTTAGTCAAAACAGTGACTTTTGATTGCTAGCTCTTGATGTTTTGATAATTGGACCTTGGTGACCAGTCTCAGGAATGAGTCAGTGGCCAAATAAGGGAATAGACCTTGGTGGCTAGCCTTAGGAATGTGACCTAAGGGTTTAGCCAGGGGGAAGGGAGAGGAAGCCCTGCATGCTTGAGCCGCTAGAGACTTCAGAGAATCTGCCTCAAAATCCCCAAATACTAAAGGTGAAGGTGGCCTCGAAAGTTAGTAGACAATTTTACATTAAAAAAAAAAAAAAAAGCCAGACATAGTGGTTTACACCTTTAATTCCAGTACTTGGGAATCAAAGGCAGGTGGATGTCTCTGAGTTTGAGGCCAGCCTGAGAGACACAGTGACTTCCAGGTCAGGCAGGACTATATATTGAGACCCTACCTCAACAAAACAAAACAACCAACCAAACAAACAAAAAAACTCCCTCAATACTAAAACTTATAGGAGGCGGGAGTGTAGCTCAGTGGTACCGTGTATGCTAATCTCACATAAGGCCCTGGTTCCATCCCCAGCACCAAAAATAAATAATAAAACAGAATCAGACTTCAAAAGTGTGTTAGTTTTTTGTTAACTTGACACAAACTGTGGTCACCTGGGAAGAGGAAACCTCAATTAAGAAGATGCGGCCATCGGATTTTCTTGATTAATGATTGATGTGGGCGGGTCCAGTCCTCTGTGGGTGGTATCAGCCCTGGGCAGGGTCCTAGGGTATAAGATGAAACAGGCTGAGCAACCATGTGAACCAAACCAGCAAGCAGCACTCCTCCTTGGCCCCTGCTCAGTTCCTGCCTCCAGTTTTCTGCCTTGAGTTCCTGCCCTGACTTCCTTGGCTGTGACCTGGAAGTCCTTCCCTGACTTCCTCAGTGATGAACTGTGACCTGGAAGTGTAAAATTGCAACAAATCCTTTACTTTCCAGGTTGCTTTTGGTCAGGGCTTTATCACAACAAGATAAAGGAAACTAATACAGAAAGTGTAATTTATATTAAGAAAATTAAATATATTTAAAATGGATACAGCAATGATTTTTATAAATCCCCATAAGGGAACATTATCCCTAACTGCTCTAAGCAGGAAATAGTACATTGACCGCACTTCCTGCTCCCCAAACTCAGCCCCTAAGACTACCACTCCTCACTGGAGATGGTTGTTTAACTTAGGCTTCTGACTGGATACAAACTGGTGTTTCCACAGCCCCTTCCTCAGGGTGATTATTTTGCTGGAATGTCTCACAGTATACAAGGGGATACTCAGCCTACTCAGGGGTTTTTTTGTATTTTTTTTTTTTATTAACTTTTTTACTTTTTTGAGACATGATTTCTCTGTGTAGCCCTGGCTGTCCTGGAACTTGCTCTATAGACCAGGCTGGCCTTGAACTCACAGAGACCCACCTGCCTGTGCCTCCCAAGTGCTGGGATTAAAGGTATGTACCACCACTATTACTGCCCAGTTGCTTTTTCTTTTTTTTTGAGACAGGGTTTCACTGTGTAGCTCTGGCTGGCCTGAAACTCACTATGTAGACCAGGCTAGCCTCAAACTCAAAAAGATCTGCTTGCCTCTGCTTGGAATAAAGGTGAGTGTCACCACACGTGGCTCTTTACTGTCTTTATAAAGGATGCTGTCACACAGGATACAGATAAATTCGTGCATAGAGCAACATACTGGGAAAGGAATTGGTTTTAAATGCGGCGCTTTTACTGTTTGAGGAAAGGGCAGAGGCACGACAAAACCCAGTATCAGAGCTTTATTAGGAGGAAGCAGGGGTGGGGGGGTGAGGGTGGGGGGATGAGGGTGGGGGGATGAGGGTGGGGGTGGGGGCGGGGGTAGGGGGGTGGGAGGGAGACACAGAACAGAGTGTGGCCAAGCCTGGGGCAGGAGAGAGAGAGTAGGTGGCAGGGGTGGGGGGTAGTGGGGGTAGGGGGGGGGAAAGAGCAGAAGATAAGGGAGGAGTCTGTGTCTGGCTTTTTAAGGATTCCCCTGCACATGCGCAGGTGGGCTTACGGAGCTACACCGCGCATGCGCTGATTGTGTGACTGCACTGCACACTGATGACCTAAGACCCCTTGCTTAGCTACTGAACTGCACATGTGCGGTCATATACCTGGAGTGGCAGAATCCTAACAAAAGGGCACCGAGCTGCCATGTGTCCTGAGAATACCAGTTACCAAGGAACTTGCACATGTTTAGCTGTTGGGATAGTTTATGAAACCTGTCTCTAGAGTTTCAAGGGGCATTTAATTGTATAATAATGACAAGAGCATAGACAACCATGTTGAAATGTGATTAGACAAAAAAGGTATGATATGTTATGAAACTGTCAAGGAACAAGTTTCTGGTTTTGAAAAGGTATTGTCTAACTGGGTGGGGAGATCCAGCCTGGCCTGTCCACGTTAGCATTTTGGCCTCTCTGGGCTGTGAACTCCCTCCAGGGTATGAGGCAAGACTTCTCTGGAATGACTTAGGCCATACGTACGACCTCTTAGCAGACAGAGGTAGGTTCCACAAATTCTTTATAGTTAGCTCCAAGGCAGAAAGGCAGATAGGATTAGATTTCTGTGACCTGCTGCGGGGAACCAACATTCTAGTTCCTACGGCCTGTCTTGAGGAGGCAGCAGGGAGTTGTAAAATAGGAACCATGAGTGAAAGCCCCCAAAAATATATGTCAAAATTTGACAACATCCAAGCGACCTCACTTAGGGGAGGTAGCAAAAGGAGGAAGTGGCTAATATGTCTAAAAATGTCCTAAAGAAAATAAACGGACTGTGGGGTACTGTGGCTTGGCTGGTCCCAGACACTGAATGGAAATATGGAAAATTTGAGAAAGGCCATGTATAGCATGGGTCGGGTGGTGGTAGAGTCACCCAGGAAAGCACTCTACCTGTTGATCTCTAAGTGCGGTTCTGGCTCCCCTAGGTCTTCAATATCAAATCCATCTTTCTTTAGTTTTGAACTCCTTCCAGGTCTTTCCTAGCTAACAGACAGGAAGAGCCTGGGTTCATTGGTATGCTTGAGCCCGCTGTCACTGCCTAAGCTCTGACTGCGGTCAATTCTTCCACACTCCATGTTCAATGACACAGTCTCAGCACTGTGAAGTCCACTACGGTGTCTTATTGGCAAATGCTGTAAATCATGCCTTCGCCAGTCCATTAAACACAGCCATGCTTCCCTGAACGCATTACTGTTGAAGGGATGTTTTCTTATTGGGAGGAGAGATACTACAGAGAAAAACCTTCAAGTATGTCCTGGACAGTGTATGGGGCTGAAGGATATGGAGAAGGAAGGACATGTAGAGGAAATGGACAGCCTTCTTAGGAGGTAGTTCTGGGTAGCTAAATTTAATTTAGCTAAGACCTTTGACATGAGACAGGAAGAAGCTGTAAATCTCCTCCTCCTCTTCTTGTCTTAAAGGTTTATTTATTTTTATCTTATGTGTTTGGGTCCTTTCCCTGAATATGCCTGTGTATCACAGGCAAGCAGTGGAGAAGAGGACATTACATCCTCTGAAACTGGAGTCAGGTGATGTGAGCTGCCACGTGAATGCTGGGAATCAGCCCTCCGGTCTCCTGCAAGAGCAGCCAGGGCTCTTAACTACTGAAACGTCTCCTCAGCCCCATGCTTTTTTTTTTTTTTTTTTTTTTTTGGCTTCTAGTTAAATTAACTATCAACCCTTATAAAGACACTGCAAAAATCAACTCCAGGGAATATGACCACTTACAAATTTAGGTGTGAACATTGAATGTATTACTAAATATAAACAAGTAGTTCATAATTCGGTGTCCATAATAAAGAATATCTGTTTAAGATTAGATATAGGAATTCAAGGATAGTTTAATATCAGGAGAGCTATCAAGATAGTCATCAACACGTTAAAAAAATCAGTTATTGTGAAGGAAAAATTGACAGGTTTTAGTAGTCACTCCCCATAAAACACTGGAACAACTGAGATTTTTTGATTATATTAGAATTAACTCCTCTTCATCAGATGCCATATACCAAGTGGACATACAACCTAGGGACAGAGAAGAAAGTTTGCGATATGAAAAATATTTATCTTTTCATACTTAGAGAATTTTAAGCACAAACACGGATCGGTACATAAAAGAAGAGAGAGAGACAGAGAGACAGAGAAAGAGAGAGAGAGAGAGAGAGAGAGAGAGAGAGAGAGAGAGAGAGAGAGAGAGAGAATATTTGAATTGGCTGTGGGGGTGTGGCAGCCAGCCCCACGACCCAGTTGCCTGCTCTATCCCAGTGGATTAGTGAGTGCTCAGACCCATGTTGAGCTGAAGAAACTCAGTGTGGTACCAGGCACCCCTTAAGGGCCGCTGACCTTTGCCCTGGAATGCCTGTGAGATCCTAGAGGCTTGCTGGTGAGATAGAAATGGGATAATGGGGCTCCTGCTGTGAGGCATTTAACCACTGTTTTCTGCTTTTGTGGACTCACTTATCACCGTGGGAATAGGACGGAGGATCTTTTTATTACTGTACAGTGAGAAAGAGAAACTACGAGGGGAGGAAAACAATTTCCTTGCTATGCTATGGATTCCATAGATAATGTAATGCACAGCTTTGATACCCACTTTTATAGACCCTTCCTCGAGCCCCCATGGCACAGCATACTGTTTGGCTCTAAGGCAGCCGCCCTTCTGCTAGCACTAAGAATAAATTCATTTAATCTAAATTTGAATTGAGTCTAAGTCTTTGATCTTTCCCAGTGGATTCCAATGCCCCAGCAAGATAATTAATTCAGTGAGGAAAAAGATAGTTTCATTGATAATAAATTAAATAATGCCAATTAAAACAATTTGTTGACAAAAATATGGTGCAGTGGCTGGAGAGATGGATCGGAGGTTAATAGCACTGGCTGCTCTTACAGAGGGACTGGGTTCAGCTCCCAGCACCCACATAGCTGCTCACGACCAACTCCATATAACTCTAGTTCTAGGGGATCAACACCCTCTTCTCTCTGTCAACACAAGACACACATGTGGTACCCACTGGTACATGCAGGCAAAATACTTATACACATAAACAGACTGGCAAAACCTCCCAAACAAAACAAAACCCAAGGAAACAATTAGAATTCTAGCTTGTTGATGGGATTGTAACTATATTGGAGAACAATTTGCAAACATCAGGTACACATAGAACCGTGCATATGGTTGTTCAGCACAAGCTGAGTCCTCAGATTCTGTAACCACTTCCTCCATCCTGAACCCTCTGCCTCCCCCCTAGTTTTAATGGACGACATCGCCATTTTGCTTTAGTGGATGACATCACCATCTTGTTTTAGTGGATGACATCATCACCATCTTTGCTGGTTCCCTTCCTAAGCTTCCTGGGCTGGTGGGAATCTGAACTGGAAGCCTAGACTTTGTGGACATTGGTTTAGGACAAACTCTAATTGCAGGGTACCACCATCTCTCCTCTATTGGGTTGTGATACAATGCTATACAGGCTGATAGGATTTTGACTAACTGGGTGGCTGCCAAGAAGCCAAATAATGCAACAGGCACAGAAATTCAGCTTCTTGTGTGGTGAAAAGGAGACCTGAAGGGAGATGGGCAGATAAGAGCCCTTCTCCATTCCTTGAATTCTATGAGGGCATTATTTTTTCTAACATTTTGTTGTTCAAGAGTCACATGCTGTCACCCATCTTTCTGTGGCTTGTGATGCAGTGGCCAGCACGGTGCAGTTGGGCATTGTATCATGAGATCTATTTTTTTAATCTTCTTGCTCAGGCTGTGTATTTTCTTAATGCTGGCTGCCCCAGGCTTGTGCCTCCTAAGCAATATGTCAATAACTTAATCCTGGCTTCGGGCTCTGTTTTCTAGATGATTCAAACTAAGATAGTTATAGTTTTGCCATAGAGAGAAGGCTACACATATGAGAGAGGAGCAGTCTGTGAGAATGTTTACCATAGCCTCTTGTGCAGCAGTGAAGAATTATAAACAGACATTATTATGGTGGTCTGTATAAACAGGGAACATGTGCCACCGAAAACAAAGGGCCTCGAGCCATATATGTATATACATATATATACACATATATACACACAGGAAATAACATATATATATATATACATATATATATATACATATATACACACAGGAAATAACACACACACACACACACATATATATATATATATATATATATAAAACACAGGAAAAAAATTAAAAAGTAAAAGTTGAAGCGGCAGAAAAATCCATATTGCGTGGAATCATTTAGACAAAGTTTTATTTCATTATTTAAGGTAAAGTTTCTTAAAAAGATTTGCTTTAGTTGGTGTGTGTGTCTCTGTGTGAGTTTGCGTGTGTGTGTGTGTGTGTGTGTGTGTGTGTGTGTGTGTGTGTGTCTGTGCAGGTGCTAGAATTCTGCTGGAGCTGGAAGTTAGGCGTCTGCGAGCAGCCTGATGTGGTTGCTTGGAACTGAACTCCCGTCTCTGAAAGAGCAGCAAGCACTCTTGACTTTCTTGGGCACCCCTTTATACAAATTTATGAACATAAAGGTAACGTCATTAAATTCCCAGATATATGAAATAGGAGTGTTTGTAGTAGAAATGTAAGGTATTTGAGAGGGAAGGAGAAGGACATATTTCAAGACAGGTGGTGGCTGGGCCTGGGGCCTCAGATCTGTGTTTTCAGCTACTCAGGTGGCCGAGGCAGAAGGAAGCACAAACTGGCGGCTCTTGGGGGTGACAGGTGAGTTCGAGGCCAGCCTGCTGGGTAACTTAGGAAGGCTTTGTCTTAAAGTAAGGGGCTAGGGCTGGACTCCACTGCTGGAGTGAGTGCCTAGAACGTGGGAGGCCCTGGGGTTGTCTTAGTGCTGGTGAGTGGGAGACAGAGTGATTGCTCTCTCCCCGCTCCTTTCCTCCTTCCCTCCTTCCCACTCTCTCTCCTCCCTTTCTCCCTCCCTCCCTTTCTACTCCCTCCCTCCCTCCTTCCCATTCTTCCTCCCTCCCTCCCTCCCTCCCTCCCTCCCTCCCTCCCTTTCTACTCCCTCCCTCCCTCCCTCCCTCCCTCCCTTTCTACTCCCTCCCTCCCTCCTTCCCATTCTTCCTCCCTCCCTCCCTCCCTCTCTCCCCTTTTTCTTTCTTTCCGGAGACTCCTGTAGCCCAGGTTGGCTCAAACTTGTTACATACTGGAGGCTGACCTTAAACTCCCGATCCTCCTGCCTCTGCTTCCCTAGTGTTGTGAGTAGAGGTGTGAAACACCACGCCCAGTTCATGCAGTGCTGGGGTTGGACCCAGGGCTCTTGCTGGCTAGACAAGCACTCTGCCAACTGAGCTAAGCCGCAAACCAAGAGCTGTCTTTACTGAGAGGAGGGTGGGGCGGAGGGCTAGCGGGGAGCCCTGAGAACGTCAGTATCGCTTTACTCCTTGAGTTGAACAGTACAGCTGTTCTGTACGGTCGGGAGAAAGATCTGTGACAGCTCTAGTTTTGGTTTTGAATGGGGGAGTTTGATATGTATATAGCAAACCAAAGAAAAAGAATAAATAGGAAATGTTAGATGACAGTGAAATGTCATCAAATCAGGTGCTCAAAATATCCAGGAGAAATGGACTGGGGAAACCCCTTTAAGACAGCCTGCTGGAGTTCTTGTAGGGACAGTCTGGCTTGAGAGCAGGGAGTTGTCCCCCCCACCTTCTCCCACCTCCCACGAAGCACGAGAAAAAGAATAAGTATCTGCAGAAAGGTTACATCATCAAATAAGCACCCAAAGGAAACTGACTGGGGAAGTTGAGGCAGCAACTGGAGTTCTCACTTGAGCACTCTCTCTGTGGACAAACTCCCAGCTTCCCCTCCCCTGCAGGCATTTTTATATAACGGATAAGTTACAGTGCCCTCTGCTGGAAATGCTTCATCTTCTAGCTCTCCTCAAGGACGCAGTGTTTTCCCTTTGGGACTGTTTTGCTCTTCTCTGCCCTCAGTGGTACAGTTAATGGAACCAGCTTGTGCCTAGACAAGGGGCCTTGAAGGACACTTTGAGACAAATGTACTCTGAAAACCCCACTTCAAGAGTCAGCCTCACAGTGAGCTTGAACAGTGTGTGACAACTTACCGTGAAGTGTCTCACGGCTATGGAGCCTGGGAAAGTGCTTTACTGGATTCTCTCCCTCTTTTCTTGCTGAAGTCGGGTCGTGGAGGCTGGCTTATTTCAATGCATCTGTGAGCTTGTTTTTACTCTGGATTCTGACTGGATCTAGCTAGTGGGGAAGCATCCAAAGGATGGGGTGGGGGGTGGGTTACAGGAGAAGAAAGCTGGGACAACATTCTTAAGTTTTTATGTTGCTTAGTATTGTATTATTTCCTTAGTCTATGTAAGTCTGGAGAAAATACCACAGATACACACTAGGTGCTTGGCCTGGAATGTGGTGTGTGGATGTAGGTGCTGATGTGAGTGAAGAGAAGAGAAGGAAGGAGAGAGAATCACGCACAGAAGAGAACTCTCTTTTCAAAAAGATGAAGTAATTTCCAAACCTTGCCTTTTCCTCTCCATCTTTTTGTTTGTTTGTTTTTAAACTAAACACTTGTTTTTATTTTTAACGGGTGCTCACAGAGCACATGCGTGCACGCATGAGTGTGCGTGCATATGTGTGTGTGTGTGTGTGTGAATGTGTCTGAGGAGGCCAGATGAAGGCACCTGATCCTCTAGAGCTCAAGTTACAGGCAGTTGTGAACCACTGATGCTGGGATTTGAACTCAGGTCCTATGCAAGTGTGTTACTTGCTCTTAACTGAGGAGCCGTCTCTCCAGTCCTGTTGCTTGTGTTTTTGAGACAGGATTTCATGTAGCATAGGCTGGCCTCAAACCTGATACACATATCCTGAGGATGATCTTGAACATCCTCCTGCCTTCACTTACAGAAGTATGCCATCTTGGTCAGTTCATGTGGTGCTGGAGATTGAACGGGAGCTTGGCGCATGCTGAACAAGCTCTCTAGTGAGCAAACTGCATCCCGAGTGCCCTCCCCTCTTTAAGGAGTTAGCATGCATGAAGCAAGGAGTGGGCTAGCGCCCATCCTCTCCTGGGTACAAAGGGCTGAAGGGGAATCTCAAAGGCAGAACTGGAAGAGCAGGTCACACTGGGCGCCAGTCTAGCAAGACAAGTTAAGAACTGGAGCTGAGGTTGCTGTGTGTGAAGAAGGAGGCTGAGCAGGGACATCCTACAGGAGGGAGGGATTCCAGAAGGGGGTACAGGTGGAGGGGCTTCATTTATCTTCATCAGGACTCTTGAAGCCGGTAGGCCATCTATCTATTCCCACACTTTCAATCTTGCCCTTGATCTTAGGATTCAATTTCCCCTAAAGACATTCCCTGTGATAAAGAAAACAAGGGAATTGTTGAAACAATATTTTCTTTCCTTTCTCAAAAAGTCACCTCCAATTTTCTTTCTGAAGCCATTTTTTCCCCCTGCTCTATAAATCTGATCATGTTCAGCGCTCTTTCACATTTGGAGGAAAATGTCAACTCTTCCTTGTCTTTAAATATACGCCCCCCATCTCTGCGGCTCCACCCTCTTCCTTCTTCCTCTCCCTCCCCCAACCTTGTCCTTCTGAGAGATGCAATTTCTGTTCCAGCGGTTTCTCCCAGTGGCGCTGTTCGGGTCAGACCATTTATTTGCTGAGGGAGGCTTTCTGTGTGTCAAGGGTGTTTCCTGCCTCGCTGGTTTCAACCACTAGCTGCCATTAACACTACTGTAAGTCGTGACAACCAAATGTTTTTCTAGACACCCCAAAATCTTTCCCAGGGTCCAAAATTGTCCCTGGTTAACCACCAGTGAGGTAGTGTGTGCTATTCCATAGCTTCTCTTTTCTCTCTCTCCCCTTTATCCCTTTCCCCCTCCTCTGTATGCACACTCATGGAACGTGCTACAACTTGCACTCAAGTGAGTGAGTGTGTGTGTGTGTGTGTGTGTGTGTGTGTGTGTGTGTAGGTCAGAGGCCAACCTTGGATATGGGTCATTACCTTCTACCTTCTTTGAGACAGGATCTCTTGCTCACTATTATGTGTGCCAAGCTAGTTAACTGGAATCTTGCAGGAATTCGCTTTGCCTTTGCCTCCCATTTCGTAGATGGAGGGTTATTACTGCAACTGCTTTACCTGACCTCAGGCCCTTGATTTATCTACTGAGCCATGTCTATAGCCACCCCCTTTTTTTCTTCATAGGATGATTTTTTTCAGTGTGGTCAACCATGCAAACACAGTCACCATTCAGTCCTCTGTGACTCTCTGGAGGTGGCAAGTTGGCCGTCACAGGAACACACAACACTTTGCCTAACTGCTCCCACTAGACCGAGAGACCAGACCCTCACATTGTCCTGGTTTGGTGTTCCTTTTTTACATGCTACCCTCTCTACTTAGCTAAAGCTGCCCTTGAGTATTGACAGTATCTGTGCACAATCTAAAATCTTCATAGATTTGCATATTATTAAACTAGTTTAAAAATGGCATTTAGAAGTTGGTGAGATGGCTTAGCAGGTAAAGGTGCTTGCTGCCAACCCTGCCAACCTGAGCTGTAGCCTAGGATCCCGCATGGTGGAAGGAGAGAACCAGTTCCTGCAGGTTGTTCTCTGACCTCCACAAGAGCATGCGCGCGCGCGTGCGCGCGCGCGCACACACACACACACACACACACACACACACACTGTAAAAAAAGACATTTAAAAACCAATTATTGTTTTTTTTCAATAGTTTCAATGTGATGCCTGCAATACCTAAAAAAAAAATTAATCTTTTAAATATTTTTTGGTTTTCAAGACAAGTTTTCCCTGTGTAACCTTGCTTGTCTTGGAACTCACTCTGTAGACCAGGCTGGCCTTGGACTCAGAAATCTGCCTGCCTCTGTCACCTGGCCCCAGGTTTTATTTATTATATCTGCAATGTGCTTGTGTGTATGTGTATGTGTGTGTGTGTGTGTGTGTGTGTGTGTGTGTGTGTGTGTGCGCACACGCATGCGTGCACCCGTGCACCTGTGTGTACAGGGTGCATGTGGAGCTCCAGATGTCAACTTCAAGTGCTGTTCCTCAGGTGCTGCCAACCTCATTTTGTTGAGAGAGGGTTCCTCAATTGAAGTGAAACTTCAATTAAGTGATGAGCATAAGCCTTTGAGAACCAGAGGTAACATGTTATAGTGTGGATACAAACTACACAATTGTCTGGAACTAACCCCGTGGGCTAGCCTGGTTGGCCAGTGGGCCCACACCTGCCTATCCTCCCTCACTACTGCTCATATGCAAACACAGCCACACTCAGCTTTTGATGTGGGTTCCGAGGACTAAACTTAGGTCATCACGCTTGTGGGGCAAACACGCGTCTCACTGAGTTATCTCCCCAGCTTCCCAAACCCGATGTTTTTTTTTTTTTTTTTTGGTTTTTCGAGACAGGGTTTCTCTGTGTAGCTTTGAGCCTTTCCTGGAACTCACTTGGTAGCCCAGGCTGGCCTTGAACTCACAGAGATCCGCCCGGCTCTGCCTCCCGAGTGCTGGGATTAAAGGCGTGCGCCACCACCGCCCGGCCAAACCCGATGTTTTATATGTGACTTATGAGCAGTGCTTCTAGTTATTCAGCCTGGTGTTTGTTTTACGTCATCGTGGAGCCCAGGATGGCTTCACACTTACCGTGTAACCAAGGCTGACTTGAACTCCTGATCTTCCTGCCTCTGCCTCCCAATTGCTGAGATTTCAAGTGTTTGCTGACACATTTTGCTTCAGTGTTAGAATGCAGTTTATAGATTATTTGTACATATCTACAATGGAAGAGTTTTACAACATATGTAAATTTTATAGACATTTTAATGTTATCGATACGTACAGGTATGCTTCATTTGCATTTGATGATGTCATCAGGCAAGCATGGCGTATATGTACTCTTTAAAATGCACAGAACCATATAGTTACTTGACAGTAAGTCTGCACTTCATTTAGTTATTTAGGACCAACATGACTTAAAAGCTATTCTTGTGGCTGGAAAGATTGCTCAGTGGTTTGCTCAACTGTTGCTCATCCGGAGGACCCAGGTTCAGTTTCCAGCACCCACGTCTAGCAGCTCACAGCCTTCTGTAACTCCAGCTCCAGGGGATCCAAGGTCTCGTCTCTCCAGGTCCCTGTGCTCACATACACTTGCACACAGACACAACTGTATAAACAGAATTGAAAGATAACAATACAAATGGAACCTCTCAAAGTTACTCTGTTTAGGAAGCTCATTATCTACCAGTGGTAACTGTGAAAAAGATTTTTGAACATTGGCTTTCTAAGTGGTGTATGGCTTGCCAATGCCGCCATCTTCTGGATAACATTACACACTGCACCATTTAAAGAATAAAGTTCTTCGCGGGTGCTGTGAGAAATTCCACTTTCTTTCCTTTTTGTTTATTTTAAAAAAGGCCTGGATACCCTTCCCCACTAAATCCTTGACTGTTTGCCAGCGTTCCAGCACCCTGCTGCAGGAAGGGTGGTGTGGTACCATCACAGTGTAGGCTGACTGAGCTGTCTTCATTTCACCCTTCTGGACCTTTTCCTGTTCTGCTTTAAGTCTTCGGAACCTAGGCTAGCCTCGAGGATGCCCCCTGGACTTTAGCTTCCAGGTGGATCAGGGCAACGGGAAGCATTAAAACAAGATCAGAGGGAGAGGAGGAAGCCCAACCAGCATATCCATTCCATTAGCGCAATCCCTACGAGGATGCTGGCTCTGTTCGTCAAATGAAGGTCACGTCTTCCATCCGAGAGGCCTTTACTAAAAGAGCTTACTCTCTAGAACAGCGGCAATTATTCCGTACTTATGTAATGAAGAGCCAAATGTGATAACAGTCCTGTGTGAACAAAATGTCCCCCATAGTTTCATGTATTTGAGCTTGTGGTCCCCGGGAGGTGGTGCTGTTTGGGGGCAGGTTATGAAACCCTTATGACTTGGATCCATACTGGAGGAGGTGTGTCCCTGAGGGTGGGCTTTGAGGACGTGGAGTCTTTCCCCACTCCCTGCTCTGTCTCTCTGCTTCCTGTGTGGATGAAACAGGAACCCTCTGCTTCCTGCAACTTCTGCCATGCCTTCCTTACCATATGGACTTTATCCCCCTGGAACCGGAAGCCACCACAACTCCGATTCCTCAAGTTGCTTCTGGTCCTGAGATTTTCTTGCAGCCGCAGAAAAGTAGCGGATACAAGAATCTGACTATAAAGAAGGTCAGAATGCTGCCCTTTATGACCGTCTTTCATAATGACCCTTCTATTAAACACCCCAGAAGAAGTGACAGGAGGAAGGGTTCGTTCTGGCTTGCAGATTTAGGGGACGCAGTGCACTCTGATGAGGAGGGCAGGACTGCTGGAGGGCTCTGCCCGTGGCAGTGGGAAAGTGAGGCAGCTGGGTTATACATCTTGGTCAAATGAGAAGCAGGCACCTAAGTCCAGAATGAGAGGTGGATACAGGCTTCAGGGGCTACCCCTAGTGGCCTCCACCTGATCGTTATGTCTACCTCCCCTCCCCCAAAGATCTCATAACTTCTCAGAACAGTACACCTACACATCTGGGGACCAAGTGTTCATGCACACGTGCCTGTGGAGGACACTTTACATCCAGATCCCTACACTTGCTGACCACAGTGACGGGAATGATGGTAACTGTTACCTCATAGTGTTAGAGTTCGGTTAGAGTGTCCCCTACAGGCTGTTGTGTTGAAGGTTTGGGCCCCAGGGTGCTGCTATTCGGAGGAGATAGAACCTTTAAGAGAAGGGAACCTAGTGGAACCAAGTTAAGTCACGGGAACTATCCTCAAAGGGGATTGACCCAGCTAGTTTTGTGTCAACTCTACACAAGCTAACGTCATCAGAGAGGAGGAAGCCTCTATTGAAAAAATGCCTCTGTAAGATCTGGCAAGCCTTTGAGGCATTGTCTTAATTAGTGATCCATGGGGGAGGGCCCAGCCCATGGTGGGTGGTGCCACCCCTGGGCTGGTGGTTCTGGGTTCTATAAGAAAGTAGGCTGAGCAAGCCAGGGGAAGCAAGCCAGTAAGCAGCACCTCTCCATGGCTTCTGCATCAGCTCCTGCCTCCAGGTTCCTGCCCTGCATGAGTTCCTGCCCTCATGGCTTTTGATGATGAATTGTCATATGGAACTGTGAGTAAAATAAGCCCTTTCCTCCCCAAGTTGCTTTGGTCACGGAGTCTCAGCACATCAAAAGTGACTCTCTCTAAGACAGGGGTAATGTTAGGATTCTGCCTTCTCTCCTCTGTCTTTACAGCACTCACTCCCATCCTGATGTGGCTTTGCCACAGGTCAAAACGCAACATGGCCAGGCAATACTGAACTGAAACTGGGAGCCAAGATAAACCTTTCTTCTCTATAGTTGATTTTTCTCAGGCATTTTGTCATAGTGATGAGAAGCTGTCTAACAAGCTTGCCATAAATACATTAAACTTCACAAGTACCAAATAATGGCTGAGAAAAGAGATTAAAATAAAAGTGGTTGGAAAAATATGGTAGTGATGGGAGATAGAGATGACCTGGCCTGAGAAAGTTGCTGTGTAGAAGTCTCCCCACAGAAGGCACATGCTGAGATTCCTTGGGATTTTATATTTCCTTCAAAATATTGTGTGGGGTAAATGTTTTAGAATTACTATTTTAAAATTTCAGATTATATTTATTTCTGAATGATAGATAAGCACATAGAATTAAGCGTATGAGTGGAGGTCCATGTGATTTTACTTTTTGTATTTTTTTTGCAGCAGGGTCTCATGTAGCGTAGATATAAGGATGACCTTGAATCTTAAAAAATTGTTTTTTAGACTTATTTTATTTTGTGCATATGATTGTTTTGCCTGCATGTATGTATGTGCACCAGTGTGTTCTTTGTGCCCTGGGAAGTCAGAAAAAGGTATCAGATCCCCTGGAACTGAAGTTATAGATGGTTGTGAGCCACTGTGTGGGTGATGGGAACTGAACCTGAGTCCTCTGCAAGAGTAGCAAGCACTGTTAACACTTAAGTGCTGAGCCATCTCATTTTTAAATGATTATTTTATTGCTGTATGTGTATGAATGTTTTGTTCGTGCCCGAGGAAGCCAGAAGATGGTGCCGGATTCCCTGGAAATGAAGTTACATATGGTTGTCAACTTCGTGTGAATGCTAGGAATTGAAGTTAGTTCTCCAGTAGAGCAGCCTGTGCTCTTGATTGCTGAGCCATCTCTCCAGGCCCCCATCTTTTCTTTTTCTTTCTTTCTTTTTTTTAAATGTATGGCTGAAGAGCATCCCATTGGGTCTGTACATCACATGTTATTGGGTATTGTGAACAATGATGTAATGAACATGTTGTGTGCTCTGACAAACTGATTTCATTTCTTTTGGGTATTGTAGTGGGATTGCTGGATCATATGGTCATTCTATTTTTATTTTTTGAGAAACCTCCGTATTGCTTCCCATAATAGGTATGAACATTCTTACCCATAGTGTTTAGAATTCCTTTGACTCCACATCCGTCCCAGCACTTGTTATAATCATTTTGAAAATAGCTGTTCTGTCTGGGGTTATGACGGGGACCAAGTGGCTGCCTTTGCTAAGAACACGGACCTTTTCTTGGGCCTGCTGTTGTCCAGTGGGTAACTAAAAGCAAAATGAAACTTTGCACCTCTGCCTTCATCTTGTACCTGTTTCTTCTGCCTTAAACTTTGGAACAAATTCCTGCTCAACTCCATGAGTTAATCATTTAGAATTTGTCCTGTGATCCTCTGCTTCAAGGTTCAATACCACCGAGATGAAAAACTAGGGGTTTAAAAGATTTTCTGGAACATTCCAAACATCCTGCTCCAGAGTTCCTAGAGGGACATCTAGAGTCTACATCTGTGCCCTTGCACCTCCCAGGAAGAGGATTCTTGCAGGCAGATCACCCCATGTCCACACTGTCCACTTAAGCTGCAGCCATCCTCTCATGGGGACTGAACTGTGTCTGCCTCCCAGGATGACCAGTCAGATGGAAAGACAGCATGCAAGATAAATGGAGATTATACCCTTAGTGCCAGCAACTTCCTCAACACCAAAGGAACCCCCCCTCCCCCAGCAGCTGTGTTCACACTGATGAGACTGGGTGTGCTGTGGAACCCACCCCCACCTGCCTTATTTTTATTTTTATTTTTTGCCTGGAATAATCTCAAGCCATTCCAGCTGCCCAGGAGGCAACCCTTGGACCTGTTTCCCTCCTGCAGCTACATTGAATTTCTTGTCTGTTTTTGAGGCAGGGCCTAATGTAGCCCAGCCTGGCCTCAAACTCATTTGTGAAGCTGAAGATGACCTTGAACTTCTGATATTCCTGCCTCCACCTCCCCATTGCTGAGATTACAGGCATGCACTGCCCACCTATTTATACATTGCTGAGAATGGAACCCAAGGCCTGTGCCTGCTACACAAGCACTCTGCCAGCCCAACTACATCTCTAGCTGAGGGATGAGGCGTTAGGTCCCTGATAGGCAGATAGATAAGAAGAGGGGCCACAAATAGATTTAAAAAAATGGGACATTTCCAGTTTCTTTTCATACTTCTGACTGGAGCCAAAGATCTACAGGTTTGGTGGGCTTTTTCTCCCACCAGCAGGACTCCCCTGCCACTGGGACTGGCGATCCGAGGAGTTGAAATGAATACCCCTTTTACCATGAGACAGAGGCCCTGGCGGAATTCTGTGGCTTGGATGATCGTCTCTCAAATGTGTTTTAAAGGCACGGTTCCTGGTGGTGATATTGGAAGATGGTGGGACCTTTAAGAAAAGGTCATTAGGTCACTGGGGGCTTGCTCTGTGGGAACCAGTCATTTTTTCTTCCCTTTCCTTGCTTCCTGCCTCACAGGATGAGTAGCTTCCACTGCCACACACTTCCAACATAATGTGCCTTGTTGGTAAATGAAAACGTGGACATGACTGCTCCAAAGTGTGGTTGAGGAGAAGGGTTTGTAGATGTGAGGGAGAGAACAGCCAGAGGCATCTGGAAGAATCCAGACTGAATCTGGACATGGAGGAGGGGGTGGGAAGAGGAGGGAGGGAGGGAGAGAGAGAGAGAGAGAGAGAGAGAGAGAGCGAGCAGACCAATAGAGGAGCACAGGACCGAGAGAGCACATGGCTGAAGTGGCAGGTTTACATAGGAAGGAGAAGCTCGGGGAAAGGAATGGGCTGGAGAGGCTTAGAGCAGGGGTGGGTGTGAAGTGCTGGGAGGAGCAGGGGTGGGTGTGAAGTGCTGGGAGGAGCCACAGGCACTGAGGGAGCCTTGTCCTGGGCTTCTTTGGGTCCTGACAGTTGGAGGTCCCAAACAATACTGGATACTCAATTCTGGACTGAACCTCTAAAACTATGATTCAAAATGAACTTTCTCTTTTAAATTTTAATAACATTTATTTTTTGTTTGTGTGTTTGTATGTGAGCCAGTATGAGTATATGTGCCAGAAGAGGGCATCATATCCCCTGGAACTGGAGTTATAGGCAGTTGTGAACCACCATGTAGGTGCTGAGAATTGAACTTAGGTCCTCTGCAAGAGCAGCTAGTGTTCTTAAGCACTGAACAATCTCTCCAGAACCCCCTTCTTTTTTATTGTTAGTTTTTTTAGTGTACAAATAATAAGTTTCTTTAGGAGGACATTTGTTTTCTTTTTGAGGGAGGGTCTCTGGTATCCCAGGCTATCCCAAGACTTACTCTGTTGCCACAGATGGCAAATTGTTGATCTTCACATGCCCTCTCTCAAGGCTTGGTGTTTCAGACATCTGCCACCATCCCATATTTCATCATAGTATTTTCATACTTGTATATCATAAATACCTTGCTCATGTTCTTCTACGTGTTTATATATGTTTTATTTATTATATGTTTGTATTTAAATCTAGATCCTGCATATGAGAGACTAATCCTTTTTAGGTATAACACTTCAGGTATTACACTATAGAAATGGAAAGCTGCCTGATACAGAAATCTATTAGTAAATGCTTCCAAACTAGCCTTCATAATGTCAGAAATATATGTCTTCACTAGACAGTTCAGAAATGCTGTGTTCAGCCACAGTGTTTGAAGGGAGAGTCTGTGTCATGCTTGATATGTGAAGTAGTGTGTGATAACTACTCACTGCTGGTACGGCTACCACGGACCTTGACCCTCGCTTGGCACTGCCAGTGTTCAGTTTATGGAAGGAGCAAAGGTCATTGTGAGTGCTTGCTTTCTCTGTTAAACTTTTCCTAACCTGTACCTTCCAGTTCTTAAAAATTCTTTCTTTGAGGTCCAGCCTCAGATGATTTTATTGCTTGTTGGCACAGAGACTTCAAAGTTAAAGGCAAACCAGCTTCCTCAAGTATGCGTGTTTCCTCCTGTGGGACTATTAGCTGGTGTGCATAGTGGGATGGAAGCAGGTATTGTTGAAGGGACAGGTTCAAGGAAAGACTTGTGTCTCTCTCTGCCAGCTGAGACCTTAGACATGAATTATCTGACTTGAGAAAAGTCACACTCCCTTCCACAACCTCTGATATTTTGTGGGGAAAAAGTGTAAGACAGAGAGGTGTGGTAGTATTGTGTTCCCCAAAATATTGTGCACCCTAATAAACTTATCTGGGGTCAGAGACAGAACAGCCACTAGATACAAAGGCTAGAAAATGGTGGCACTCACGCCTTTAATCCTAGCATTCCAGAGGCAGAAATCCCTCTGGATCTCTGAGTTGATGGCCACACTGAAAACAGCCAGGCATGGTGCCACACATCTTTAATCCCAGAAAGTGAGCCTTTAATCCCAGGGAGTAAGGCAGAAAGAAGAAAGGTATATAAGGTGTGAAGATCAGGAATGAGAAGCATTTGGCTGGTTAAGTTTTAGGTTTTGAGCAGAACAGTTCAGCTGAGATACATTTGGATATGAGGACACAGAGGCTTCCAGTCTGAGGAAACAAGATCAGCTGAGAAGTTGGCCAGGTGAGGTTAGTTGTGGCTTATTCTGTCTCTCTGATCTTCCAGTGTTCACCCCAATACTTGACTCTGGGTTTGTTTTATTAATATAGACTCTTTAAGATTCATGCTACAGAGAGGGAATGTGGGACTTGGCTGAGGATTCCTTGGGCTCAGTTAGACTTTAGGAACAAGTGGATGTGTGACCTTGAGTCACTTTTTCTGCATCAGTGTGCTGGGTAGTTTTATGTCATCTTGACACAAGCTAGAGTCATTAGAGAGGAAGAAGCCTCAATTGAGAAAATGCCTTCATAAGATCAGGCTGTAGACAAACCTATGGGGCATTTTCTTAATTAGTGATTGATGAGGGATCAGCCCATTGTGGGTGGTTCCACCCCTGGGCTGGTGGTCCTGGGATCTATAAGAAAGCAGGCTGAGCAAGCCATGTGGAGCAAGTTAGTAAGTAGCTCCCTTTCATGGCTTCTGTATTGGTTCCTGTCTCCAAGTTCCTGTCCTGTTGGAGTTCCTGTCTTGACTTCCTTCAATGTAGAAGCGTAAGCCAAATAAGCTCTTTCCTCTTCGACTTGATTTTGGTTATAGTATTTTTTTTTATCACAGCAATAGTAATCCTAACTAAGACAAGTTGGTACTTGGATAGTGGGTTCTGCTGTGACAGACCTGACTGTGTTGTTTAGGGGAGGATTATGGAAGGACTTTGGAACTTTGGCCTAGAAAAGTCTTGTGCATTGAGCATTGTGCATTGTGAGCTATTCTGTGTGAGCTTGGGAGGTAAGAAAGTTGAGAGCAGCGCAGACAATGGAGGTCTGGCTTATGAAGTTTTAGAAGGAAGCAAAGACTCTACCAGGCCATTTTCATGAAGAATCTGTGGTGTCTGGTCAGCTGAAAATCAGCTGTGGTTAACGAGAGACCAGGACCACTAAAGTAAAACCTTTGCTTTGCTGGGACAATGGATGCTGGTTAGCTAGGGTCAAAGAACCAGCTGTGATGAAGAGGAGACCAGCATCACTGAGGGGGAGTCTTCTGGGAAGTGGTTCATTAGAGTCAGCACACATAACCTGTGTTCCACAGGTAGCCAAGGTTGTGTTGCCTTGCACAGGCAGCTGAACTTGGTAGGTTTTTGTTTTGTTTGTTTGTTTTGTTTTTTGTTTTTTTTTTTTTTTGGAGAAAAGCCAGCATAAAGCACCTTTATTGTAATAATAAAATTTGAAACGCATATGTGGTGCAGAGGGCAGGGGACAACAGCGTGCTTTCTCTCACCAAATCACTACACACGACAGCAGAGGCTGAGAAGGAACTGGAGGAGGAATAGCCAGGAAGCCGAGGTTAGCAGAGAGAGCCAAGCATCAAAACCCAGGGGATGCTGAAGCTGTGGTGACCAGCATCATTTTCTTAGAGAACACTCAGGATTTGTAGTGATGGCCGGGCGTCCGTTGGGTGGTGTCTACAGACAGCACCTTCAATTTAAACTTTCCATAAAGCTCTTAGAATTTAGGAAGTGAAGCTTGGATGGTTACAAGATTATAAAAGTCCTGAAAATCCACTAGAAAAACCACAGTTTGAAAAACAAATTAAGCCAGGTCACAAGAAGGCTTCAGAGGCCCCTGCTGACCCAGAGACAGGTACTGTAGTGTCCAACACAGCAGTAAAGGGACCCACTTTAAAAGGTAGATGGTTTCAGAGGGTGGGAGGACTTCTGAAAGAAGCAAAGGCTGGCTCCACCCCTTCCCGCTGCAGTTTGGGTAGGGCTTTCAGTCCACCACATGCCACTCTGGTCTTCTATGTGGAGCTTCTAACACTGGAATGACAAAAGTGGCCTCTTCCCTTAGCTCCTTGTACATGGGTCTGCCATGGAGGGATCTGGTACCTCCAGACAGGTGCACATGAATGCATGTGGAGCTTTTCCTGATGTCTCATCACTCTTTATATAGATACCTACTGATGTAGCATGAATCTTAAAAGTTCTTATTAATAAAATCAAACCCAGAGCCAGATATTGGGGTAAATGCTGGAAGATCAGAGAAGCAGAACAAGCCACAGCTACCTCACCTCACCAGTCCCTCAGGTGATCCTGTTTCCTCAGACTGGAAGCCTCTGTGTCCTCATTCGAATGGGTCTCAGCTGAACTGCTGCTCAAAAGCCTAAAAGCTTAACCAGCTCTAGTTCCTGGTCCTCACGCCTTATATACCTTTCTGCTTCCTGCCATCACTTCCTGGGATTAAAGTTACCATGCCTGGCTGTTTCCAGTGTGGCTTTGAACTCACAGAGATCCAAATAGATTTCTGCCTCTGGAATGCTAGGATTAAAGGCATGTGCCACCACTGCCTATCCTCTATGTTTAATATTGTGGCTGTTCTGTTCTCTGACCCCAGATAAGTTTATTAGCATGCACAATATTTTAGGGAACACAATACCACCATGTACTGACTGAATGTGTTCCGTCACTCAGCTTTGCTTCAGACACCTTCATGTCCTGTAGTGGGTGGCTGTTTGAGCCATGCCTTAAAGCACCGCCCCTAGTGAGGTGGTAGGTGGCTGTTACACCTGCCTATGACCTTGAGGCACATGCCCCTGGGGTGTGGCTGTTGGGGAACCTTTAAGACCTGGGATGTACATATGCTCTTTCTCTTTGCTACCTTGTGGTTTTGGATGCTGAGATCTTGGGCCAGGCAGATCAGTGTGGGATATAGCTCAACTTTCCAGGACCCTATGATAATTCTCCTGTGGTTGTGAGTTAACCCCCAAAGAAATTTCTTTGCTCATTAAATAAACTCTGTAGATTAATCCCGTTATTGTCCTCTTCCCATTCTTTATGTGTGTTGACCTAAATTATATGCCATAAACCTCAAGTTACTTTGTTTTGGGGTGAAGATTCAGTTCAGTCTTTCGGATGTAGGTTTCCAATGAAGCATATTGTCAAGTATTAACAGCACGAGCAACGGGAATTGTTGTTGGGGGTGGGATTTGCAAGAATTTTTATTTTTGGATGAAAAATCTATCTATTATATATTAAGACATTCTTGCTGCTGTGCTGCAAAGCCACAGCAGATTTGAGATGCTGTCGAGGACTGGATTTTTCTCTGGTGAACTTGGTAATTTAAAAGTCACCCAGGCTATACTGGTTTTGAAGGCAGGAAGGGGTCAGGGGGAGCAACTGAAGCTTGGTGCTGAGAGGCCATTGGTGAAGGTACAGCTTCAGTAGCAGTTGATGGCCCAGGGTTATAGAGGTCCTGCAGAGAATTTGAGGCTTGGCACCATGAAAGGAGCCCAGGAGAGGCTAGTGGTGGAAGTGCAGCCTGCTTGCAGCAAGAGATCCCAGCTTTTTGGAGATGCCAGCACCGTGGGGTGACCACCAAGGACAGCAGCCGTGGCAGGATGGAGCTGACTTGAGTGTAGAAGACAAGCCGTGTGTGCTGCAGAGGGCAGAGCTGGAGAATTGACCCAAGCCCTTTGGAGGAGCTCAGAGGATCATGAATGAATCCCAGATGTTGGGCATTGAGTTATTTCCACTGTTGGAGTTTGGTTTTGTAGATGCTGAGATCTTGGGCCATTAATGTTCCCCCTTTCCTTTCCTCTCTCTCCAGTGCCTCAGAAAAGCCTTTCTCTTTCTCTGCTTTTCCTCTTCCTCCTTCCCTCTCCTTGCCTTCCCCCATGTCTTCCTGCATGCTGATGTGCTCCCTGCTGTGATGAGAATGGACTGACCTCTGAAACTGTAAGCCAGCCCCAATTAAATCCTGTCTTTTATAAGAGCTGTCTTGATCATGCAGTCTCCTCATAGCAATAGAATAGAGACACTCAGTTATCTTTCTAAAACCCTAAGATCTTCTTTCTGTTGCTCTTAAGACAAAGAACAAACTTCTGAGGTAGAGGCAGGAGAATTGTGAAGGGTTTGAGGTTGTTTATTTGTTTTTGTTTTCTGGGGCAGTGTCTCATGTATTCTGGACTGGCCTCAGATTTGCTATGCGACTGTCAGAAAATCTGCCTGCCTCTACTTCCTGAGCCCTGGGATTATGGATGTGCATCACTGTCTGGTTAGATTTTTGTTAACTTGACACATGCTAGAGTCTGAGATGAGGGAATCTCAACTAGCTGAGAAAATGACCCATCAGATTAACCTGTAGGCTAGCCTGTGGGGCATTTTTTTGATTGGTCATTGATGTGGAAGTGCCTCTAAACTCCAAGCTAGCCCCAATTAAATGTTTTTCCTTTGTAAGAGTTACTGTGATCATGGTGTCTCTTCACAGCAATAGAAACCCCAACAAAGACAGCTTCCTAGGGGTGAAAATAAAAGGAACAGGTGGGATTCTTAAGTGAGGCTGAAGAAAGGAGTCCCTGGTCTAATATCAGAGGCTGTGAGAGAGGACAAACAGTTTCTCAATAGGCCCTATTGTGGTCCCCAGGAATCCTTCAAGAACACCATGTCTACAGCGCCAGCCTAAAGCTGCTTATTCCGAGTTTCCCAATCAGAGCTTCTTTTTGCTTTTTCAACAGAATAGCCCAGGCTGGCCTAGAACTCACTATGTACCCAAGAATAACCTTGAACTTCTTTCTTTCTTTCTTTCTTTCTTTCTTTCTTTCTTTCTTTCTTTCTTTCTTTCTTTCTTTCTTTCTTTCTTCCTTCCTTCCTTCCTTCCTTCCTTCCTTCCTTCCTTCCTTCCTTCCTTCCTTTCTTTCTTTCTTTCTTTTTAGATTTATTTATTTATTATGTATACAATGTTCTGCCTGCATTTATGCCCGCATGCCAGAAGAGGGCACTAGATCTCATTATGGTTGTGAGCCACCATGTGGTTGCTGGGAATTGAACTCAGGACCTCTGGAAGAGCAGCCAGTGCTTTTTTTTTTTTTTTTTTTTTTTTTTTTTTTTTTTCCTGAGACAAGGTTTCTCTGTGTAGCTTTGTGCCTTTCCTGGAACTCGCTTTGTAGACCAGGCTGGCCTTGAACTCACAGAGATCCACCTGCCTCTGCCTCCTGAGTGCTGGGATTAAAGGCGTGTGCCACCACTACCCGGCACAGTCAGTGTTCTTAGCTTCTGAGCCATCTCTCCAGCCCCAGTGGTCCTCTTCCTTCCACTTCACTGCTGCTGCGATTACTGTGGTGCCCACTGCGGTCAGTTTATGGTGTGCTGGGACAGAACCCAGGCCTTCATGAATGCTAGGCAAGCACTCTACTGATTGAGCTACATCCTCTTGCCCCTTTCCCGAGACAGGTTCTCATTATAGTACCTGGGATGGGTTGGAGATCCACCTGCCTCTGCCTACCAAGTGCTGGGACTAAAGCTGTGTGCCACCACACCTGGCCCTGCCCTTCCCTCCCCTTCCCTTCCCTTCCTTTCCCTTCCCCAGTCTCCTCCTCTCCCCTCCCCATATGTGTATGGGTATTTTGCTTGCATGCATGTCTGCATACCACATGATGGTGCCCATCAAGGCCAGGAAATGACACTACACACCCTGGAACTAGAGTTAGAGACAGTTGTGAGTTTTCATGTGGATGCTGGGAATTGAACCCTGGTCCTCTGGAAGAGCAATCAGTGCTCTTAACTATTGAAACACGCTTCTAGCCTTGGCTCTTTTTTTTTTTTTTTTTTTCTGAAGTGAGTCTTATTCTATAGCACAGGCATATCTGTAATTCATGATGTAGCCAGCATGGGCTGGCCTTGAACTCAGCAACCCTCCTGATACAGTGTTTCAAGTGCTAGGATTATAGCATGTTATTACTATACTTGGCTCCCACTCACATCTGACTTCATATTTAGCTGAGCATGATGGTACACATCTCTAATCTCAGCACTTGGGAGGCAAAGGTAGAAGGATCAGGAGTTCAAGACCACCCTGGGTTATACTGTTATAGTAGATTAGAGGTCCATTAAATGGGAAAATTATTTCCTTCTCATCAAGAAAATAAAATCTCTAGCCTGGGTGGAGATCCCACATTCTAGTTGGGCTGGCCCATTGCCTGGCTAAGAAACTACCTCTCAGAAAGATGGGACAACCTTTCGGGAAGATGGGTTCACCTGGTGGCATGTTAAAGGGATGGGAGGAAAATTTATCCCTTTCATAGGATGATATATTTTTCCTTCCCAGAATTCCTGACCTCTGTGTAGTTGCTGTAACACTGTAACACGAGGCTCTGTTGGGTCTGTCCATATTTGTAAATCCTGACACCCAGAAAGGTATAACTTTTTCTTAAAACAAACAAACAAGCAAACACACTTCCTTTTTCTTATTTTAAATACTTGCCCAAGCCTGGGCATACTTCTCCTGACATTCTGGGCTTTCTCGTTCTTTTTCTAAGTTATCTATTCTGCCTTTCCACTCTGTGACTGCTTACTACGGCATGGCTGTGTCTCTCATTTCCTCCGTCTGCCTTCTCTCAGAACCTGGAGGATTGATTTGATTGAGTTCATTCTCAAATTCTTCTACCATGAGACTAGGACCACTGAGAGGAGACTCCAGTTTTCCCAGTAACAATATAAGACCCTGCTTCAAAAGAGCAAAACCAAACCAGGACAACCCACATTTGTGTTGGTTACCCCAACCCACACCCGTGCTCCCACATAAAATAAACTGAACTCAGAGACTTGCAGATTCACACCTGGAGTAGAGAGAGTTCCCCTTCTACACCCATCCAACCAGTGATCATACAAAGTACTTGTTTTATTGCCACAAACCTTCAGAAGAGAAGAAAGCCCTTTAGTATGTTTTGATTCCAAAGTGATATGGAATGATCTGGAACATCAGCGTTTAGCCAATATCTGTAAATGATATGGAGACACACCTTCCTAACTATGTAGGAAGTTTTTGAACTCTGGGGTTATTGAAATTTTTGCCCAGAAGGGAAAGGCAAGCCCCTCTAACTGAGTGTTGTTGGGGATGGGGTGCAGCATGAGCATATTGCTATTGTCATGGTGCTCATTTTCCCAGGCACATGGGGGGGGGCAGCCTCAGGTTGAACCCGATGCCAAGTGAATCAGAACAGAGACATGCCTGAGACCTTAGTTACTGTAGCCAGGACTGTCTTGACACAGGGCAGCCTCTGCCTTCTACCTCCATCCCTTCTGCATGAGATGGTCTCTGCCTCCTTCTGAAGCGATTATTTATATTGCTCTATTATTAAATAAGACTCAGGAGTCAGATATTGGGGTAAAACCTGGTAAATCCAAAGAGCAATGGAGAATGCTCTGTTTAACCTTTCTCTCCAAGTTTCCCCTAGGAAAAAGGACCACACATTTCTCTAAGCCCCTCCCTACTACTTCCTGTCGTCCCCCCAATCTCAGTCCTTCAAAACCTCTATGGTTAATT
Organism: Peromyscus eremicus; assembly: GCF_949786415.1. Classification (NCBI taxonomy): domain Eukaryota; kingdom Metazoa; phylum Chordata; class Mammalia; order Rodentia; family Cricetidae; genus Peromyscus; species Peromyscus eremicus. Next base: position 144,352,316 of record NC_081418.1, on the reverse strand, counting down.
CTGGTCAGCCAATCTTTGACTCCACCCTCTGTTTCAAGATAAATTTTATTGGCAGTCTTGGAGTGTCAGTGTGAACAAATATCCGGAAGCATCCTTCCTCCTACCTCCGTCCCTTCTGCATGGGACAGCCTCTGCTCCTACACCCCAGCCTCTGCTCCTTCCTCCCAGCCTCTGCTCCTTCCTCCATCCCTTCTACACGGGACAGCCTCTGCACCTTCCTCCCAGCCTCTGCTCCTTCATCCCAGCCTCTGCTCCTTCCTCCATCCCTTCTACACGGGACAGCCTCTGTTCCTTCCTCCATCCCTTCTACACAGGACAGCCTCTGTTCCTTCCTCCCAGCCTCTACTCCTTCCTCCCAGCCTCTCTGCACCTTCCTCCGTCCCTTCTGAAGATATCTGGTGGTCTTTCACATGCTGTTTCACAAGGTGTCAGAGGCAGCTTTGTCTGTTCTGGCTTCTAACCTTAAAGACAACATTGAAGAGACTGACTGATATCCACACATACAGTTCCAGAGTCTCAGAACAGAGCATCAGGTTGGTGCTGTGGAGACCAAGAGGATAGGAGAGAGGCAGAAGCTGGACCCTCAGGATTATTGGCACTGCTGACATAAAAACATGGCTCTCATTCACCTGAAGTGGAATAAGAAGTGGTTTATTCTAGAGCTGAATATGAATGACCATGCCCTGGGGACAGGGATTCAGGTTGCCCCAAATACCGTGTTCCAGTGTAACAGTTTCACCAAGTTTTTATAGTAACAGAACAAAGTCATAAATCAAAGTGCTTAAGAATATATTAGTGGAAACACCAAGTCAGGCGTGTTACTGCCAAGTGGGGAAAATTCTGCTCTAGGCCTCACATACTTCTGATGACATTCTTAGCCTTCCTGTTGGTGGAAGCTAGGAGTCTGTTTGGATGGATTTACATAATGTCACAAAGATGCTAGGTCAAACAGAGACGACTGTGGTGACATATTGTGTACACTAATAAACTTGCCTGAGGATCAGAGGACAGAGCCAGCCACTAGATTAGACATAGAGATCAGGCAGTGGTGGCACACACCTTTAATCCTATCACTCAGGAGGCAGAGATCTGTCTGGATTTTTGTGAGTTCAAGGCTACACTGGGCTACATGAGATTGATCCAGTGTAGGAGAGAAACAGAACCAGGCAGTAGTGGCACACACCTTTAATCCCAGCACTTGAGATCTCATGTGTTTGCTGGGGAAGCACACAGGCCTTTAATCCCAGGAAGTGATATGACAGGGCAGAGAAAGGTATATAAGAAGTGAGGAGACAGGAACTCACTCTCTTTAGGCTGAGGATTTCGTAGAGGTAAGAACTCGTGGCTGGCTTGTTTTATCTCTCTGATCTTTCAGCTTTCACCCTGATATCTGGCTCTTTTTTTTTTTTATTAAAAGACCATCTAAGATTTGAACAACAGATTAGCAATGAATGGCTATTAAGGGGACTAAAGATAGCCAGAGATAATGTGGCTCCTGAGAACAACATTCCAGTTTTCCAAAGTCACGACGGTTCTAGTCGGTCAGCCTTGGAGCAACTTTAACACAGGAGGAGCTTTGTTCTCTGAGTTGCTATTTCAGGAACAGGCACAGAGAGAACACGGCATTTCTTTGTTAGGAGACACAGAGTTTTAATTCAGAATTTTTATTGATCACTGTATTACTGGACCCTGTCACGCAGAGATGATGGATGAAGGGGAATCAAAGACAGGCAGTGTGCAGGGTACAGAGCAAACATTGGGCCCAACTCTTTTGTTTTGTTCTGAGCCAGTTTCTTGCTTATGCAGTCAAGTCTGGCCTAGCACTCAACCATCCTGTTTCAACTTTGTGAGTACTGGGGTCACAGGTGTGTTACCATACCTGGTTGGACTACAGCTTTGTTAATGATGTAGGCACCAACTTTCCTCAGTCAGGCTTAGTGGAAGCTGGTGTGGCACATGGAGCACTTCCCATCCAAGTCACTTTTCTTTGAGACGGGATCTCATGTGGGTTCGATCTGGCCTCAAAATCATTATGTGGCTGAGGATAACTTTGAACTCCTGATCCTCTTGTCTCCACCCGCCCCAATCCTGGGATTATAGGTGTGTACTATCATGCCTAGTGTATGGTTAACACTGCCATCAGTGTCAACTGACACATCTAGAATCTCTGCAGAGATAAACCTCTGTCTAGATTAGGTTAGCCTCTGGTTGCATCTGTGAGAGATTACATAATTGGGTTATTTGAGGTGAGACCCATCCTGACTGTGGTCATTACCATTCCATGGGCTGAGGTCCTGGACTGTATAAAAAGGAGGAAAAACGCACTCACCATTCCGTGCAAACTGACTGCAGATGAAATGTAGCCGATGCCTCCAGAGCCTGCTGCCACACCTGCCCTCCCATGCCCTTCAGCTGCAAAATAAAGGCTTCCTTTGTTAAGTTGCTCACACCAGGCATTTGGTCCCAGCGTTGAGGAAAGTGACTAATGCTCGTGCCACTCATGCCATCCATCCTGGGCCACAGCCGGTGTCTTAAACTCAAAACTTAAATCATGATTATGTATGTCTCTGTATCACGTGCATGTTGGAGTTCAGAGTGGCTGGAAGGGGGTATCAGGTCCCATAGGTCCCATAGAACTGGAGTTACAGGTGATTGTGAGCCCCCATATGGGCTCTGGGAACGTGATCTGGGTCCTCTGTGATCCACAGTAAGTGCTCTTAGCCACTGAGCCAGTGTCCTTTGGAGCCACTGAGCTTCCTTCCCTCAGTAACTGAACCACCAACCAACCGAGACAGTGAGGTTCTAGCCGGAGAGCTGACTGTTCTCGAGGATGCCTCCGCACACTGGTGGCTCAGGTGAAGGCACGGGGCAGGAGTGTGTGACCCCAGAAGTACAAATAAACACTCCTAGTGCGTGGCTGGAGAGAGAAGGAAAGGACAGTTAGTGGGTTTCACTATGGCTGAGGCCTGGCCTGTGACCATCTGTGCTGATAGAAGCCTGATATTATGGATAGCCTGATGGGGAAAAGAAAATTGGTAACTGCTGGGTCAGCTGCCATGGAGACAACAGATGTGGGAGGAAATATTTAACAGAGTTCAACAAGAATCAGAGCTTCTAGTAATTTTCCATACAGCAACCCATAGCCCATTGAGTCCTGGAAACCAAGAGGCAGATGCCCTCACTAAAATATAGGCCATCTGCCCTCAGGTGCCCCTAGAGGCTGCTCACGGGGTTCATGTAAAGTCTGGCCACATGGGAGCCAATAAAGGCTGGAAAAGAGCAAAGGCTGCCATCATACCTATAAACTATGCTGGTATGTTGTACGCTGTCCAGATATGGAAGGCCTGTTCTTTATTACAGCCATTGCAGATGTATGCTGTGATGGAGCAAATACATAAATATACGTGGGCTACACAGAGTCTAGTTAGGTGGTTTTTTTTTCCTAGTTAGTTTTCATTGTCAACTTGAAACATCTCAGAGTCACCTGAAAAGTGTGTTTCAATTGAGGAATTTGCCAGATCAGATTTGCCTGTGGGCATGTCTGTAAGGGGGTTGTCTTGATGGGTAATTGATGGAGGAGGGTCCGGCCCACTGTGGGCAATACCAATTCCCTGGGCTGGTTGTTCTATAGGAGAGCTAGATGAGCATGGCCCTGTGAACAGGCCAGCAAACAGTGCTCCTCTACGGCTCCATTTCAAGTTCTTGCTTACATTCCTGACCTGCCTCCCTGTAGTGATGGACTGTGACATGGAAGTGTAGGTCAAATCAAGCCTTCCATCTCCAAGTTGCTTTGGATCAGAGTGTCTATCACAGCAACAGAAGGGAAACCAGAACAGAAGTTGGTACTGGAAATTGGGTTGCCATTGTGATGGATTTGACCACATGGCTTGTTACGCTTTTGGACTATTTTGTTGGAGAATTGGGAAGATTTTGGAACTTTAGGCTAGAAAAGCCATTGAGTGTTCAGAGCTTAAAGAACCCTTATTGTGGGAGCTTGGAAGATAGTAATGCTGATAGATTGTAAACTATCTGGAGGCCTGGCTTGTGAAGTTTGGGAGTGGGGCAAGGGCTCTATTGGAGCTTGGCTAGGGGCATTTTTATGACATTTTGGCTAAGAATCTGTGTGAGCTAATCATCTGGGCTGAAAAATCAGCTGTTATTAATAAGAAATTGGCACCATTGGCATGATAGGAAACTATTTCCTCAGAGTCAGCACACAGACCTGGTCCAAAGGGTTTGGGAAGGACTTCAAGCTTGTAGCAGAACTTGGCACATGGTATGTAACTCACCAGGGTGGTACTGGTTTTGAAGGCATAAGGAGGTCATGGGGAGCGACTGAGACTTGTCACTGTGTGGAAGATTCGAGTCTCTGTAGAGAGGTCAAGAGATGTCATTGGTGAAGTGGCAGTCTCTGCTGCAATGGAGACCCAAGGATGTTGGAGACGCCAGGACCACAGGATGGTCCACTAAGGACAGTGGCAGGTGTGAAGTAGTTGACCTAAGCCCATGAGACAAGCTGTTTGTGTTTTAGATGGGAAAGCTGGAAAAATGGAGCCAAAAGATTATAAGTGAGTCCCAGATGTCAGACACTGAACTACATGTTTTGAATTTACATTGTTAGGTTTTGGTTTATTTTGCTTTGATAACTTTTATGCCCTAGTTATTTCTTTTTGCAATAAGAAGTACGTAGCTTGTTTTTAATTTTACTGGAACCCACAGCTAGGAGACTCTGGATTTTTAAAGAGAACATGGAGCTTCTTAAATGTTGAAGTTTTAAAAGACTTTTATATTGTTACATTGCTTAGTGTTTTATTTTTATTGACAGCATCTCTCTATGTAGCACTGGCTGTCCCGGAACTCAGGCTGACCTACAGTTCACAGAGATCCACCTGTCTCTGCCTCTCTGCTGAGACTAAGGCATCCATCACCACGCTTGGCTGTATTATGTTTTATATTATGATATTGACGTGATTTTTGAGATAAGAAAAGAAAGCTGAGAGGAGATAGAAAAGATCCTCTGGGTCTCAGGACCACTCCAAGGAGCCTGAGGGACCCATGGAGGCTTTGAGGGGAGATATGGTGGCAGAGGATGAGTCTGCAGAGCATGCAGTATCTCCTGATAGCAGTTCTCATGGGAAGAGGCTTTTAAAAAGTGGTTTCATAGGATTGGAAGAAGAAAGAAATGGCAGTAGAATGGAGCGGCTGGAGCAGCAGAGGGAAGGTGGCAGCGACAGGTATGGGAGCTCGGACAAAGGAGCACGTATGCCAAGTAGCACTGGTCCTCAGGCACTGGGAGGCTCAGGCCACCATCAGACAAGCCTTGGCCTGGTGGTCTAGTGCCACTGCTTGGCTGGTCCGGCAGGACCAGTGCCCATTGGTCTGGCCCACGGCATGGAGCCGCCACGGTTGCTGCCACTCACGCTGGTCGCCCTGCAAACCCTGTGGTCGTGTCTCTGGTACCGGCAGGGCGGCCAGCGCCAAGGGCAGGGTGGTGTACGGCAGCCTGGAGCGCACCCGGGTCCCGTCCCGGGACGCGCTAATGCCCAACTCTGAGCAACAAGATATCTGAGATAAAGAATGGTTCGTTTTCTGGATTAAGTCTCCTTGGAAGACTTCCGTGGTCCGTGCTGCTTGTCGCCAGAGGCCATGCTGATGATGTCCATGGTCTGTGGCGCTGCTGGAGGAAGTGTTGATGTCTGTGGTCTGCGGGAGACCATGGTTGATGTCCCCGCTGCTGCCACTAGAGGGCATGGTGATGTCTGTGATCTGCGCTGCTACCAGAGACCAGGTTGATGTCCATGATCCAGCTGTGGCCCGTAACCATGTTGAAGTCAGTGCTGCTGCCAGAAACCACGTGGAAGCCCATGAGCCATGCTGCCACTGACTGCTATGGGCAACGAAGCTTCTTTTACAGTGGTATCCTTAACTGAGAATGACAGACACTGAAGGCTTCTGTGACCCCATACCAACCCCCACCCGGTGCGCACCGATGCCAAAAACCAGTCCCGACAGGAAGCTATTGCAGAGAGTGCTTACAAACTGTGAGAGTCCTTACAAACTGTGATAAAGATGCTCCAGTGTAGTTGTTCACAGTGCATGGCCTTATGTGGGTGGGGAAGAACTCAGTTTTCTTTAAGGGGCTGGCCCCTGGAAGTTTGAGTATACTCAGTGAGTATATAGGCAACACAAATTGTTGGTGTTTTGTTTTGTTTTTTCCTTCTTTGTGTGTGTGTGTGTGTGTGTGTGTGTGTGTGTGTGTGTGTATACAAGGGTGAGAGGATGGACCTGGGAGGAACGGGAAGTGAGTGGATTGGGGTGCATTGCATGAAATTCCCAAATAATTAGTAATATTATGTTGGGGGAAAAAAGGGAAATGAAAGCTTTGCATAAAGTGATCTATTTGTATGTCAAATTTGGCAAGGAGTGGAATGTCCTAGTTAGCTTTGACTGTCAATTTTACACAGCCTAGATCAGTGGTTCTCAGCCTTCCTAGCTCTGTGACCCTTTCATACAGTTCCTCCTGTTGTGGTGACCCCCAAACATAAAATTATTTTCATTGCTACTTCATAACTGTAATTTTGCTACTGTTATGAATTGTAATGTAAATATCTATGTTTTCTGATGATCTTAAGTGACCCCTGTGAAAAGATCATTTAAGGGGTCACAACTCACAGGTTGAGAGTCACTGGCCTAGCGTCTCCTGAGAAAGAAGTCTCTATTGAGAGATTTCCCAGACCAGACTGGCCTGTGGTTATGTTTGTGGGAGTGGGTTGTCTTGACTGGGGAGGGGCATGACCTTGTTAGCCCTTCCCTACTGGATGACAGAAAGTTGGCCTGTGCTGCATAGTGAGTTCCAGGCCAGCCTAGGCTACAGGATGAGTCCTTGTTTCAACAAACAAACAAACAAACTCTGGAGGATCTGTTTTGAGATCCTTATGTCATGAGTTGGGATGAAACCAGTGGATCCCAGAGGCTCAGGAATGGATTTTAATGGGTACTAGGCTGCATGGCCCAAATCCTCCCAATGCAAGACCCAAAGCTCTCATATCCCAGCTTCTCAGAGGGCTGGCTATAGGTCTACAGCCTATAGGTTTTCTACAGCCCGTGGCTTCACTTGGCTAGAGTCACTCTGCCCTTTCTTCTTTTAATATAGATATGTATATATTTTATATATGTGTATGTATGTATATGTGTGTATATACGTGTGTGTGTGTGTGTGTGTGTGTGTGTGTGTGTGTGTGTTTGTACTGGGATTTGGGGTCTTGCTCACTTAAAAAAGAAAAAGAAATTAAAGAGCTGGGGAGGTGGCTTAATGGTTAAGGGCACTTGTTGCTTTGACAGGAGACCCAGGTTTGACTACCTGAATCCATCTTTCCAAAGCCAAGTCTATTCCCCAAATAGTGTTGCAATGATTCTCATCCTGTGTTCTACAGAATCCTTTTATGGTGGTTCTTTGTTGAAAATACTTAATTTGCATTGCATTCTTAGAAGAATCTTCTAACAATCTAAAAGCCACAGGAAGCAAGCCAGGCATGGTGGTGAATGCCTATAATCCTAGTGTTCAAGGCTGAGGCAGGAAGACAGTAAGCTCAAGGCCAGCCTGGGCTACATAGGGAAACCCTGCCTCAAAAACCTAAACTAAACGAAATAAAATAAAGAAAAGAAAATGAAAAGAAAAAAGCACTAGAACTAATGATAAAAATTACTACAAGCACAAAATCTAGAAATGTAAATGTATTATATTTCCTAAAGTTGATATATCTTAACAATGTATGTTAACTTGTGTGAGCTCATATTTCTGTCCAGACCCAAGAAGAAAGTCCTGCTTTATTCTTATCCATATATTTCAATAAAAGTACTTAGACTTATTAAACTAATTATTCATATTTGTTTTGGGAGGCTGTTGATGTAGCTCAGCGGTAGAAGACTTGCCTAGTATGTGCAAGGGCCTGGGCTCTGTAAGCGACACTGCAGAAATCAATACTCATAGATGATACGGCACGTATTGAAAAGGTACAAGAGACTTTCAGGTGTTCATATGTGTGCTCATATGTGCTCTTCCTGTAGACACTGTAGCATATGCTAAACACCGTCCACAATTCCTTTCAGTTGGTAAAGTGCTGTGTAGAGGCACACAGCCCTGCATTTGGTTCCCAACATCACATAAACCGACATGGTGCTGCATGCCTATAATCCCAACACTTGGAAGATGGAGGCATGGTCGGTGTTCAAGGTTATCTTCAACAACATAGCAAGTTTGAGGCTAGCCAAGACTACATATGACCCTGCCTCAAAAATATCTTTTTCTTTATGGACAAGTCTTAAACATATCATTTACAATATACTGCTTTGCATTGATTTTTTTCTTTTAATTTGGGACAGGATCTCTCTTACTAAGTAGCCCAGGCTAGCCCTAAACTCTAGATCTTCCTGCTTCCGTCTACTCAGTGCTGAGATTATCGGTGTATGCCAGATTATAGATACATGCTTCACATTTTGCAGAGGAGGATCCAAAGCTGTGTTTAGAATCATGGGCTGGGGGTTAGTAAATTGTGAGGTACCACAAGAAAGAACGGTGTACAGAAAGCCAGAATCAGGCTGTCCTAAGGCAGAGCTGAAGAGGAAGGGAAAATGCAGGAACTTCAGAGCTGTGTTGAAAGGAACTAACTCTGTCCCTCTCTAAGCAGCAACAACTGAGGAGAAGTCATCTCGCAGGCGGAGGCTCCTCCTTCAGCTTTGGGACAGAGCACATCAGTTATGTAGCTCCTGGATGTTTAGTTAAGACCTCTGACTGGGTTAAGGAACCATGGCAACCCACTGAGCTGAAAATGAGCAGCTCCTGGAAGGGTGACCCAAACCAGCGGAGGCCCTATTGGTCTCATAAGGACCCGTAATTAGGTCAAACAAGCAAACGGGCAACCAAAACAGGCCTCAGGAGGCCTCCGTTTTTCAGGTTATCAGCATCCAAGGAGAGATTCAGAAATGAGGCAAGATGAGGAATGGGAAGGCAGCAGTGCTTAGCCCTACGCCACCAGCGCCACACCACACACAGAAAGGGTGTGTGAGTGTGTGTCTCATGGGTAAGAGCACGTACTGCTCTTGCAGAGGACCTAAGTTCAGATCCCAGCACCCACGTCAGCTCATAACTGCCTGTAACTCCAGCTCGGGGGCGGGGTGGGGGGTCTGACACTTCAGGCCTCAGAAGGCACCTACATAAACACACACATACACACACACACACACACACACACACACACACACACACACACTATAATAGTAATAAATCTAAAAAACAGGCAAACTCTTTTTAATATGTATTGTTCCCAGTAGAGATCTGGTTTTTCCTCCAAATAACTGACCCCACAGAACCCCAAATGAAGTGATAGTGTGCAGCTTCACATTTAGGGTGCAATTAGCATCCTTTCCCTTTCCAGAAGTCAAGGCTATGACTGTTCATTAGAGGAAAATTAGGGGAAAAAACTCTTTCTCCTCGGGGAGTGAGGAGAGGGAAAAGGAAGGTGGGAAATACAGGAGTAAGTATGATCTGCCGGAAATGGAGTGGAGACAGCTCCATCCCTAAGATGACTTGGATTGAGTTTTTGATGAAGACCTCCAGTAATGATTGCAGGCTGCTTTGTGTGAGGTTAATATATAATTTTAATTTTCCTTGCCAGTGACTTTCAAATGGAATGTGGATCTGTGTGTCCTTGTGGGCAGTGTGCTGGCTCATCTCTTTATTTGAACTATTTTAGAGGAAAGTTGGAATCAGTTTTTTTTCTCTCTCTCATTCTTTCTTCCCTTTTATTTGACACAGGGTCTTTCTACATAACTCTGGCTGTTCTGGAACTCACTGTGTAGACCAGGCTGGCCTTGAACTCCCAGAGATTCTGATGCTTCTGCCTTCTGAGTGCTGGAATTAAAGGCATGTGCCACCACACCTGGCCCTTTCTTCCTGCAGAGGTTAGGTAGGACTTCCAGGGACAGAGAGGTCTCAGGGAAGAAGAAAAAGGCAGAGCTGACAACTGGATGCAGAGGAAGAAGGACATGCAGGAAGAGAGGTAAAACCCATAAGGCAAAACATAGATTAATATAAATGGGTTAATTTAAGTTATAAGAGCTGATGGGACAAGTCTAAGCTATATATATATATATATATATATATATATATATATATATATATATATATATATATATATAGCCAAATTTTCATGTATATTTTTTTCTAGACAGGATTTCTGTGTGTAGCTTTGGAGCCTGTCCTGGAACTTGCTCTATAGACCAGGCTGGCCTCGAACTCACAGAGATCCACCTACCCCCACCTCTCGAGTGCTGGGATTAAAGGCATGCGCCACCACTGCCCGGCAAAACTTTCATAATTAGTAATAAGTCTCTGTGTAGTTTTTTGTGAGCTGGCAGCCCAAAGAAACATCCACTTATACTTCACACATGCTCAGCAAGTGTCCTGCCATTGAGCTACAGCCCCAGGCCCCTCCCCCCCTTTTGAGACAGAATTAATCTAAAATGTCTCGGGTGGCCTTGAACTCACTGGATAGTCTAGGCAGGACTTGGACCTGAAATCCTCAAGTCTCAGCCTCCCCAGTAGCTGGAATACAGGTCTGTGCCACCAGAGCATTACTGCATCATCTGGACTGGCCCTCTGGATGCAGTGCCTTTAACAGTGGGTGGAAGCTTCTACCAGGAAAGCGGCAGGTGGGAAAATCCCAGGCCAACCCCAGTCTGAGGGCAAGAGCCCACTTATGACCCACGGCTGAACGAGACCCTGATCCGCAGGAACCTCATCTTGTTACTTCCTCCATTTGCAAAGGATCTGCTGTTTGTGCTCATGAGTAAACACAGACATCTGGAACAGCCGTGTCCTCCTCTGTAGGCAGGTCTGGTGACTGTGGAAATTCTAAGTGACAGAAAAATCTAGAACTATGATGTCTGTCTTAGTTTGTTTTTCTATTGTTGTGACAAATATTTGGATGTGAAGCACCTTTGAGAAGGGAAGGGTTTATGTGGCTTCCGCTCCTTCTCACAGTCTCTTATTGAGGAAAGTTAGACTGGGAACTCCAGCAGAAACCTGGAGGCAGGAACTAAAGCAGAGGCCATGTGGAGGAGTGCTACTCACTGGCTTGCTGTCATGGATCACTTAGCTTTCTTTCTTGTAGAGCCCAGGACCACTTACCCAATGATGGCACCACCCACAGTGGCTGCCCCCCCCCCACATCAATAATTAATCAAGAAAGTGTCCCTCAGACTTTTCCCCATGACAATCTGATGGACAGTTCCTCAGTTCAGAGTTCCCTTTCCCAAATATATCTAGGTTTGTGTCAAGTTGACAAAACCCAGTCAGCACTGTGTCTGTGACAAAGAACAGAAGCAAGAGGAGCCTGGCAGCCAGCAAGGGTAAGAAATGGTTGCCTTCAGGCAGGGTTTCTGACACCAAGGCTACCTCATTAAATTCTCTTTCTCTTTTCGCGTCTTTCCTCAAAAGGAACAACGTTAAACACAAAATACGAAGGCATTGAATCAGGTCTAGTTGTGAGCCCGAGAGAGCTGGGCCCTTTCCCCTTCCTATTACATGTTTCCCTTCCTTTCACTTTCACTTGAGGCCAGAAAACCTGCGCACTCCCAGGAATAAAATGACACAGGCCAGTGTTCGCTGCTGTCTCTGTGCACGTGGCCAGGTGATTGTTTGGGAGCTTGCTCTTTAGAGGCTGCTAGGGAATTTTGAAAATGTCTGCTAATCATGCAATCTTGCAGGGTGATTCAGTGAGGCTGTAAGCATTTCAGGGCTCTTTCCCGTGTGAAAATAATTCTGTTCTCCTTGGGGCTGTTATCTGCCCTTCTTGTCCTTTTCTCCTCAGTCCTAACCCCTGCCCATTGTCCTCATAAATACCATTTGATGACGACAAAGATTACCTATGTAGTTAGTCACAATATCTGGACTCTAGAAAGCTACCCTTGAAGGGACAGGCATCACAGGGTCTCCATGCTTTGTAAAATTTGACCTTGAAAGGTCTGGGGATATTGCTCAGTGGTAGAATGCTTTCCTAGCATGTATTCCTGGCGCATGGCTGGATGTAGCATGAGTCCTAATTGGCCTTATTAATAAAAACCCAGAGTCAGATATCAGGGTGAAAGCTGAAAGAGCAGAGAAGCAGAGCAGCAGCCAGTAGTTCTTACCTCTATGAAATCCTCAGCTGAGGCACTGAGTGCCTGTCTCCTCCTGCCTTATATTCCTCTCTCTGCCCAGCCATCACTTCCTGTCTCTATCTCCCTAGTGTTGGGATTAAAGGTGTGAGATACCAAGTGCTGGGATTAAAGGTGTGTGCCACCACTGCCTGACCTCTATGGTTATGTAGTGGCTAGCTCTGCTGTCTGATTTTTCAGGCAAGCTTTATTTGTTAAAGCACACAGAAAATAGCACCATATTTCCCCCTTTTTTGCCTAAAATAAAAAAATATTATAATTAATATAAGAAAAACTGTATACAATAAACACAATAACTATATATACAATATATACAGGCAATAAATATATCAACAATGACAAATTCAGAGAAAATACTCCATTATTTATCCTATTTTGGTGAGTCCAAAGTGTTGTACCTAATTCACTTTCTATCCTAACTTGCATTACCATCTAAAGCTATCTTTTAATTTCTTTCAACCTTATATACTTTACACCTCTTTAGTGAGTTTCTTTTCTGAGTCTGGTAAACAAGGAAAACTATAACTATATAACTATCTAGTCTTCAACTCCCTCAGAGTCCTGAGAAGGAAATAATATTACCTGAGTAAACAGGAAGTACAAGCAAGCAACTTCCAAAAAATGTGAGAAATGACAGAAACAACTGGCTTCTTGGACAGTTACCCAAGGTTCCTCTGAAATGTTGGGGCATCTATCTTCAGTCTATAGGCCTAGAATATCTGACAGACTTCTCTGTGAACCAGGATTTTCTGAAGAGTTGTCCTACCTTGTCTTGGCCAAGTTCAGCAGTCCTTTCTTTTGTGTCCTGCTTGTCCGTTTTGGACAGCATACCATCAGCAGTCAAGGCAAGAACACTTTCTTACCCAGTGGCTTACTTTTGCCACAAAGAAAGTAAACTCCATATGGAGTTTCTTCGATGCCCATCATCTTCTCTGAAGTAGATTGATGCTGCCAGGAGAAGACATATCTCATTGTCATAAACAAAAATAACCTATGTTATTAAAACATCTTATGCCATATTCTGTAGATTTCCTAAGTATTTGAAGATTATCTGTCTATCTAAAATATATCTCTGTTTGGTCTTAAAAACATACCTAATATGACCACAGGTTCGATTATAGTAGGTGACTAATTACTAACCTACATTTCTTTACTATCCTAAATAGTTTGAAATAATAACTTTCAAGGACTAGCAATTCACATTACATTGTTAAATGAGTTGTATAGGTACAATACCTTGAACAAGATTAGAAATGTATGTACAGTATGTTCTAAAAAAAATCTCAACTTTGTATCAATATACAAAATTTGTATACTGTATACAAAAATCCAATCCAATGTAAAATATTTAAAACTAATAGTTGCTTTTTTAGAAGTAGATTCAATAATCTACATTTTAATCTTATCATGTCTATATCCTTCCTTTTTTCTTTTCAGAATAGATTCAATAATCTACTCTTTTAACCTATCATATCGGTATCCTCCTTTTTTCCCTTTTACTTTCTTTCCTTTTTTTTTCAAACAAGAACCATGAATCTTATCTCCTTTGTTCAGCTTTTTTCTTGACCATTTCCAATACAATTTGTGACCAACCACCCAAAAAATGACAAATATCCATAACCCATTGAATGACCAAAAACCACCCATCCCACCTCTTGGGAATGTGGGCGTCATGTTCTTAAGTTTATTTCCTGATGTCTGGAAGCAATGGCATCTTTAGGGGATCCTGAAAAGAAAACTTTGGGTTAATTGTCAAGTCCTGGGAGAGGCAGCCATATCATTTGTTGTCCAGTTTCTTCATAACAGGAAAGTGGAGGGCTTGTCTCTAGTTCCTGCTAGAATAGTCTGTGAGGCTGGGTCATCTCAGCTAGCTACCTCAAGATTGTCCTGAACCGTTTGTAGTCCAAAGCCGATCTTTGGGTGGTGTTTGTCAGCTTAGTGGTGTTATCATAGTCCATGTGGAGTCATCATTGTGGGATCTCATCATCTTTTTTGAGACTTCAGAGATTGCATTAAGGTCAGATTATTCTTTTTCTTGATAATTTTTTGTGGGTAGTTCTTACTTCTTTGGATGCTTATTTGTCCAAAGTTCTTTAAATTCTTCAAGATGGTTGTTTTTATTTTCTTGAAAAGATAAAAACAAAACCCTTCTCCAACCCTAACTTTGGGGAGTTTTCTTCTTGGCAAGTTATATCTGATTAAATGAAAAGTGTTTGTTAGTCTTATCACCTCTTCTAATCAAGAGGTCTTTCTTGTTCAAATCTAATCTTTTAGTTGCTCTGGGGAGGAGTTTCCTCCACAATGACAGGAAATGACTGAACTGCATTTGACATGGGGGCCTGCAAGAGCTCCCTCACCCTGAAGGAGTTTCCTGATGGCAAAGGGTTACCTTGTCTATCCCTTGTTGACCTACATTCATTAGTCCAATGTCTGCCTTTGTCACACTTTGTACATACTCCAGAAGGTAGGGGCATTGTGTTGGGATTATTCTTAGGAAAAACATTGTTTCCAGGAATGCCCTGTTTACAACCCCTTTTTAGGTGACCTTGTTTACCACAATTGAAATACCTGATATTTTGTTTTTTCTTCAAACCTCTGGAAATCACCTCTCCTATCCAAGCATCATCATGGTCATAAGATTCAATATTGATTGTATTTCAGATCTGTTCCTCCAAGGGTGCTGATCTTGCCTTTAATGCCTAATTACTCTTTTTCATTGTGCATTAGCATTTTCAAAAGCCAGAGATTTAATTATTATTTGTCTAGCTTCTGAATTTGGTATCATTCTATTTACTGCTGAAGACAATCTTTGTAAGAAATCAGTGAAGGTTTCTTTTGGGCCCTGCATAACTTTAGTAAATGACTCAATTTTCTTTCCTACTTCTTCAATTCTGTCCCAAGCATTCAAGGTTGCTGTGTGGTATAAAGCCAGGGTGTGGTCATCATATAGAGATTGCCTTTCTATATTAGCATAATCGCCCTCTCCAAGAAGCTGGTCTTAGGAGATTCCCAGACCTCTAGCCCTACTTCATTGTTCAATGGTCTTAGCCTCATCTTTCTACCAGGTCCTCCATTGTAATTGAGGACTAGCCTCCAAAATTGCTGTAACCAAATCTCTCTAGTTTTGAGGGATAATTCTATTACAAGTTGACCACGAGTTTAACATCTGCTTCATAACAGGTGAATGCATACCATATGAGACTACCACTTCCTTGAGTCTCCTCAAATTTAACATTTGCACAGGAGTCCATTTAGCTCTTACACAGTCTAGAGGATATGTATCATTTGGCAGTTCCTATAAGGTTACTGGGTAAATTAAGGTTACCTGTTTGAAAGCCTTAGGCTGTTTCTCTGTAACCTTATAATGCAGTGCTAAGATTGGTTCTCCTTTACATTTCTCTGTCTGGGTCTGAATATCTCTATGATCTGTTTTACCAAGTTTTTCTAAAACTTTTATCTTGGCATTCATATTAACTAACTTTTTTAATGATAAAACAAAAATGATCAAACAAGTAATATTTATAATTGATGTTATGTAAATCCCATCAACATTAATTATTCTCTCATTTAATTGCTCCATTTTCAAACCATCTAGCATATTATCAAACAGAGATCTCCCTCCATTGTAATAATGTTTTCCATTTTTGAATGTGGGAAAAACTCTCTCTCTCTCTCTCTCTCTCTCTCTCTCTTTTTTTTTTTCCCGAGACAGGGTTTCTCTGTGTAGCTTTGCGCCTTTCCTGGGACTCACTTGGTAGTCCAGGCTGGCCTCAAACTCACAGAGATCCGCCTGGCTCTGCCTCCCGAGTGCTGGGATTAAAGGCATGCGCCACCACCACCTGGCTCTCTCTCTCTTTTTTAAAAAAAATTTCCCCTGTTAAGAAATCCCAGTTGACTCACCAAATCTGCTGACAATGATGATTCAGATGACGGTGAAGTGAGGCAGTTACCTAGTGTGGCAGCAGCCCGAGAAGGGGGTCCAGGGAAAGCCACAAGCCACTGGGAGAAGGAAGAAGCCAGCCGTCTGTGTGGGAAAACATGTAAAAACAGCTAACTCCTGTGACTTTTGGAGCTCCAAAGCCTGTGGAGTCTGCTGCAGAGAGGCTATAGCAGAAAAGAATCCCAGACTCCCACAGAGGGCTTGGGGAAGAAGAGGAAAATCTAGGTGGCAGGGTAGTGACTCTGGCGTTATGTAGCTCTGGCCTGTGCTGGTGACTGCAAAGCCACAGGCAAGTGGTTTTTTTTGTGAATTTGAGTTCCACAAGTTGGGCACCAGATGTAGCACAAATCCTAATTGGTCTTAATTAAAACCCAGAGTCAGATATCAGGGTGAAAACTGAAAGAACAGAGAAGCAGAGCAGCCAGTCACTAGTTCTTACCTCTATGAAATCCTCAGCTGAAAAGGACACTGAGTTCCTGTCTCCTCCTGCCTTATATTCCTCTCTCTTCCCAGCTATCACTTCCTGTCTCTACCTTCCTAGTTCTGGGATTAAAGGCGTGAGATACCAAGTGCTGGGATTAAAGTTGTACACCACCACTGCTTGACCTCTATGGTTATCTAGTGTCTAGCTCTGCTGTGTGATTTTCAGGCAAGCTTTATTTGTTAAAGCACAAACAAAATATCACCACAGCTGGTGTCTGTTAGGATTCTATACATTCGTAGCTTGGGTCTAGCATCTTATGTCATCGGGGGCATGGGCAGGTATGTACCCGCCACATGGTTTCAGGTCCCCACCTGAAAAAGCCGGACTTGAACCCCCCCCTCTCTTTTCTGTGTTTCCTCTCTGCTCTCTCTCTCTGCTCTTGCCATCTTCCTTTCTCTCCAGGCCTGGCTTCTTTCTAATAAAGCTCTTTCTAACTCTGGTAGTCGTGGCCATGGCTTGTGACTTTTCCACTGGTAACCAGTGCCACTCACCAGCGCCATTCATCCTTTTAGTGTCTATAGAAGCCAGAAGAGGGCATTGATCCCATGGGACTGGAGTTACAGATGGTTGTGAGCCACCATGTGGGCACTGGGCACTGACCCACAATCCTTTGGAAGAGCAGCCAGTGCTCTTAACCAAGGATTTACCTTGCTATTCCCTATGTATAATGGTATAATTTTTTTTTTTTTGGTTTTTCAAGACAGGGTTTCTCTGTGTAGCTTTGCACCTTTCCTGGAACTCACTTGGTAGCTCAGGCTGGCCTTGAACTCACAGAGGTCCACCTGGCTCTGCCTCCCAGTGCTGGGATTAAAGGCATGTGCCACCACCGCCTGGCTGGTATAATTTTTCTTAATGATAAATTAGCCAATTGCAATTCATTAAGAAAATGTAGCAATTTTAGATGTATATGTACCCACTTATAGTACCTGAAAGTATACAAAGTAAGAGCTTACATAATTTGTAGGAGACATAGTAGAAACTCTAAACACATCTGAGATTTAAGTGTTGTCCTTATAGTAAATGGCAGCGTATGTAACGCAGACACAAAGGTCATCTCTATGAACCAATCAGATCTAACTGACTTCTGTAGACCAACAGAAACAGAAAACACAACCTTTTCAAAATCTGTGAAATGTCCACCAAAATGAAACATATTTTTTGGCTATAAAAAAGATGTCAACACATTTAGGAGATCTTAAATCATATGCAGTGTGTTCTTAGACTATACTGAATAAAAACAAAACAAAACAGAATCAGTAATGAGAAAATATCTGACAAGTCCCTAAAAGTAAATTGGAATGATCCAAAGATCAGGGGATTAAATCCCTAAAGACACTTGAAAACATTTTGAAGTATAGATGAAGCCTCAACATTTCAAAATTGCGGGCTGTAGCTAAAACAGGGGGAACATAGATAGCAATTATATGCATATCTACTTAAAAAGCAAAGGAGCCTAATCATCTACTCTGAGAAACTTGAGGGAAAAAAAGCAAATAAAAGCCAAAGCAACAGTAGAAATGAAATAATATACCAGTGTATAGAAATCAATGGAACGGAAAAGAGAGAACTAATACAGAAAACCAATAAAAGCAAAAGCTGTTTCTTTTAGATTTAATAAAATCAATAGGCCTCCAGCCAGACTTAAAGCCAGGAAGACAATTGCAAAATTTATAACTACCAGCAGTGAGAGGGGATATCACTGTAGATCCTGGAGGCATGAGGGGAAACATTATAAATGACTCCATGCTGATAAATTTAATAAGTTACACGAAATGGACAAATTCCCTCAACATCTAACACGGCCAAAGCTCATTCTAGGACTTGATGACCTAATAGCTCTACACCCATTACTAAAGCTGTTGCCACAAACCCTCCTGTAGGAAAAAGTCTGGACCCAGGTAGCAGTGGGGATGAAGGTTACGACCTTTACACCAGAAGCACTAGTTCTACACTTGTTCTTATGCAAGGGAGGTGAAAGAATGGTCCAAGTGTTTATTGGGCTGCTGTTAACTTTGTCTGGTTTTGCTGTCAAGTTATCACAAAAAGAAGGGTCATAACATTATCGTTCGTTACCATAGAGACACAAATCAACCAAAAGGCTGTGATGGGGTTCAGTGGACATTGTTGCCTGCGTGCACAAAGCCTGGCTTCAAGACCCAGTGCCACATAAACAGGGCATGGTGGCTCATACCTATGACCCTATCACTGGGGACAGGGAAAGGGCAGAATGACCTATTCTTTGCTACATAGCCAAATTTGAAGCCAAGCTGAGCTACATGAGATCCTGTCTCAAAATTGTGTGTGTGTGTGGTGCAGCAAAGTGGCTCATGAGGTAAAGGCATTTGCCAGCAAACCTAATAACCTGAGTTCAGTCCCCAGGATCTACATAGTGGAAAGAGAGTACCAGGGCCCACAAGTTGTCCTCTGACCTCCCACACACATACCTATTATACATCCATGCACAGGGAATAATTTTTTTTGAGACAGCATTTCTCTGTGTAGCCCTGGCTGTCTGGGAATTCAATCTGTAGACCAGGCTGGCTGGCCTTGAACTCAAAGACCCTCTTGCCTCTCCCTCCTGAGTGCCAGGATTAAACATGTACGCCATCACATCCAGCTTAAATGAAAGTGTTTGAAAGTGTGCATGTGTGTGAACAAAACAAATAAATCTGAAATTTTTTGTCTTTTTCTCAGCCAAGTCTTACATATTTTATTCTAGAATCCAAGGTTAGTTTGCAATTTGAAAATCGCTTCATGTGAAAATGAAAGCAAATGACTATCTTGATAGTTGGGGGAAAACCCCACAATTTTTGACAAAATCACTCATTTAAGATGGAAACGTTTTAAAAATCATTCAACAAACAAGAGTTGCACAGAATTTGTCTCAGTTTGATTGGAGGCGCCTGAAAGTACAGCATCGTCTGAAGGTGGAGGGCTGGGCCTCTTCTCCTGTGGCTGGGAAGGCTGTCCAGCCTGCCTCTGTCCATCTAACACTGGCCTGGGGATTCCAGGTCAAACCATCAGGCAGGAAAGAGAAGCCATGTGAATACTGTTGTGGACAAGGAAGGAGGGAAGACCGTCTTTGGCAGACAACATGATTATCTCTGTGGAAACTCCCAGGAAGTCTCTGAAACAGCTAACTGAGATGGAGGTGAGGCTAATGGGGTCTCGGAGAAGGAGGCCAATATACACAAAGGGTTCTGCACAAAGCGAGAGCCTGGTGCAAAGTCACCGTTTATGTCCTTTATGCTAATGGGTGTTATTCCTGAATGTATTTTTGAGCATTCCGTGTGCATGCAGTGCCTCTGGAGGCCAGAAGAGGGCGTTGGGAAGCAAACCCCGGTCCTCTGGAAGAGTAGCCAGTTCTCTTAACTACTGAGCCATCTTCCAGCCCCTAAAAGCACTTGCTCTTCCCTTCCCTTCTTTTTCTTTTCCTTCTTCTTTTAAAAGCAAAAATGAAAACAAACACTGTAAGTTCTAGGAATTGGACAAATAGTGAAAAATCCAACTCATTGAGAGGAAGGGGCTGGAGAGATAGCAGAGAAGAGTGTACTTACCACTCTTGCAGAATGTAGGGCCCTGGCCCCCGATTTGGGTAGCTGTTGCCTTGCTTGCTGACCTTGACCTTGATGTCCTCCCTATGCTGATTCCCTGCCGGTTTCTACCCTCCTGAATGCTTAAGGGAAGTTCCTTGTTTGTGTATCCTGCATATTGGGTGTTAACAGCTTAGATGCAAGATTGTAAAACATAGGTAGGGAACTTCTGCCCTCCGGGGTTCTCCCATTGTGCTGTAAGCCTGTATTGAAGGCCTCCTCCCTCCTTCAATAAACGGCATTTGGCATTCTGTTGAGGCGAATGACCCGCTCTCTCTTGTCTCTTGTTTTTTGATTCACAGTCCCTTGCTCTGACATGGTGAACGGGTGGTGGTAGCACAAGTGTTACTGCTACAGCACAAGACCTGAGTTTGATTTGCAGCAACCACATTGGGTGGCTCAAAACAGCCTCTAACTCCAGCTCCAGGGGATCCAACTAATGCCCTCTTTTGACTTCCCCAGGCACTGCGTCCACACTCGGAAACATACATATATGCATATAATTAAAATATTCTTTTTTCTTTTCCCTTCCTTCCTTTCTTTTTTAAAGAAAAGAGATTGGAGAGACGGCTCAGTGATTAAGAGCATTTGCTGCTCTCCCAGAGGACTGAGTTTGATTCCCAGTATCCACATCAGGTGGTGCACAACTCCAGCTCTAAGGGATCCAGTTCTTGTCTGAACTCTTAGGGCACCTTCACATGTACACTCCACCTCTGCACATATGCATACAGAATTAAAAATAAAATAAACTTTAAAAAGTAAATAAAAAAGGACAGGAGCATGTCTAAGGAAAGATGGGCACATTTGAATTATGGAGCAAGCTTTGCGACAGTTAACCTGGGGTGGGACTTAATATTAAGATTGTGCCGACTGAACTGTGAAAGGTCAGACTGAGGCAACCAGATTTGACTTGGATGTAACTTGCAGCAAGCTCTTGTAGTCATTAAGGGAAGGATGACAGTTGGTTTATCCTTCCTCTTAATGAGTTAGGTTTTCTCTGTTTGCCCAGTTCCTAGAATCATGGTTACCGGCGACTGTGGGCAGGTAGCGAGAGGTGGAGTCCAGGGCTGCATCCGTGTTTCTGGATGGGGTGCCTTGCAGTGTGGCAGCTGTGGTGGCCGAGTCTCTGACTCACAGACACTTCAGGGAAAGAGCACACACCATCTTTAGCTGCAATCTTCAAGTGACATGCTGTCTGGAGTGTGGCAGCCTGTGCAGGCCAGTTTATCCTGGCCTATGGCATTTGCTGGGTTGTCCACTCTGTCTGCCACTGACCTGGTCACCACCAGGTAGTTCATTTTAAGTATTCATTTCCCTTGATTACTCACTCAGACAGCTCCTGGGATACAAAAATACCCCTCAGAGCAAGTGATTAACACAGTCAGCAGCAGGGCCAGCTTCCTTCAGACTTCATTAAAGGTCCCATTAGCTCTTCTTCTTTCTTTTAATTTAAAAAAGTCTATGTGTTTAGCTTTTTGAATATAGGATCTATGTAGCCCAGGCTGGTCTTGAACTGTTGATTCTTTTGCCTCCACCTCCTAAGTGTTGGGATTACAGCCCTCTGCTACCATACCCAGCTCTTCTGGTGTTTCCAAACACTGAAGGCTAGAGCCATCCCATCCCCCCCCACCCCCCCACTTAGCCACTTCACTTCTCCCTGACAACCCCAGCTCCCATTAGATTCTTTTGTACTGTTTCTTTATTGTATGTGTGTGTGCATGATTGCATGTGTGCAGGTGCACACACATGCATGTGCACGGGAGGCCTGAGGTTAACTTTGTGCGTCATTGCTCAGGCGCTATCCACCCTGTTTGTTGAGACACTGTCTCTCACTGGGACCTGGGACTTGCTGATTAGGTTAGGTTGAGCTGTCCACTGAGCACCAGGATCCTCCTGTCTCTGGCTCCCCAGCCCTGGGACATAGTGCATGCCAGCACACCAGGGTTTTCACATGGATCCTGGAGATCAAACCCAGGTCCACATGCTTGCATGGAAGATGTGTGTGGAATGGGTCTTCTCCTCAGACTTAGCTGCTTTTGTGGAATTTTGTGATCGTGCCAGGCTGAGACCATCGCTACAGGTTCAAGAGGAGTGAGATGTACCTCCCCGACTCTGGGAGTTAAGGGCAGGAGTGGCAGCATGTCTTCAGCTCTGACTGAACTGGGACCTGCCATCTCAAGATCCGATAGGCCCTATTAAGTTTGCGTACTTAGCAGAGAGCTTTAAACCCCGGTCACAGGCTTGTCTCTCTGTGCTTGGTGTTCGGCATGTAATAATGAATATAATCAATAATATACTCTCCTGGCCTCGTGGACCTGCATTTCTGTAGGGAGGATAGTGAGTGAACAAATACAGAAATAATAATGCTTTGATAAAACTGTGTGTGAAATGAGCAGACCAGGGAGACAGATGTTAATTAGAAGAGTTCATACACACCGAGAAAAAAGTGTCTGAGAAGTGACATTTGGGCTGAGACTAAGCTGTGTGGGAAGATGGGATTGTTGGGTTTTAGGGAGGGAGAGGAGAGAAAGTTCTAGAGAAGATGCTGAGTCTTTTTTTTTTTTTTTTTTTTTTTTTTGGTTTTTCGAGACAGGGTTTCTATGTGTAGCTTTGCGCCTTTCCTGGGACTCACTTGGTAGCCCAGGCTGGCCTCGAACTCACAGAGATCCACCTGGCTCTGCCTCCCGAGTGCTGGGATTAAAGGCGTGCGCCACCACCGCCCGGCAAGATGCTGAGTCTTATGGATACTCCTTCAGGCCAGAGGTTTTTGAACACTGACAGCAGGCAGTATGGCCCTGGAAGATGAAGCCAGGCACTTTTTCTTTAAGATTTTCAAGGAAAGGGGAAGCATTGCATAATGGTGAAGCAGGCCTCCTTAATGTGTGGCTTATGCTCCATGGCGGAGACAGAAGAGTATGAGTTAGGCTCTGTGACAGGGATCCCTTTATCTCTGGGGAGGGGAATGGGACTGTTTAACATGTGACCCATGTCACCACCATACAAGGAGAGATTTTGAAACATGATGGTTACAGTTTCTGTATTAGAAACACAATACCTCCCTCCCAAAGCATCCTGGGAGAGAGAAAAGTCGGGGGCTGGAGGTAGGTGTGGTGGTGTATGCCTGTAATCTTCTAGCATGTGGGGGACTAACCCAAGCAGGAAGACCAGGAGTTCAAGATCATCTTTAGCTACTGATGGAGTTAAAGGCTAGCCTGAGCTATATGAAACCCTGGGAGGTAGTGGGAGGTAGAAGAGGGAAGGGGTGTGAGAGGAACCGGTGTAGAAGGGGAAGGGGGAGGGAGGGAGAAGAACAGAGAGGAGGGAGGGGAGAAAAAAGGGAGAGAGATTAATTTTGAGTTGGGGTTGTTCAACAAGAATTTTTAAAAAGCAAGCATTTATTCATTAGAATTCCACAGCATAACAATAGATTAGGGAGCAGGCAGGGTTGAGAAAGAAAGGCCTCTTTTAATTTTTGAAAACTCCCATTAGGTATATGAAAGGCCAGATCTGATGGACTGTATTTCAGTTAGATGGAATGGAGTTAACCATGTGATGACCTTCCCCCACCCAAGGGATTCTGAGACACGATGAAAGAGGGAAGAGGGGTGGGAGTGGTGTGGCATCCCTCTGTGTGCATCCAGTTCCCCAGAGAAGGATGGATCGGCTGGGGTGGGGGAGGGGCACGCAGGAATGTCGCTCCGCCCTTCCAGCGGGACTGCAGAAGTGGGGCAGCCTCGAGCCAACCCAATGCACTGGGAGAGGCTGAGCCACAGTGTGCCCTGAAGCATTGCTTCTCCAAGGCCTGTGACCAGCTGTCTGTTATCATAACTTGTTTTTTCAGCCCTGGTATTTTAATAGAATATTTATTTTTAAAGTGAGTAAAGAGCAAATAAAGGCAGGCAATGCCAGTCCAAGTTTTTGTCAGCATCAAAAGATAAAATTATTACCAAGTTTCAACATGATTCAACCCGGCCCTGTTGGATGGCAGACTAGCAAGCCTGGCTGCAGGCTCGGCGGCCCTTGTTGGTTGTTTTGGTTGTTGGTTTTGTTTTGGAAAGAGTTCAGCCTAGCCTTCATGCCATTAGGATTATAGGCAATAACACCATACCCCACCGGAATTAAGCTTGTTAGTTTTGGGAAGTTTGTGCTGTGTGTGTGTGTGTGTGTGAATGTATGTGGTATGTGCACACACGTGTGCCTGTGTGTGCAGGTGCATGCACTAGTGGGTGTCTGGAGAGGCCAGAGGAGGGTGTCAGTAGTTCTCCTTGATTGCTTTCTCCTCTATTCCTTCCAGGCAGGGTCTCTTATTGAACTTGGTACTCATGTCTTTTAGGGTAAATGGCAGCCAGCCAGCTCCAGCGTTACAGGAGTGATCTGAGTCCCAGGCCTCCTGCTGAGGTAGCCAGTTCCTTGTGTTCCAGGGCAAAGACCCGGACCAGGGACACATGGGTGGAGGTGGAAACAGAGACCGTTATTAAAGAGAAAGCACTTCTGAGAGCAGGTGTGGGCCAGTGAGCAGGAAAAGCTTGTGCTTTGAGAGTGCCAGACCACAAGCTGTGGGACCCTTTATAATCCGTTCTCTCCAGTGCCGTTACCTCAACTTTTCTTGGGCATGCTTTGTTGATTGTTTGAAACCCTCGTGTAGAAAGATTTCCAGTCCTTAACAGCTGGTTTCTTTCCTATGTCCATCTTGATGCAGCAATTTTAACGTCTCTGCTACACTCCTGCCGTGTCAGAGAGCCTCGGTCCTCACCCCTTTCAGTCTGGGGCTCCAGGCTTTTTTGTGGGTGCTGGGATCCAAACTCTCAACACAAGCCACCTCTCCAGCTCTGTTTGGGGAGGTTTTGTTTGTTTGTGTGGTTGCATGGGTCTGTGGTTGCTTATCGTTTTGTTGTTTGTTTTGTGGGAGGTTGTTATTTGGTTCTTTGGTTTTTGTTTTTGAGACAAGGTCTCCTGTAGTCCAGGCTGGACCTTGAAATTAATATGTAGCCAGAGATAACCCACAACTCCTGATTCGTAAGCCTCAAACCCCCAACTAGCAGAGTTACAGGCTAGTGCCACTGTGCCTGGATTGTGTATTTTTTACTTAGGGTCTAGATGCATAGTTTAGACTGGACTCTAACTCACCATTTTCCTTCCTTGGCCTCCTAAGTATTGGAGTTATAAGCGTGTGTCACTACTCTGGGCTGTGAGTTCAAATTTTTCTTTTCTTTTTGCAGTATTGGGCATTGGACAGATGTACATGCAGACAAAACACCCATGCATATTTAAAAGCGTTAAATATTAATGTGCTGCATCTTTAATCCCAGCACTCAAGAGGTAGAGGCAGGCTGGCTGATCACTCTGAGTTCTAGTCTAGCCAGGGCTACATAGTGAGATCTTGTCCTGAAAAGAAATGCTAATGAGTGTTCTATGAATATACATACGTACGTATATAGACATGTGTATAAATAAACATTTCAGAGTCTAGTTTAAAATATATCATTTCACATAATATATATGTCTTTGTTTTGTGTTGTTAGAATACAGTTGGATAGTTATAAAGATGAGAAACTTATTTCTCCCAGTGCTGGAGGCTGCCCAGCACAGATATCACCTAATCTCTGCAGACTGAGAAGTCCGCTGCA